>NC_133827.1:23161473-23461473 GCF_047830755.1 Zonotrichia albicollis | reverse complement strand
AAAACAGCACCTTTAGGTCAGTTTGGGCACAAAGAGAAAATGAAAGAAAGAAAAACAAGCACAAAAGCAGTCATGGCTTTTGTTTGAAACCACTAAACTTTGTCCCAGTATAGAGGGTAGGACAAGATGGCTCATCTGTAACAGCCCCAGCAGGAAAGGGCTGGTGTGTCTGGTGGTCAGGAGAGGCTTCAGATGCTGTACAGGAGCTTCTGATTTAATGTGAGCACCTTGCAATCTCTGGTGCTCACCATTGGTGAACTGAGCCAGCCAGGTCTGAGGAAGTGGGAGGATGCTCTGACAGCCTGTGGCATCTGATCCCAAGCCCAAGATGCCTGGGTAAGGCCTGCTGCTCACACTGTTACAGAGGCCCCTCACTTCCACACAGAGACCTAACATTGAAGAGAAGTTGCTTTTGGATAACCACTGAACAAGAAGGCCACATCACAGACACCATGGCAAATGCCACATCAAGTAACAGGGACTCAAGAATCATCAGTGGTTTTATCACCTCTTCACTTTGCTTAAAAGTATTTGGCTTTGTACAATGCTGATCAATGTTAGGTATTTTCTGTGTCAGATTTTTTATTTTTTGCTTATACTGCAATCTGGCTGGGAATTGCTGACTGATTCATATAGGATCTTTTGCACTGCAGTCATAAGATTTAACTGTGCAGAGCTTCCTCAAACCCCTGTTCTCTGAGCTGTGATTCCATACATGAAAGATGAAAGGGAACATGACTCTTTTCCATTTTCTCCTATCTTTGCATCCCTGCTCTGTTATTTAGTGCCTGGAGGTTGATACATACATACACACACCCAAAGACACATACAGACACACAAACACACAGAACAGCTCCATACTGGAGCCCTGTAGGCTCTGAGGGCTTCCTGTAGCACAAATCACTCTAAGCCTTACAATGGTGAGATCTCACCAGAGCCTGTTCATGTACAAAGGCAAAAACCAGGTGTAACTGACCTGCTGGGCTCTTTTCCTCAGGTTTGGGGTGCATGAGACGGAATGGCAGCTCTGTGCCCACTTCACTTTAGGGAGAAGAAAGAATGCATCAGATCCACAGCTCCACAAATATGCCTGGTTCAGCCTCCTTCCTTCTTAGGCCAGCCTGAGCCCTCAGCTCCAGCTTCACCCATTCTTTCATATTTTTCTAATAATAATCTTCCTCTCAAAAAAATTTAAGCTCAAATTTCTCCATAAATATCCCAGGCGTATTCACTTACATAGACTGGGTTTATTGTGTGCTGAATTTACTTGCATGTATATAAAATCAAAAGATATTTTTGTAATAGCTTCATTTTCACAGGAGAACCACAAACTACTTGCTTCTAACAGCTTAAGGGACAGTTGCTTTTTTTAGGGAGGTGAGAATGGCAATAAAAAAAGAGAATAAAGAGATGAACTAACAACTAGGACTGCATGGTCTGAAAAGGAAGATGACATTTACCTGGAAGTGAGGTCTCCCAGTATGCTACAAAAGAAAAGGAGATCAACAAAGAATGTTTAATGTCTCTCTATTCTGGTGCTCCAACAAGTGCTGTTTAATTGGTGGACTACTGAAATAACTTTCCTCATGTACTGTTCTCTACTTGCCACAAATTCAACTGAACTTGTTTTTAAAAAAGGTAGCCTTACTTTTTCATGTCATTCCCATGGACAAAGAGTTTAGTTTTTGAACTCCTGACTAAGTGTTGGGTATGGCCCCTTTTCCAAGAGCCAAAGGCAAGTGGATGATGACAGAAAGCAGCAGGCATTTTATCACACTTTAGGCAAATCTTTGATACATTTTTATACTAGAATGAAGGACAGATAAATGTAAGACAAAGGTAAACGGTGACTAGCATCAACTGAGAGTCACAATCCTGGTCCTTTTTTGCACTGTATCCTGGATCTAACTCATGTTGATAACATCAACTTTACCCAGAAACCCAGAAAGGTTCTGTACTGGCTGAGTACAGAACCTGAGCTACAGTATTTATGACTCTCAGGCACCTTCTGCTCTGGGAGAACAGCAATGCCAACATAAGAGGTTCACATCAAGTTTCACTCACTTCTCACAAAATAGGTTATAACTTTGAAACAAAAATTGCAATGCAGACCAGAGGTTCCTACTTCAACCATGAAGTTATATGGTATCTAAGGAGAGTAACACAAACCATTTGGATCAGGACAAGTTCTATGGAAAGGCCAAGACTGTTTTCCAGGCAATTTATGCTTTACAGGGAACCTCATATCCTCTAACATGTGCCCTTTCTCTTGGGGTGGACTGTTCTGGTCTCTCCTCACCCATCAATGACAAACACACTCCCCTCCCTTAACTCCAGGCAGATGTAGCAAAAAGTGTGTTACACTTACCCTGGAACAGTGAGCTTCACTTTGATCTTGTAAGAAACCAGAATCCCCATCACTGTCTTGTCTATTCCATCCTTAATGCTGCCAGAGAAAACAGAGCAGGGTGAGGTGGCACAGCAGTATAGCAACAACACACACCTGGAGCAAGAACTGGGGGAACACCCTGGAAGTGGGAGGGCAGGCAAGCCTCAGGTGCAGCCAATACCACTCCACATCTGTGGAGGTATTTCCTGAAGGAACATGATGGCTTTAGTAATGGTGCCACATGTTGTTGTGCACATCCAGGCACAACAAAGTCCTGAGGGAAGTGTCTCCTCCATGCTCCCCTCTTCTCTCTAACTCTCTGACTACCTGGAACCATTTAAAACTCCACTCACATGGTACTAGAAGCCAAGTTGGTGTCCTCATCCTTCAGTTTTCCATCCAGAGCTATTTCCCGTGTCTCCCGGTTATTTGCAAGCAAGGGCAGAACTGTCAGTGTCTTGGTCAGGCTACTGTTTGGCAGCACCTTTTCACTGAAAATAAGAAGGGAAGTGATACACTGTGGTTTGTTACACACCCAACTAGGAGAATTTCCAAACAGGTTACAAAGCTGCCCAAAAGGAGAGGAATTTATCTGTGCAAATTCAGTTGTCAACAATACAGATGCACACCTCTAATCTAGTCAGCAAAATTCCCTTTCTAATCAACAGAGAAAAACCAGCACTTATAGAAAATGCCTAATTTCACATTAAGGCAGAAAAGTAGGTCAAAACCACAGAATAATGGAATAGTTTAGGTTGGAAAAGCCCTTTAAGATTATCAAGTCCAACCACTAACCCAACACTGCCAAGGCCACCAGTGAACCATGTCCCTAAGTGCCACATTGATTTTTCCTAATATCTAATCTACACCTCCCCAAGTGCAACTTGAGGCCACACCCTCTGTGCTGCAAAGCTCTGAATTTGGACAAAATGAATCCTAGTTGAGAACACCAATACAGAATGGAAAACATGTCCCTAAGCTACAGAGCAGAACACCAGACAAATATAAAGCACCTGGGTATGCCCAGCCCTCCTCACAGTGTGGGGTTCAGAGCTGCACTGCCAGTACAGTGAAGAGAAGCAAGTGGTTCTCCATAACATCAACAGACTCCAGGTTTCTGTGGGCTTTGTCAGGCCAGAAGAAACCAAATGAAATGCTCTTGCTCAAGCAAGAGTGCCCATGACTTCCAGTCAAACAGCAGCACCTTTCAGACAAGTGCTGCATCTCTACCTAAAGATTTCCAGCAACTGGGAACCTTCTGCTGCCACCATTAAGCTCATCTAGCAGGTAATTACTCTTCTAACCTCTTCTGCAACATCCCCATTCCCTGAAAAAAACATGAGGATCTCTGCTGCTCTGTGAAAAGGGGACCAGCTGCATCTAAAGAGTATGAGTGGAGTGGCACACACAAGGTAAGAGGAGAGAAAACTCTATCAGCAGGAGACTCCCAGACTGTAGTATGAGAACCTCTCATCACTGATGATGAGGGTAATTAAAAGGTGTGAAGGAGCAGGAGCATTCACTCACTGTGCTTCCTCAGCAGCCACCACTTTGGTGTAGAAGTCACTGGAGTACAGCACCACATTGGCCACCTGCTCCACTGAGGGAGAAAGAAGAAAGCAGACACTCAGGGGTGTGCATGCACCACAAACAACGCAGGTGCCCCCACCCCAAGTCCCAGGAATAGCAAACATGGTGAAGAAAGCAGAAAACCCCATCCATTTAGAGCCTGAAGGGACCATCAGGACAGAAAGCCTGACCTGGACAGTGACCAAGATCAAGACAGATCAGTCTGTCTTCCCTGAAAGGCACCTGGCCTTGATTTGGAGACAACAGAAGGAGCCTCAGCCATTTTGATCTCTCCCTGCCTTCTTTTCTCTTTCCCATCCTTTGTCTCTCAGACTGTGTTCCCCAGCTCTGCAGCTTGTGGGATGAAAACATGCAGTGTCACATATAAAACACTGGCACAGCAATGAAGCTCAGCCCCTGCCCTCAGCTTCCTCAGGAGGAACAACACTGTTGCTGGCAGAGTTTCTCACACTGCCAGAGGTTTCTGCAATGCCAGGCAAAGCTGTGTGTTATCTAGGCACATTCACAGTTAGCAGGAGCATCACACTGACAGGAGCCCTTCCCACTGACCTCCCAATAAGGGTGCCTTTCCCCCACTTTTCCCACACCTACACTGCCCACTGCAGGAGCCAGATCCCTTCTCTTTTTCTATGGGGGAAAATCTGGTGCCTGAAATTAGGACATACAAGTAACCACAGGAATCAGGAGAAAAGCTACAGCACATCACTTGACAAATAGAAAAGAAACAGCAACAACAGGGGGGAGGGACAAATTCCTGATATCACCAGCTGCCTTCTTAAACTGTTACATGCACTAAATTCTGTCTCTCTTTCAGACCTATTGCACTCAAAGAATCCCAAGAAACAGTAAAAACATACCCTGGACTTTGATCTTCTTCACAGTTTTGTCTGTGTTGTTGTTGATGGTGACAGTGACTGGAATGGGCTCACCATGGTAGTATACCTAGAAGGAATGTGATGCTCAGAAATCCAGCCAGGAGACTTCTTCTGAGCCTTAACCCCTCTAGTTCCCCCAGATCACACCTCACAGTGGCCAGACAGGAGAAATGACCCCTCCCAGCGATTCATGACCCCTCCTTCAATGACTTCAAATGTGTTTGGCAGGGCTTCAACCACCCCTAGCAGTAGGCACTGACAGAAATGACATTCGAGCCCTTGAGTGCTGGGACAAGTCAGTCTCAGCTGAGAAAGCAGCAAATGCCCATTGGCCTGCAGGTACCACGATGCCCCCAGCCCCAGGGCAAACCCCCCTCACCTCTTTACTGAGGCAGGCTTTCATGTGCAGGGGCTTGTTGGACATGAAGAACTGCCAGGTGGTCTCGGCACAAGGCTGGGGTCCTGGGCTCTCCGGTGCATACTGCACCTTACGGATCAGCAGACGTGCAGTGTTCCTGGGAAGGAGCAGAGGACACCACGGTGACACCCAGTGCTTGGCAGAGGCAGGAGCTCTGCATTCCCATGTGCTCACACCCAGGAAGTCACTGACAAGGGGGCAAAGCTGAACAAACAACCCAGGTGCATTACTGGACCACCCATCCCCTTAAGGCAAAGCTGAAGAGAGACACATCCTGTTACCTTCTATGAATTCTCTCTTCCACATTTTCTGTTGAGAAAGCTTTCACCTCAAAGTCCACCCCACAAGTCTGCCAGACAGAGAAAGGACAGTGAAATCAGGATCAGAAGACAGGAACATCTGCAGATGTTTCAGTATCTTTCTGCACACCACAAACTGGCAGACTCCTGCCAGCTGCAAATTATTCTGGCCTCCCACCACTGTCATAGACATCCCTGACCACTGGTGTTGGCACATTCACCTGTTCTACAGTGCTTCTGATAAATGAGACCTAATCCCAGCCTCTGAGAGATGCCATCCCTTCTCTTGAAAGGCTTCCTGTGAGACCAGGGCTGGAAAGGTCACATCATAAGACTGCCCAGTGTGCTGCACTGCCTGGCCCACCCTAGGTTTCTGAACTGAATTTCTGAGTTGGCTTTGTAATGCCAAAACCAGCATCTAAGGAGTGGAAGTGATCAGGCCAAGCTAACCTTTGCTTTATCAGGTTTATAGATAGCATCATGGGGCACCTGGGTAATTCTCTACAGACATTTTTGCTAGAATATAATTCCATGGCTTAAAACACAGGTTATCTTTTTTGCACTAGGTTCTACAACCCTCATCCCACTTTGCCTGGCTGATTACCCAGTTCTGCTGTCCAGACAAGCATCTAGTCAAGTATAAAAGGAATATTTTTAACAGTATCAGAAACCTTGCAGAACATATAATTATTTAGTGACTTTTACCACAGGGTTTTTGTTCTGTTTACTCATACGTACAAGCCAGCTCTTCTCTGCATTTAATTCAGGGCAGGTCTCAACACATGTTATTTATAGCAATCTGTGAGATTTTAGGCACTTGGTCTCCTTTTCTTTCATGTAGCCTCACAGCCACAATCATTTTATGTGCAGCCAAACCACAAATCATGTGATAGTCTTAAAGAAGCTACAACACTGCAGATTTTGTAGTCTTGCTGCTATTTGTCTGGATTCCCTTTCTTAGTCGGAGAATTTCAACTCCAATTTGTGACACATACTTGTAGCCCTTAGTTCCTGACATTTGTAGAATCAGTATCACCTTCTCCTACTCTCAAGCTAAACAAATTCCCAAGGTTTTTTTTCCCATCTGACTTTCCTTAACCCCTATAAGCACAAATGTCCCACTGGACTCACCTTATCAACATCACGAGGTGCAGGCTGCAGACAGACTGAGCAAGGCAGGTAATCTGGAAACTGTGGGAGGAAGAAGAGGAAATGCCCCAAACCAATACTACACAGATGTTTTAGGCAGCATAGTGCTCACAAAAGCAGTCCTGAAGACAAGGGATCATTCGTTGTAATGCTGTAACCCTTTGGAATTCTGGCTAGTATACTTGCCTTGTATGAACAAATCCCTTTCTTCCAAAAATACTTTAAAAGTCAAGAAAGAAAAAAAAAGTCTATGCACAATGTGAATCTTCCTCAGGAACATGAAGACAGACATATAAGTGACAGTACTGGAAGGATTTCCTGTTAGAATTTGGCAGTCAGCTGTCATTTGTCATCAGCTGTCAAAGACCCTTTCATCTCCTTATTTGATCCAAAGTTTTTAAAGGAAAAGGATTTGGCACTGGGGCAATGGTAAAAAATATTCCAGCTCCTCAGGAACAGGAAGGCAAGAATATATGGGCTGTTGCTAGCATAAAGCCATTGCAAATTCCCTTGCCTTTTTTAAGAAAGCACTTCTCACAGTGGTGTGATCACTGCTCAGTTAGATCTTCTTGCACTTTACCTCTCAGGATTGCAAGAAGTAAGAAAAACATTGGCAACACCATCTGTCACTCAAAATTGGAACTTGCAGAACATGAATTCACTATAAATTCCCATCTTCAGTTCATCACCAGGCCTCAGCAGCCTGGTAACTACAAACAAGAAGAGAATCAAAGGCTCTTCTGAAACACTTACTGTAAAGAAAAAGGGATAAGCATTTTTGCCCAGCTTCTTTAGCAGAGATTCCTGCAAGAGGGTGAGAGACTCTGGCTTGTCAGCAGGCGGGTACACCTGCACCCTGGAGAAGAAGAGGTCACGGCGGAAGGCGAGGCCGATCACGTCGATGTCCTCCTGGCCGTAGCGGAACACGCACGTCAGCGACACAAACACTGGCAAGAAGCACAGCACAGGTGAAACAGGCAGCAGGAAAATGGTGGAGCCAGGCTGAGATGGGGACATCTTCTGCCTCAGGGAGACATGGGAACTCATTTCAACACTTGCATAACCCAGTGAGGACTCATCCCACGTGTAACAACAGACAACATTGATAAGAAGCCCATTCACTGAGGCAGAGAGTTACATTTGTACCCTTCAAACGTTCTACCTTAGCATCTCACTCAGAAAAACAAACATTGCATAAAACTTCATACCTTTTTTCCCCTTGATAATAGCAGGATCCACCAATACAACACCATCTGAAAGAAAGGGGAAAAACGAAGATTAACATAGATAAAAGCAGGGTTGAGAGCAGGAAGAGCAGCACATAACCTCATGGACTTACCTACAGGTTCTACATTCCCTATGTTGTCAATGTAGTCCCGCTTTCCCAGGTAGATGGTCAGCTGTGGGGACAGGATGACCACAGTTGGACTATAAAATGTTTGTGGTTGTTGAGGGAAGGGGGACACACATCAGAGATCTATAAATTTTGCAGAGATCAGAACAATTCCATTTTAAGTGGATTTTTTTTTCCAGCAAACATGCCACCCCCACTAGACTCAACAGGATTATTCACATGTACAACATCAGAACTGAAGACCTGATCTAGACCAACTCCCAAAGGTACAACACAAATACTTGCGCATGGGACAAAGAAGTGTAGATTTAAAGATTTTTGGTGCTGTCGGGTTGGAAAGACAATGAATCAGGTTTTATTTAAACATTTGCCAGTAGAAGTACAACCCAGGAGGAGAGTGAGGTGAGCTGCCTTGTCTTGTATTATAACACATGAAAAGTTTGCCCTAAAAACTGTTTACATCAACTCCTCAAACTTAAGTGGTAATATGGGTCATGTTCCTTCTTCAGAAGAAAATAAAGGGGACAGGAAGGAGCTTTCTAATCAGTCTTCAGTGTGACTACAGGTAAAAGTCAAGCCTAAATAAGCCCTTTATTACTGTACTCACAGCTTTGTCACGGGTGCTTTTTCTGAAGATAACTTGTTTTGGAGGAGAATCAGCACTCTTCCCACCAGTCCCAGTCTTTTGAGACTCAGGGCGGCTCATGGTCAGAGACAGGGATGTGACTGTGGGTGAATGAAGCTCTTCTGTCCCCAAATGACCTGTGCCAGATGCCTGGGAAAAACAGGTGGATGAGATAAAAGCAGTAGGTAAAGCACTGAACTCCTGGTGCTGTTTCAGTGCTTTTTCACATCCAAATGGTGGCTCTGTCTAAAAGCTACCAAGGTGGTTTGTGTTGATAAGGAGTCAGGCCAATTCCCAAATAAGAACTCAATTTGTGCTGTTGCATTTTTCTCAACCAGAACCCAGTGCAGCCCATTATGGGCAGAGCAGCACTGAGCTCAAACCAGAATGCACCATATGGATAGAACAGTCCAGCCACCTGCCCAGAAAGGCAACAATTACACTTAGAGGTAGAGAACAGCTTGCACCTGAGGGATAGAAAACATATGGAATAAAAAATATGGAATAAAATTTCTTCAGGAGGAGAAAAATAAGCAGGGAAAGAAAAGCGGTGGGAGGGGGGGGGAAGAGAATGGGGGGGAAAATAAGAGAAGCAGTGGAAAAAAGAAGGGAAGAAGAGAAAGGGCACAAGGGCACAAGAGATATCCAGAGAGAGAAGTGCAGAAAACCTAATTGGTACAAAGCAGAGAGAGATTAACTTTTCATTCTGTTTAAAGTCACAAAATAGCATCCAGTTAATGATCAGACAGCAAATTTAAAATAAGGTGAAGCATTTCCCCAGTTAACAGAAGATTCAAGGTGGCTCTGGTAATCACCAATATGAATTGAATCACAGGATTACACACATTCACAGGGAAAAAGGCTTTTGGCAGCTGTTGGACGAGGATCCAGGAGCAACCTTAACCCTGCAAGATTCTGAAGCAAAGGAGCAGCATCAGGAAAGGATGATGCCACACAGGCACCATCCTGTCCTTACACTCCTCACCATCAGAGCTGTGTGAATGAGAGCACTGCTAGATAGACCCCAGCTCTGATGAGTATGACTGTCCTTGCAGTTTGCTCCAATTCTATTTCTCAGCTTGCTTTCCCATTTCAAAACTGCTTCAGGAGTAAAACAGTTTCTAGGACCTATTTGCAGACAGCAAACCATAGAAAAAGTAAATACTTGGCTTCTTGGAAAGCTGAAAAAAATGTAAGGCAGACATTAGAAACAGACCATACACATGTAAGCATTTCTATTTTCATTAAGTAGGGTTTTCAAGCCTAGATCAGTATTTGTTGCTGACTAGACATGCTGTAGACTCAAACACAACAGCAAATAACATCAAGTACCTTGCTGTGTTCAAAGTGGCACAGGAGCTTCCACGGACAGTGATGGGAACGTCTAAATTATCGAAGAAAGATGAATTTTCCAAGGCAGCTGTGTCCTATGCTTCTTTGCATCTAGCAGAGGGAATTACTGCTCTCTTCACAAGCAAGGAAGACAATTTGTAGGGGATTGGAAAGCTCGTCTCCAGTTGCGTCCATCCAGGATTTCAATAATTAATCCCTCTGCAAGAGCAAATATTGTACCTGGGCTGAGATTCAGCTGGGAAGTGGTTAAGTCAGCAACAACAAGGCATTAGCTAAGGACACTCAGCTAGTCAGTGGTGTACAATGTCCTGTTCACGTTTTGCAAAGACTTATGAAGCACAGGCCAGCTACTGAAAGCAGTTTATTCTAAAGCTCTATCTCCTCCTTCCTAGGGCTGCAAGACATGCAGCCTGGTAAGAAACTGAACAGACAAGAGCCATTGATGAAAAAGGGAGTTTAAAAAACACTAAAATGGCATTTTGATGGCTTGTCAAACACTGAGAACAATGCACTATTCTCAGGATCACTAAGCAATTTATCTATTACTGCTTCACCAGCAGCCAACTGACATGCTGATGCAAAACAATAGACTGCTAGTTTGTACAATCTCCTCCTCAATTTACTTAAAAAAACACAACATCTGGGATTTAAGAAACACAGATATTTCAATTAACTTCAGCTGTGCTGCTCCTTAATCTTGCAAGAGTAGCATTCCCCACCCACCAGTGAATTTGGGCCTGGTATTTTGCACAACAGTATATGTTAACTTTTGGCTTGTGAGCTGTAGGAACAGCTGTAGCTTTCCTCTGGCTGCATCTGTTCATTTGATTAACAAAGATCACATGATATCCTGTCCACTTGCCAGCCTAACAGCTCCCTCCAGCTCAAGCAAGCCTGCAGTCACAGATCAAGCTTGCTTTTTACAAACAATCACTGACATTTGCCTGAATATAGTGGCCAGGGCTACACAAATTACTCAAATGACAGAGCCAATGTTCCTCAGCTCTTTCAGGGTTCCAGCAACATTTTATTAACTGGAGGTGGATTATTTGGAGAGCCTAATCACTACTCTGTCTAATCAACTCTGGCAAACACAAACCAGCCAGGCTGGAACCACAGAAATTCACACATGCCTGGGCTGCAGAAGAGAAGCCAGGTCCTTATTGTAGGAAGAAAGGAAGAAACCTCAGAGATGAAACTCAGTCACACTTTGCAAAAGCAAAAAGAAGGGAGCTGGTTTTGTACAAGTCTGTGCTGCAGCCACTGCAGGGTTATTAGTTCTCCAGGAGAGGATGAGCATTCCTGTTGGCACATGTACCATTGCAGACATCTTCAGAGGATCTTGGGAACAGCTTCTCTGTAACACAGCTCCTAGTGCACCTTTAATCCAGAGAAAGATGCCCAACCCACCCCCAAATCCACTTGAAGGGCAGCTCCACCTCTGGCAGCAAAACTGCTACAGCCACCTCTGCACTGCAGGTTCCTTCATTTGCTTTTCTTCTCTCTGCAGGCTGGAGCAGAAAAGGAGGCAATAGAAGTAATCAAAATATAGGAAAAGAAAAGCTAAAATTGCTCACTAGAATGTCTTACATACCTTGGTGCTAAGGAACCCTAATCTAAAATGCTTAAGGATTTAGCTAGCTGGCTTCTATCCTTCAGCATTATTAACCTGCTTCATAACAGCATCAATGGGACTAGCAAAGCCCTTTGAGTAAGATCTGTGTCCATGCTCTAGAAAAACACAAGTGCAGCAGTCTAAATTCTAAACATCCTAAACCCATTCTGATCCTCCTCAGCAGAGCCTGCAGTTTTATTATACTAATCTCCCAATAATCTTTCATCATGCTGACTTGCCACTTCGTGATCTGCTTTCCTGCAGTAACCAAGGTCACCTGGACTCGTGGCAGGTGCCTTTTCAAGGACCATATGCCACTGCAACAGGCAAAGAAAAAATACCTTGCCCTTAGAAACTGTTCAGAATGCCAGCTTTCCATTTTTGCTGCAGTTCTTACATCCATGAGCTGAATAAAAGCTTATTTTCTGATGAGAAACAGAGGGTGGCCAGTGACAGCTAGTGGTTATGAAATTTTTACACTGAAGAGCTGAAGACTTTACTTCATCACTCTGAAGCTGGAACCAGAGCAACATCTTCAAAAGGGTTTTTGTGTTTTTAAAGAAATGTGCAACTCCAATTCCTGCCTTAAAAACTTGACAAGCTAGCCGTCAAAGCCTCACAGCAGAAAAAGACATCTATTTTTAGCAGTGTTTGAAATACAGATCCTGATTTCCTCAGTTCAGTAGTTTATCTCAAACATCCAACAATACATCAACCTTTCAAGGACAGAGACAGAGGCACTTGTTCAATGAGGCAAGACTTTCTTCAGTCTCAAGGCAGGACTACTGAGACAGTGCAAGCCCAGGCTGCACCTGCAGGACATCTAGCCCCAAGCTAAGATCATTATCCTCTTTCCCCCTTGACACCAAATTCCACAACTCACCAGGAAAATGGCATTTCAGATCACCCTCTGCACTTATTCCAAACAAGATCTCGCACACAGATGCACAAATAAATAAATCAGAGCAGTGTGGGGTTTTAAAAGCAGAACACAAGTTTATTTACAATCAAGTTTTTATGGGCAGCTGAATAAATAAAAACTTTGCCCCATGTACTCTAATTCCCCTCTGCAGAAAGTGTCTGTGCGAAAGGCTGGGTTAGAGGGAGCCTGTCAGCCCAGCTCCCCCAACCCAGCCCCTCCAAAGAACACACTTCCATGGTAAAACACTATCGGGAAAGAAGAAAATAAAGTGCAAATAAAAAGGCAATAAAACGCTGGTGGCTTGTCTTGAGGCCCAGATGATGTGGAAAGGTTTGGCTGGATAAGGATATGCCAGGTAGCTCACACTCAGACACATCATGGTTCAGGGTGCCAGAACAGGGACAGAGCTCAGACACCGCTCCGTACCACAGAGGGCTCCAGCGCAAACGGGAATATTGCACGTGTGCTCAGGAACGGGGCAAGTGGCCTGGAATTGCCAGCACCAAAACAATGCATTTGGGATTTGATGCCACTGCTCCCCTGGGTACTGACAGCCGCCAGGACAGGACGGATGAACAGAAAAAGGAACCAAACGTCTGTATTCCAGGACTGAAGTCACAGGATTACTACATTCCTCATCACTGCAGCACAACTCCTAGGACAACCTCACCAAGCTTAGCTCTCTCCTCACACCAACTAATCAAACTGCCTGTGGTATAAAAAGATTAAAAAACCTCCTATTTTGTGATGCCCAAGCTGTTGAAGGGCATTTCAGCACAAGGGTGCAGAAGTCCCGAAGAACAAACAAACCGTTGCCTCAAGAACCGATACACAGAGTTCACAGGATAGTGCTGGAGAGCCTGTGCCAGGATCAGAACAGATCTAAAATGAGCTGATGACTCAAAGGCAGAGCTGTCAGAGCCATGGGAGACCCTCTTTAAAAGCTGTTCCAACACTTCAAACTGCCTAGGACGTGTTTCAGGATCTTCTCACCCCATGCCTGAACTAGGCCACCAGAACAGAACACAGGAGACAGAACATGCTTTAAGTCAGCACACACAATGACTTCTTTCCAAAGTTTCCACCTCAGAAGTGCTGTAGATACATTTGTGTGACAGGATATTTGGCACAGCTGTCTGGTGAGGAATCCCGCTAGTATCTTCAGCTCCACGTGGTGCATAGATACTGCAAGTAAAGGCATGACTAAGTAGCATTCTCCATCTACAACAGCTAATCCCACTCTGAGTCCAAGTGCCACAGTGCAGTTTTGGCCATGAGAAGTCTCTGACTCAGGCTCCTTTCTCCATTGCTTTAGAACTTCCCTCTGGAAAGCAAAGCCCATGTGCTTGTCCATATCCTGACTCTGGATGGATGTGGGCTCGGGTCTCCATGCTGTGCAGGCACGGAGCAGCACCAGCACACTCAGCCTCTCACCCTCCGGCAGTCAGAACTCAGCCCACAGCACAGCCTTGTTTCCTTTGTCCACACTGACCACGTGGGCACCCGATGGTGACCACGTGACTGCATTGATAGAAGAACTGAAAAGGAAGGCAAGAGTCAGTTTAAAAAAAGCTGAATTCCACAACAGCACTTGGCACTGGAATGAAATACTGTAATACTCTTATTGCCAATTAAAAAACCCACTTTCTCACATCTCAAGAGACTGGGCTTTTAATAAGTCTGAGGGAGGTACAATTTCTTCAAAACATTTGGAATGCACTTTACTAGAATCACATATCAGTTTAACAAGATAACAACACATCTAATCTAATTCAATCTAGAAAATACTGCCATGAATCCACAAAGACTTTGCATATTAATTATTCTCACATGCCAATAAAAGTTGTAAAGCTGTACAACTCCAACTTCTTGCTAGCTCAGCAAGATCCACAACCCAGATCCCCAGCCTAGGCTGCATGTCCCACTTCCCTCACCTGTGATGCTTTGCAAGCGTCCTCTCCAATTTCCCAGTAAGCACATTCCAGATGTAGAGGGCCCCATCAGCTGAGCCAGCAGCCACATAGTTACCATCAGGGCTGTCACATCAGACCAGGTGCAACAGGCAAAGAACAATTTGCAAGTCAGCAATTTTCAGCTCACATCATCATTCCACCCACAACTTCCTAAGCAAGCAACTTGGCATTAAATAGTCTTTTAGTGTTATCACCTGCTAATACTAAGAGGTGAAAGCACTTTGAAATCAGAGCAATTCCAAGAAATTGGATCAGTATTTACAGATACACTCTGGCTTGACCAAGAGGTAACCTGGGACAAATTACAAACTCTGCTCCGTTTTTCTAGCTGTAACTGGGGACCACTGCAGTCAAGCACCAGGAATCACTCAGTTTAGCTGGGGAAAGGTTTATCAGGTATCTTGTTTATGTCTGACCTTACCTGAACACAACTCTTGTCCAGTCAGAGCCACATTTGAATCCCTGGGCACTGGAAAGTTAGAATCACATCACTGTTAACTCATTTATGAGAAGAGATACTAAAGACAATGTTAAGGATTTCTGTATGGTTTAGAATAAACGCCAGCATCCCTTTATCCCAATTCATGTTTCTCATACACCTTTCTCTCAATGGCACCTGAAGAAATTCTTTCCTTTAGAACACAGACTTCTAAGCCTAGCTGCCTTCTTTAAAGAGAAACATGAGAAGATCCATTAGAGCAGATCTTTGCTGTTTCTAGACATTCTAGAGAACTTTGCCATATAGAAAAGCAAAGTGAGGAGACTGCTGTCCCACAGAGGTCCTGGAAACCACTCCAGCACTAAGGATAACCCACAATACAAGGTCCTGAAATTCACAGTGCTCCTGTGAGGAATGCACTCACCTGAAGGTCTGCTTGACAGCACTGACCCGCAGATCAATGATCTTGAGCAGATCATCACGGGAACAGGTCAGAAGCTCTGTTCGCTCCGGGTTCAGGTCCAGAGCTGTGATTCTTCCAAACAGCTCCAGTTCTTTTACTATGCTTTCAGTCCTAAAGACAGAAAGGGGAAAGAAAAAGAAAAAAGACAGCTGTGAACTAGGGTCCAGAAGCCAAACCAGCGCATCAAAACTTTGACTTGTCCCAGTGCGGAAGAGATGAAAAAGGATTACTGGTTTATTCTTACATTTTGTTTCTTTCCCAAGCTAGATCCCACCTTGGGGACAGCATTTCCAGCAAACAGTTAAGACACTACTTTCCTCACAACCCCACCCTAGAACAGCAAGTACTGAACAATGAAAAATACTTCCCAGCAAGTATGCTGTCTTTCCAGAAAAGAAATGGCATCCCCCAAAAAAAAAACAAAAAAAAAAACCCCAACAAAAGGCCCACAAATTTATAATATAGCCTAAAAAGAGTAACAAAAGTCTCTTTAATAGCTTTTTGTTGCTTTTGTAACAGTCTCCCCAGCTAGCAAGTTCAGGAAAAAGAGTTCCCTGCTTCAGATTAACCTGACAGTAAACCCATAACCACTAATACACCATAACCTCTGCTACAATAGTTTTACCTGATATCCCAGAAACGAATTTTCTTATCAAAATGTCCACTCATTACACACTGCTCAGTACACACGATGTCATTGCAGCTAGATCCTGCAAACACTGTTTTTATACCTAAAAAGGAGAAACCAATGGTGACATGCTTAAATTCACATTGTCCAAACTGATGAAAACTGAGACAGAATATAATTCCCAAACCCTTCCCCCACCATACAGTGGCAACACAGAGCAGTGCCCAAGGAGTGGCACAGGACAAACAGTCTTAAAATAATCCTGATTAAGTCTTCAACCTCTCTGCCCTTTCTCAATCTCCTTTGCCAGGACTTGAAAGGTTCCCATGACAGCTGCTTTACTTCCACTTCATATTTAGCCAGCTATAATTTGCTACTATTAAACAACATGAATCTGTCTCCTTGACCTATGTTTGCAATTCAGGTATCAAGGTAACTTTGACTCTCAAATGCTCTCTCAGTACAAGCAGGTTTAAGAGCCCCAGTAGGAGAAAAAACAAGGAAAGAAGGTGTTGCTCCCAAAGAAAAACCCGGATCCTAGCAACTCCTTCATTTGAGATGCTGAAATTTTTGGTATGTTTCCAAGAGACACTTCCATCCACCTCCGAGTTAAAAACCTGGCCTGGCTCCAAGTTATTAGTGGAAGACTAAAATACCCATTCCCAGACTGGTAAACAAAGACCACTCCCAAAACCAGCTGCTCTCAGTGTAATGGCATTAACAGTGCTTCCTGCACACACAGGATTTCTTATTCCAGTTAACAGGCAGAAAGAATTCACTTACTTAAAGAATAACACAAAATGGGATGACTCCTAGCTTTTTCTATTTTTATACTGGCGAAAAGATTCAATAATTGATCTGACACCAGACTGCCAGGAGCATTCAGCAGAAGCACAAAGCCTGAATGAAAGGATGAAAGGTGGAATTTAAGCTTCCTTACAAACTTTGCTGCGGAGGTCCCAGAGCTTGAGGGTCCGGTCGTGACTTCCCGAAACAATCCGTGCATTGTCCAGCAGGAACTTGGCTGACAGAACTTTACCACTGTGACCTGTAAGGGTGTGCTGGCGACACAAGATTGACATGGTCAAACTGAGGATTTCCACTTTCTCAAATTGTAATTTGCATGTCTCCTGCTTTGCTTGGCAGAAAAAACATCTATTGCAGGTAAACAGAGATCACTATTGAGTAGGAGTGTTAATTATCAGAGTCCAGCCTGGAGCTGGGAAACACAGGTCACCTTTTGCTGCAGTTTCTCCAGTTACTCAGGAACCTGCCAGCTCCTTCCTCAACACTCTGTACACCTACATTTCCTGGACAGATGGCAATTGCAACACAGCCTTGCAGGACAATCCAGGGGTTAAAGCATGCTGAAAATGGAAATTGTGCCTTTCTGCTTTCATATGGAGCTTCCCTCGAGGACACAAGAGGGTATCAAGTCTCAATTGTTATTACATCTTAAAGCCTGAAAGCTGAGACAACCAGGGATTTCAGAAAAACTCCCTACAGCAGCTTCTTTAAATGCAGAAGGAGGCTCTCACATGAACCACATTCACTTAGAATTGCTCAACATTTACATACTAAATCACCAAAAAAACAATGAATTACTTTAGTAAGACTGATGAAAAACAAGACAAATCTTTGTAGATAGTTAAGATTTTTTTAAAAAATACTCAACAGAATATCAAATTACACAAAGCAATCTGGGCTTGGGGAAACACAAAATAAAAGCCCTTAAGAATGGAAAGAAATTGGAGCTAAGTTTGGGAAAAAAAACCCCAAAACATCATCCCAAAAAGACCACCTTGTCTTGAGAAAGGAACACAAACTCCAGCAAGGAGGATCTATCTTCCACTCTGCATCTCCCTTCTGCCCTTGCTGCACAGACATCACAAGCAGCTGTTATGTTTAGGCAGGGAGTTTTGGCACAGTTTAGTGATTTCAGCTTTAGAACATCCTGCTTATGTGCAAACCATGGAGAGTCCACAGTGCTCACACTTGAAACAGAGAGGACTATTTCATTTTGGAAACAATGAGTGCACTCCAAAGAATTACAGGAAGATTATGTGAATGCCTGCAGGTGTAACTAACCTTTTGCAGTGAGTAATCTGTCTGCTAAACTTGTATTCACTATAATCCACATCCAATAGTAGGTTTTGCAGCCAAGGAGAAGGTGCAAAAGAACTGATACTCTTCACTTTCCTGAGACTTGACATGCCCACACTGAGAACTACCCAATGAATTACAGGGCATCTGCTGGTTATAACCAACACTGAAATGTCAGAAGATCTGAACATCACAGTAGTACCTTACTAAAATAAGAAGTTGAGGAAAAGTGTACCTAGGAAATGACAATTTAAAAAGGCTCTTGGAAAGCTGTGAAACTTTTCTTCTGGTCTCTCAAAGGATTATTTTCAAATCAGAGCCAACTGTTAGAGAAGAATACAAGTACAAAGTACTTGGGAGGAAAGGAGGAACCTTTCAAAAGACACTGAGGATGATGTGCAGTATGTTGAGGCTTGCTGCCTTGGTCAGCCAGGCAGAGGGCTCCTTTTCAAGAATGCTGCTCCCGACTTAAAACAAAAGTCCCTCTTTATCTTCTGCAAAGCCCTTTTCATCAGCCTGTCCTTTGAGAGAGGCTGAAACATTGAGGTGGCTCTCCATAAATCATAAGAAGCATTTGAAGTTCCCCAGAGGGGTACAAAAAAGTGTGCACACACTTTATGTGGCAAGGTTTTTCTAGTGGGGGGTTGTGTTGGGAAAATACACAGTAACTGGAGCTTCCTGCAAGGCTGTGTGGAGATCAACACAGTATTTTAGGTCTTGCTGTGAAGACCTTCAAGAGATAAAGAACCTCTCAACAAAAGGAACTATTAAAAGTGTCTGTAAATGCCCAACTTCCAAAACTGCCATGTACCCATTAAACAAAACAGAGAATACAAGACAGAAAAAACTCCTTTGCCTAGCAAGACTCACCCGTAATCGATTGTCATCAACTGTCCAGATTCTGCTGGCAAAGTCATTTGAAGCAGCTAAGAGGTAAGAACCCTGTAAACACAAGATTCCTTTCAAATTCCTTCTGCTAGTTGATATGCAAACCAAATTAAAATATTTCCATTAAAACCATATTAGTGCTATTTTGTCAAGGGAAAAAAGGAATAAAACCAAAACCACAGCAGCAAATGCCAGTATGGAAAGCTAATGTAAGCCTCACCAAAAGGCTGTGGCACCTGCTTCTCCCCAAAATGGAAGGGTTTGTACATGGCTATATTAGATTATAAAAAGAATAATATGTACCAATTATAACAATAACCAGACCAGAAAAAGGACATTCATCTTTCCCTCCTACAAGAAAATGCATTCTACCCTCATCTGTTGTGGGGTTGCTTTCCTCTTTTTTATTTGTTTTTTTTTTATTTTCTCACAGGAAAAAAGCCCTGCATCATCTACCTCCACTGCTTAGAAAGGTCTCAGAGTGGAATTAGCCTGATTCTTGCCATTTTTGTTAAAATTCTAGCATTTTAAGTTAAGATCTCAAAAATTAAATCTGCCTGAGGAGAGAGAAATTGACTTGTTTGTGGCTTAAAGGCTTAGGGCTTTCACAGGTCACCCATGATGGAGAATGGCCACCACAAAATTTATGCTTGCACTCCTGTCCATCACAAAATACTTTCCTGAATCCTTGTAACCCTTTGGTATCTCATCCAGGCAATTCTCACAGCAAGTGTGTTCAAGCAACTTGCCAAACCTCAGGACTAGTTTCTCCTGCAGATTAACAGCACATCTCTAATGAGCTGGTCAGTGTCCAAAAGAAGGATCCTCTTGGGTGTGTATCATAATTTAGCACAGAGAATCACCAAATGGCAGAAATCATATCAGCTTTGTGCTATGGAAGAGGTCTCAGCAGAAAAGTCAGATCACATGTCCAGTTAGACCAATCCAAGACCCCAAACTCCTTCAAGCAGGACTGTTGGATGCTGATCTCAGTCATGCCTCCAATGCTCCAGGTGAACATGACCTGAGCACATCTCACACTGTCAGCAAACACTCTGCCAGCCACACCATTGCTCTGCCATGGCTGGGGAGAAACTGCTGGGAGAAGAGGGCATGGAACTGCAAGTCTTGGGATAATCAGACCTTTTACTATTCATCACAGACCTCAGTAAAGCACATATGGAAAAGAAAAACTTGACAGAAATAAAGCCTCAGTGTATTTGCTTCTTCTGTGCTGTTATGCCAGATTCAGTGGAATGCTAATTTTTTACTTTAAACAAAAATCCATACCAGCCAATGTCTGAGCTGCATATCATCATCTGAATTGTAAGGCAAGGATCAGAATTACAGACTGCATCTTTTCAAATACAGGTCTATTGTACAATTTCAGCTACTTTCATGTTTTAACTCATTTCTTAGGTAACTTCAATTAGAATGGAAACAATAGTAGAGAACAACATAATTCCATTCATTTATTCCCAACTACAAACAGTGGACATTGCACAGATACTCACAGCACTATCAAACTCTATGCTTGTAATCCCAGCGTTACTGCCAGAGAGGGAACCTTTGGGCTCACACCTATCTGCACAGAGAAAGATGAACAAAAACTTGAGTAATGGATTAGAGTTGCCACAAAATGACCCAAAAAATGAATTCTTTTAGCATCCCACCATGCCCCAAAGCAAAAAGGTTTACCTCCCAAGACTTCCCAAAGCTTAACCCTCCGGTCCATGCCTCCTGTTGCTAATAACCGGGAGCCAGGGCTGAACTGCACCGCGTTCACCTCCCCATCATGTGCATCCTGAGGAGGGCAAGGAACACAACAGGCACCCAAAAGGGAATTAGCACACACCCATAACCCACAGAGCAGAAAGCTACACAACTTGAAGGTTACACAGAATCACAGCTGTGCGTCTTTCAGAGGAAATAAAACCACAGACTGGAATTCTGCTGTGGCTGGTGGTGCACAGACAGCAAAAGGGCCGATCCATATCTGAAGGAAAAACAAAGGCACATCAAAAAAAAAAAAACAGCAGCAAGGACTCAGCAGCAATAACAAACTACCAAAAGCCTTAGAATGCTTCCTTAAGATTAGGGTCTTAAGTCACACCAGAATAAAGAAAATTAGGAAAGGACAGGACAAAAAACAGTAACAGCTGAAGTGCTGTAGAAGGAAAGTAACTTTTCATTCCTCCATCTAGAGACAGCCATGGGACATGATCCAATCACTTCATGCAACCATGGAACACTCAAGTCAGGCTTGGGTTAAGCAAGTCTGCTAGGAAACAGCACAGCAGATGCACTGCATTCACTGGGTGTGCTGGTGATTCTGCAGCACATGTGTGACAGCACCTGCTTGCAGAGGATGTGGGCTGAAGCTGTGCCTCCTCTCTGCAGATGCAGTGACCCCTCCCAGCACCCCTGCTTCTCACAGCCTAACGTTCTGAATACTTGAACTTTTAAAACCTATGCTAATTTTAATAATAATTCATTTTTTATTCCTCTATTCATTTCATAGCTTTACACTACTTATCTACACAGTATTACCACCACAACTGTAATTCATTTTAAGTATTTTCAGGACACGCTCTTTCAAAACCAGCTTTCCTGGAAACCTGTATTTTTATGGAATTTGTTGCTTGAATGTAGTCTGCCAGCTCATATTTAAGGCTAATCACACTTCAAATCTGGTCTTTCTGCAAATGCAGAGGAGCCATTCACAGCAAAACTGGTGAAAGGCCTTGCCTAGAAGCTATACCTGAAGTGACTGCCTTTTCCACCTCCTACTTGCCTCTCCAAAGGTGAGCCCAGTCTGCTCCCTGCATTGGCCCAACCTCTGCCACAGAGCCCTTGCATTAATTCCTACAATGCTCTGCCAGACCTAGACATGTCTTGACCCTCCACCTGGGCTCAAAACACTGAGCTAAAGCCTAACACCTCCTCACCTGATGTCCCCCATTCAAGCCAGCTCCAGCTGCCATTTCAGTCATGACCCTGCTCTCACCTGAGGTGACACTGCCACTCCCTCCATCCACAACTTCCACTAGAGAATATGGTAGCAGGGCAGACAAGACTATACATGCTTCCCTGCTGTAATGAGCCCCACTGATACTCTGGATGAAGAAAATCAGTCATTTAATATCCATGAAAAACCCACATCCAGCTCTGGAGTGCCTAAAAAAGCTCCAGAGGCATATTCAAACCAGCAGCTGCATTACAAGACACCTTCCTTTCAGTCACAAGACAATGACTTGCACAGAAATTTAGGTTTGGCTTTGTGAGGCCAAGGAACACATAAAGGAGGTCTCAGCTTGAAAACCTTTGATCATGCACAGCCAGTGAGAACACCCCATCACCACGAGCTCCTCTTCACCAGGTTTGTTGGATTACATTTGGTGCCACAACTCCTTTTTCTGTGGAGAACTGGAACTGAATTAATCCAAAACTGTCAGCAATCTCTTCCTCCACCACTGCTCTACTATGGCATGATAGAATAGGGACTGCTGGGAGCCAAAGGGTAATGGGGTGGAATTTCCCTGTGCCCTCAGAAAACTTCTTTGTCATCATCGACCTCAGTAAGACAGACATTGAGCACACTGGCTCTGAGAAACATGTGGGGTAAGAGTAAAATGGAATGGAATGAATTCTACCAAACCAAGAATTCCTTCCTGTTTGGCAGTGCTAACAGAAAGAGTCTCAGGATATCAGTTCCCACATAGGGGATTCGCTTCCTCCAAAACCAGAACACACAATGGCAGAGCAGAGAATTCCTTCTGTACTCACAAAGACACAAATGGCAGTAGTGGGCACTCTCACTTCTTTACTGGCACCTGGATGTGGCTCTGCATTGTCCTGGGGTGCAGGGAATGAGGACAGAGAACGCCTCCTGAGATGAAACAAAGCAAAAATATTTTAAAATGAGAAATGAACACTGTTTCTCTTGAATTCATCCTGCTGTCTACCTGTCAATTAACTACTCTGTACAGAAAGTAAAAAATAGGGGAAGGTGCTTTTAACATCGTTTTTTTCATTCCATCTTTCAAAAATTACATTTGTCATGTAACACTATATTCACTTGTAGCTTTAGATATTTCACAGTTCACCACATAAGTTATCTGAACTGATTACTGACCTCATTTTGGAGCAGTGTTTTAATGTTTTCAATAGGAAGGGAACATGGGACTGGCTGCAGCTCCATTGTTATGTCTAGGAAGACTCAACACCATTTCAGCACTACATCCCAGGCAGCAAAAGGCTGTGTTCCAAAGCTTGGGCTGCTCCATTTAAGCAAAGACATCCACCTACTGCAGAGCTTAGCTTAGAAGGCCTGGCTCCACTCTGGATACAAAGCACAGAACTCAACGACTTATTGTAATTAACCCTACTAAAGGAGCAAAGTGCAGTGGAAAGTAAGAGCAAACCCCATGGATTCTCTCCACAGAGAGGGGCTCATTGCCTCTCTCACTGTTGATAGTTTCTAACCAGAGTTATCAACTGCAGAATCTAATCAGCACAATGCAGGGTTCCACGTTACTTCAATGGAATACAATCACATGCTGGACTAAGAGTGGATAATGTTTTCACCTGGCAGTATCAGAAGACTGATGTCCCAAAAGGGGAGACTCAGACAGACTGGAGGGAAAGGTCAGAGGTCAGCACACGGCAAGATGGAAGAAACAGGAAGTTGAGGAGAACAAAAAAGAAAAAATAAAGAAAGGCAGAAGCTAGAAGGAAGGCTGGAAATACTTGTTTGCATTCCCTGCATCACCAAGATTTTGGTGTACATTGAAACCAATAAACAAAACAAGGAGGTGAAAGTGTTCTAACCTACCCAAAGATATTACTGATAGAGTCCAGAAGGCCTCCAGCTGGCTGGGAGAGTCGCTTACTGAAGGAGGGGAGGACAGGTTTAAACCTTGTGAATAGCTTCTCCACACAAAGATCAATACAAACACATTTCATAGCAACATGTCTCTGGAAAGACTCCCTCCCCTCAGACCCAGCCCAGAGACAGAACACCAAGGCAGGCATCAGTGCAAAAGTCATCACTAACTACAACTCAGAACACATTCTGTGGGTGAAGTTTCTTCAATGGCCCTCAACCTGTGAATTGCTGGGTTCAGATAGAACAGTCTGCCAAGTCTGAAATTTCAATCAAATTAATCCATGATGTCACATAACTACCTCCTCTTACTTTCCACTCACTGCTATTTTAGAGAAAGAACAAGATGCATTTAATCTAGGTGAAAATTATTTTCAGCACTTCAGATAAACCCAGCTATTTGCAAATAGCTATTGCTATTGTGATATCAGTATTCACATTGATATCTTGTAGAGTAATGGAGGCATAAAACAACAGGCATTGTGGTAGCCACATTATTAACTATATCGTTTTTAAATATTCGTTTTCGAGATTAAACAAAGATTTCTCAGGCACTAGGGTAATTCAGTCAAAACAGCAAAGGAAAACCAGCACATCTAAAGCATGGCAACAGAGAGTACAGCACATGAGCTTCCTACTGCTCTGCTAGAAGCACTAAACTGTGTTCCATCTAAAGGCAACCAGAAACCTAAGCTACATTCCCAACACTGTTGCAGCTCTACTGTGCCCCGTGCTCTCCCTCAGTGCCACGCTACAGGAACCTCCTGGTCACACACCTGGACGTCCGGCTGACAGCTCGCACCGGAGAGGTTTCCTCAGCTGTGTCTGAGGTTTCATCCGCAAGCACTTCGATGTCATCATCCCTGCTGAAGTGAGAGAAAACACCTCCTTTTCAATCAGGCTCTGACAGCAGCAACTGACAGGATGGCACAGTTCCAGGGCCTGTCAGTTCCACGGCCAGCACACCCCAGGTTTCTGGAGCTGCAGCAACACACGGGTAGACCCAGATAACACACACTGATGAAACTGTCAGAGATGTAATTCAACACACAGTGTCTGAAAACAGATATAGACAGCAACTAAATTTCAGGATTTTTCCTTCCAGCTGCCAATTCTACTCCCTGACAGCAGGGCTGGATTTCCACATCCCCTTTTTCTGTTTTCAGACCTCCTTTTCAGATTCTCTTTAATACAGGCATCCTATTTCAGCCTGTAGTACTAACTACACGCAGCATTGTAACAACCCACCACATGAGCAAGGCTTCACTACAGAGTGAATGATACTTGCTGGAGCAGTTACAGAACAACAAAAGCATGAGTTACTGCAAGACAAAGTACAGGTGATATCAGCACCTTTTTTGCTGTTTCAAAACAAGCAAGTGTTAAAGAAAACACAAGAGGTTAATTGAATTTTCCTGCTTCACCTACACCAAGGACACCCTAATACTTTCTACACTGTTGTAATTCAGGTACAGCACTATTAAGTGTGAGAGCTGGTTTTGCTCACTCCATTTAAGTGTTGGTGGTCAGCTGAACACAATGTGAGATTCCAACCCATGTACAATAAATTAATTCAGCTAAATTACTCAGCTAGTGCTGAAGATTTCTCCCATTAGTCACCATGGTCTCTGACAGCCTAGTATTTTTCCCTTCATGATGATTTTTCCTCCACTGCTGATTTTGCAGGACAAACTATTTTTAAACACACTTTACTAATGCCATTTGACTGAAGAGAAGTTTAAACTCAGCATTTAAATAACCAAATTGTGCCATCAGATAACACTCAACTGCAAAAGCATTTAAAAGGACGAAAACAACTAATCTCTCATTTCAGAATATAGTTGCACTTTAAATTATAAGATTTTGGAGGAGAGTATACATGAAAAGACTATAGAAAATATATTCACTTGATTGAACGTATCAAGCTTGTGGTTCAAGAAAATACTATCAAGTTCTGCTAATATTCATTTTTAAAAACAAAGTTTCTGCTATTAAAACTATATGTAGCAAAAGAACTTTCCAGGTTAACAATATATTTTTAAGTGAATATAAACACCAGGGCACACCCCCTGAAATGGGGCAGTTTTTCCCTTCAGTAAGCAGCCCATTTACACAACACAAACTCTCCAACTATAAAATCAAGAAGAAATCAAGGCCATCTCTGAAGCAGAGTTTGAGTAGTATACAGAAGCAATTATGCTATCAGGTGTCTCATACTCCCTTCCCACCTGCCCCTCTTCCTCTCCTGGCCTTTTGCACAGCCTCCCTTCCAGAGGGATGCACTGCTTCCCTCCTTTGCAAGGGCTTGCAGCACAGCACTTAATGGGAGTCTGTGATGTGAACATAAAGAGAAAAGACCTGCAGAAAAAGCCTGCAGGCTGCTCTGGCACCGCTCAGCAGGGCCCAGGCACAGAGCATCAGATGCAGCAGTTCTAGGGTGGGCAAACACAAACAGCCTGATCAGCCCAGCTCGGAGCACCCACAGCTCCCACTGCTCCCTGCAGCCCCTGATCCCACAGCAGAGAGCCAAACACAGCAGGGCAACAACAAGGGACTAGAGGGATTCTCTTCATCTTGCCAGGTAATGTACTCCACTGGTTTTCCCTCAGACAATAAATCCCTGCCAGTATGGAAGCCAGGTATTTTCACCCAGGTTAATTCACTTAGTACCTGTTCCTACAGGAAATCTTTGAGCATGTTTATAGTCTAACATTTTTAAATCCAGGCATCTCCAGAGTAATTGTTTCATTACTTCACTGTTTGATGAAAAACTATCTTAAAGACCAAAGGCACACATCTCGATATGAAAACATTTTTGTAACAACATCTATTGACCATATGAACCATTCCTGGGACTTAAAGTCCAAGCATCTATTTTCAGTCCTAAAAAAGCTCCTTATTATGTAAGTTCAGGTAGGGAGAGTTACTGCACATTTCTGACTTTACACAAGAAGTGCCAACACTCCTCTACATCACCCAGTTTAGGAGTAACAAAGGTACCATTTATCATGCTTCTGCATAAACCTGAGGCACAAACTGATGAAAGAGACTGTAAACCAAGACTGCTTACGGTTCAACAGGCAAGGGTTCTTTGGCAGCTTCTGCCAGCTCCTTCTGCAGTCTGGCCTGGCGTCTCCTAAGAAAGAGAACCCAAGGTTATTAAGAAAGAAAGAAAAAAATCAACATTTTCTTAATCCCATTCCAAAGGCTACTCTGTACAGTTTTAATGGGCCTCATAGGATTAAAAAAAAATAAAAAAAAATCAGTCCCCTGCTCTAGTTTTATCCTGCTTTTCATGATACTCTGAGCAGAAGAGGCAGTTTTCTTATTGTGAATAGCAAAAGACAAGATCACTCAAGTGAGGCAATGAGGCAAAGTGAACCTATAGCCCTTTACGATCCATATGAATACGCACTACCTTGGAGGGTAAGAACTTGTCAAAGTAATGATTATGTTAGCGAAGCTAATACAAAACTGCCAGCTACTGTGAGACTTGTAATATAGGTCAGTCTCCAGGTATCATTAGCTGGCAAGTAAGCTGAAGCAATTCAGAAGAAAAATTATTTTGCAAGGAAAAAAAGCCTTTTTTAAAAAAATTACTTTTGCAGTAAGTTTTATATCACTCATGGCAGATGCTCATTCTAGAGGAATGCAAAAAACTGGAGTTAGTCAAGTCAAAAAAGGATAAAACTAGGAGCAGGATAAGATGCAATATGAACAAGAGAAGTCCAAATATAATACCAGCAGAACCCCACAGTTTCTATCTGTTTTATGATCTTCAGCACACAGTTAAATGTTGCTGAAGAAACAAAAGAACACATTTTATTCATTTAAAAGACAGGAATGTTTTAACACAGTGTCAGTCTGTGTTAGCTGGAAAAAGTTCTGGACTCTCACTGTGTTATGCAATAATCGAGATCTCAGAGGTCAAAGCTAAATCTGGTTTTATCCTATGCACTCATAACTGAAAAACATACCAGTTTTATCAAACAAAGGTCATGGATCTCACCTTGAATCCTTTTCATTTTCTGCATTCAAACGATTGGCTTCTTGTGCTTTCTCTGCCATCCAACGTGAGACCAGCTCCTGGTTGTCCTCAGTAGTTTTCCTTAGTTTCTCCTCCAAGGCATTGAAGGTGATCTGGAGAGCATCATATTCATCTTTCAGTGTCTGATTAGCTCGCTCAAGATCTTGCAGTTTGCTACGCAATTCCTGGCACTCTGTTTCCAGTTCAGAAATCTTTTGCAAATACTCTGCAATCCTGGAATGGCAACAAAACATACAAAACATGAGGACCTCCTTTGGGACCTGTGCCATCTTCCTCTTGCTGTTTGCACAACGCCTCACAAAGGCATTTTTAGCCCCGGGCTAAGACTCCTAGAGAATATTATAACTCCAATAAAGAACTCCATCAGAAGTCTGGTCACTGACAAAACAGCTCTTACTCACTTGGCTTCATTCATCTGCATCTCTTTGTCCTTCTGCTGCATTTGGTTGTTTAAATCAATTACAGACTGGGCCAGCTGGAGAGAGGAGAAAATTTCATTACAAACTGCAGGGATGTTAGTGGATAACATACTGAGCAGCCTTCAGTGCAAGCACAGACTAATCTAGCATTAAAAGCATGGATCACACATTTCAGGTATTTTTTTACCCCAGCTTTCTATGCAGATCTGCTACACAGATCATTAAATCAGAGAATCCACTTTCAAAAATAAATTGTCAAGAAGCTGCTGTCCTTTGCTGTCTCATTCTCTTCCCTCGAAAAGCTTCATTAACAGTCAGACCAAACAGAATGTATATTAGAAGAAATTTTAGTAGTGGAAAAATCAATACAGAATTTAAAAATTGTCAAGTAAGTAAACAAATGAGTACTGACAACCAAGAAACAAATCATCCTGTTAGGGCCAGGACAGCCATTTCAGGAGACACACAGCTCTCACTGAGAACACAGGTGCCACCAAGAGTTTCCTCACAGAGGAAGTAGCTGGTGGAGTGCCTGCAGAGCACAGAGAGGCAAAGGCCAATGCTGCCAAGCTGCAGCTGCCAGCTCATACCTTACCCAGCAGCACGGCCTCAGCTGCCCAGGAAGAAGGGAGACTGATCTCTGGGAAGAGTGCCTGCCTGTGTAAGTGGTTTTAGGACACCAGGCTGGAAGCAAAGAAACTATTCTGAGCGCCCTAATCACTTGGTGCACACCTCCCAGAGAAAACAGTCTCCTCTTTGGAAAGCTCAGAACTGCTGACACTGGAGCTTCTTCATTCCCCACCTCCAGTGGAGCATGATCAAAGGAGCATTTTCCAGGCCATTCATACCTTTTCCCTATGAAAGTGTGCAGTCCCATTCAGGTTTCAGACTCATTCAGTCCACTGCTGTGCTTTTATAAACCAAATTCTGCTGTTGAAATTCCCTATCTCCTGGTCAAAAAAAACCCCCAAAATAAAATCCAAGAGGTCTGGCTTTTCCTCTCCTCCAGGCCCAAGTGAGAATGTTACAGAACTCCTGGGCTCTGAACCAGCATTCCCTTTCCAGCTTAGCACTGTGGCTCTTTCAATCTTGGCTGGTGCTGCAAAGGGAGACCAGTGAAACCACACACAGCCCCCTATGCCCCACTCACTCTAAGTCTTTTCAGGTTACTAGAGTCATATACAGCTCTGTGGCCCAGATCAGTTCCTTCCTCCTCTAATACAGCTAAGAACCTATTAATGAAGCAGAAAACTCAGCACTTAATAATCATGCTATGCTGACAATAGAAGCTCTCATCTCCTGGTGACAGTATTACAGACCAGCCTGTGTCTGGTTGGTTTTAATCATCAGAAATTGGGGAAGCTTAAAAAGACTCTAGATGAAAGGAGGAAAAAATGATGATTAATGAGCCTGGTAAAATCATGGTCAGGCTCCCAAAAGGCCACACATGGACCACAGAGCACATAAGACTTTCCAACCTCGCCACGTTTCTTGTGCAGCTCAGTCAGCTCCTCCTGGTGCTTTATCTTCAGCTGGGCCAGCTCCTGCAGCTGAGCGTCGTTCCATGTGCTATCGTGTCCTGGGCTGCAACAGGACAGAGAAGAACAAGACATGTCCCAAACTACAATCCAGTTCTTTCTGTGCCTTTGCCAGGTCCAGACATTGCCTCCTTTGGAAGCTCTGTACACCAGGGACACAGGTGATTCATAACAAACCAAATCACACAGGACTGGAAAGTTACATCTCCTGAGCACTAGATTCACTTTTTGTACATTTCTAAACCAGTATTCAAACTCCAAGGGAAGATAACTAGCTTTGTTTAAATTTGCTTGAAGATGACTGAGTCTTAGAAGTACAGTCTCTAAAATCTGGAAAAAATTACAAATATTTTACCACCCTGATTTGTTCTGGAGGGAGGTGGTAGAACTTGAAGATGCAAGATGGAGAGAGTACAGAACCAAAAGCCAGGAAACCAAGGGAGTATTCCCAGGCCCTCGGGTTTACAGTCTCAGGTGTGACAAGTCACTCCTCCATTGGCCTGACTATACTCTTTTTGTGCCTAAGTTTTCAAGTGGTTACTAACTGTGTTTTTCAACACTATTACTGTGAGATAATCTCGAATTTTTACATATAAGAACATTTATATCACCCTCTGCCCCAAACAACTATGGAATGTAACATTTATCACTTGTGTCTCTGAAAACACAGAGGCAGGAGCAGAGAAAACCAAGTTTTTTTAAAGTATATACACACAGACTCTGAGCACATTATCAGCTGTATTTTGAATTACAGCTTCTTAAAAAATCATAATTTTAATTCAAACATCATTATATCAGACAAACAGAACAAGGTAATTGCATCCCTTTCTGCAGTCATTTTGTGTTGTAAAGTTCAGGGAGAAACAGAAATCCATCCAAATGTCTCACAGTGATATCAGTAACCTAATGCTCTTCTAAAGAAACAATCAACCAACTCCTCACTGAACTAATGCTGCACTAACTGCATTTCCAAAAAATTGTGTGCAAACAGACAAGAAGCCAAGTCCTGTGGTAATATCCAACACATCCTATAGCTCCACTCACACATACCCCTACAGCCAGCACTAGATCCTACTCCTTGACCCTGAGGGAAGTAAACACACCTTTCTTCAGCTATCTAGGATGAGAAAAGTCATTTTGTTTCAAAAACCTGTCATATACTGAGCACAGTACCAGAGTTCAGCTGACTGTTTACTTTCAGATGCTGCTTCTGTGTCTTTCTTCTCATCCACATTTGGTCCAGCCTCATCTCTTAAGACATGGCATTCAGTCAGAACACAATTCCCATAAACTGAAATGGTTCAAGACAGCTACAGCCATCACAAAGCTTTTAAGAACTTTTACATGGGTGTTAACATCAGCCTGCTGGAGCTTTGCCTGCAATTCCTGTAAACCCAGGAGGAAACTTCTTCCCTCTCTGCTATACTGATTTGTTTTGTATCCAATTGTACATGCTCATACAACTCCCTGCTCCAGAGGGGTTCTGGTTTCAGGCCAAGAGCAAAAAGAACCTCAATAGAGAAAGCAATTTTTACAGAAGTAGGAATTCTGAGCTCCTTGGCCCTGCCTTCTCTTCAGGTACACTGAGGGCAGAGCTGGCCAGCCCTCACCTGGAACAGACAGGCTGTCCAAGGGACACTTCTGGCACACAGGTTTGCTGTGCAAACACCAGCAGAACCAGCAGCACAACCCCTGCCTTCAGCACAAGTGCTACTCCAGCTTAGGGACAAAGCTTCCCAAGAAATCCTATTAAAAAGCAGGCACAAAACACCTTCCTTTTGGCATCTGGAGCTTACTTAGGACTGACACTTTGCAATCATAGTTTATTTCTGTTCTCCTCTTTCATGTGATGACACAGATTGAAAGAAATGAAGTCATTAAACCAGTCTATACTCAATAGGAAGAGCAGAAAACACTGTAAGTGTTCAAGGCAAACAGACCAGGAGCAGCAGCTCATTGTGGTCCACATCTGTTCCATGAGTTTGTGATAAATCAGCTTCCTTCCCAAACCTGGCCAGATCTTTCTGTACCACATACTCTAAACCTATTGTAACTTCATCATAGGCTTAGACACAGCTATAAGTTATATTCAGTCCACCAGAATTTAAGTTTTTTGTGTGCCAAGTCACTGTAGGAGTTGTTTGTGTGAGGCATCAAACAGGTTTAGGTTACAAGGTGTACAACAAACAGCAGCTGACAAAAAAGGAGTGTTACATACCTGATCTCATGTCTGCTCTGTATGTCATATTTTTCTGCTTGAAGTTTATCAGCCAGCACTGCATGAAGGTCTGACTTCTCCAGCAGCTTGTTATCTGCAGGAGCAAAAAGTGCACTTAAGACAAGCAGAAAGCAAATCCAGAGTCCCATCTTCTCCTGCCTAGATCACTAGCTGTGATCTAGACCCTTCAATTACTGTGACACAGCCAAATGCTACATGAGCCTCCACCACATCACTGTGTTCTCCCTCCTCTTTGATCTTAACAGGTTAAGGCACCATCCCCCTACAACCCCACGAGGAACTCCTCGTTAATCCAGGCACTGTGTGGGACTGGTCTTATGAAAGCTTAATAGAGAAAGAGAGAGCAACTTCTCAGGTGCATGGCTATCTGCTAAAACAGAGTAGTTCAAAGTTCACACTCTGCAGATCCCCAAAGGACAGCAACCAGGAGAACAGGCCTGGCAGACAGGCCAAACTCAGCTCTGCTGTTTGTTTTCTCTCACAGTGTGTGGGACCCCCCTGCCATCCTGACACAGCTGAGGCAGGAGAGGGGTGGGCAGGAAAGCCCTGAACAGAGAGTGCTGGAGCCTGGATGGCTCCAAATTTTACAAAAGACCATGAGCAGGGTCAATAGCACCATTGTTCTCGGTTCCACAAGCAACTGGGCGGGAATTGTGCAGACAATTCAGACATTCAATCACTGTCCAGAGCACAAAGCGCTCCAGCCCCTCAGAGAACTGAAACAACTACTTCTTTTCCCCGATAAAGCAGAAACTCCAGCTTTCCTGTTATTACAGATATGTCCCAAACAATCCCGTGAAAATGGCTCGCCCGAGGCCCCTGGGACCCTGTACCAACACGGCTTTCCTACTTTTGAAGAAGAGGAGAAATCCCAGAATGATTCGGGCTGGAAAGAAGCACAGCGGGTCCCCAGGTCCCAGCTCCCTGCTCAAGCAGGGTCATGCCATAGCACAGAGCACCAGTGAATCAAGTTCTGGAAAACCTCTAGAGAGGAAGACTCCACACCCTCCCCACTGAGCAGTCTCCCTGCACATACTGATGGGCATCGGTGAGGGAGAAGAGAAGCGCTACTTCGGCCGCGCCCCCGCCGGGCCCCGCTTACACTGGGCGATGATCTCCTCGAACGCCTGGCGCTGCAGCCGGTCCCGCCGCCGCAGCTCCTCCGCGATGTGCCGCTTCCAGGGGGGGAAGCCGGCGGCGCGCAGCCCCGACGCCATCTCGGCGGCAGGCCGGGGCGGAGCGGGCTGGGGCGGGCAGATCGGGCGGGGCGGGGGTCAGAGAGGCGGCGGGAGCGCGGGGAGGCGGCGGGAGCCCCCTCAGAGCCAGGCCCGGGCCCGCGGCCGCGCCCCCACACCCGCCATGGCGCCGCGCTACGTCAGGGGCCCTCGCGTCTGTGCGGCGCGCCGCGACCGCGACACAGGCTGCCCTGCCACTGCCTGACGCCGCCCGCCCGCCTCCGGCGCCGCCGAGCCCAGCAGCGGTGCCCCCAGGCCGGATGGCGCCGCGCGAGATCGCGCTGAGAAAGCGGAGGCGGTTTCAGCCTCAGGCGGGAGAACAGGCACTTTCTGAGGCGAGGAGGCCCCGCGCCGCGCCATTTTGTGCCCTTCGTGCAGGCGCCATCTTGAGAGCGGCCCTGCGCCCACGTTGAGCACGGCAATGCCGCCATCTTGAGAGTGGCCAACCAGCCATGTTGGAGCAGCGCATGCGCACAGACTGCCCGCGGGCACAGCGCTCGCAGCTCCGTGTCCCCGCAGGGCTGGCAGCACTGTGTCGTGCCAGTGGCACCGGCGGGGCTTTGGTGAGGTGAAGGGCTGGTGCCCGTGTGACAGCGGGACTGTCCGGCCGCCACGCCTCTGCCTGCCGCTGTTAAATCACGGGTGTTACTGTGAGCGAACATTAGACATTTATTAAGGGAGAGCAAGAGAGCAGAGAGAATGTTGTACTACACTATGCAAATATCACACCTGCAGTGCCATTTGTTGAGTGTCTTTGTGCTCTTTCCCCCCTTTACAGACACCACGCTCGTCGCCTGCCAGGGGAATCACAGAATAACGGGATGCGGTCAGGCTGGGAGGGCCCACAGTGGCTCATCTGGCCCCACCTCCCTGCTCCAGCAGGACCGTCCCAGAGCACAGGGCCTTGGATTGTATCCAGAGGATTCTGTATTATCCCTTGTAAGGACAGTCCAGATCCTTTCTGGGTACTTTCTTCAGGGCTGGGGCACTGCCCTGGGAAGTTCTGTGTAGGGGGAACTCGTTGGGATCAGTCCCTGCCCGTTTCTCTGATGCCATTGCTGAGACTCCAGGGCAGAGCCTGGGCTCTGCTTGGAGCTCTCCCTGTGGACAGGGGCAGACAGGGATGAGGGCCCCTCTCGAGGCTGAACAGCCCCACCTCAGCCTTCAAGGAGCGGGGTGGTGAAATGAAATGGAGCATAAGGCTTTCTAGGAAAAAAAAACCTGATTTGGAACATAGTAGAAGCTACTATGCAACCCTCCCTGCACTCCCACCTTCTGGCCAGCCTCGTGAAAAAGCCACATGTTCTCTGGCAAATGTAAAAATCCATAACAACTCACTCCAATGCTCTGCTTTCAACTGCTTAATGAGCGGAAAAATGTGTGCTTATGTCTTCACAATCTGATGGCTGAAAAAATGGGTATTAACGTCTTTGGAATGGGTGATGATGTCTCTACTGACTTTGGGGAGCAGGTTCCTTACCAGGCCCAGACAGTTTGGGCTCCAGTCTGCACAAGGCTGAACTTTGGGGTAAAATGCCAGGTTCAAGGGGGGAACATGGGGTAAGCGGTTTGGGAAGGCTGAACCTCCCTAGCAGCTCAGCCCATGGGGAAGGGAAGAGGAACACACACTGGGGGTTCAGGATAAAAGGGAGGCTGCGCCTCTGAAGCCTTGAGAGAGAAAAGCCTGTGGGTGCATGGCCCGGTGGACTCTCTCCCTTTATTTGAATAAAGTTGAAGGACTCCTCTGCCTCCTTTTGGACATAAGCCTCTGGTGTTTGTGGATTTTCCTGACATTAACTTCCTAAGTAATGTGTTAGGTAACCATATTATTGTAATTTAATTAGAAGCTGGGCAGAACTCATAATGCTTTTTGTCTTGGACTGCCTAAATTGCTTTGTTTTTCTTTTGAGTAAGTAAATGAAGATGCAATTATGAAATTGTAACAGCGTGAAATAGATGATTCACTACATTATTAGACAGGAGGAGAGTGTGCTGCTGGTTGAGTTAATAATAGTTCATGCTCTGTCTTACAAAGTACACAATGCATGAGGTTGTGTGCATTCTCTAAAGTTGAATTGGCAAAGTGTAAGCACAAAGCCTATTTCATTCTACTGATACATCATAAAATCAAATTAGTTGTTTAAAAACTTAAAATTACCTGTACCTATGTGAGAAATGAGTTAATGGGAATTGGCTTTCACAGGGTATTATATGAATTGATATTAAATATTTTAATGTTTAAAATTAATGATATAAAGTGGTTGATGCAACATTACAATGGCCTAGTTGTGAGGATGGTTTTGTATGTTTTAATGTGGATTTATGAGTTCACATTGGACAGACTGTTGCTAGCCAAACCTTTGAGACACGACCTTAAAAGGAGTAGAACTCCATCCAATGATAACCTTGATGACCACAGTGACAAAGCTCCCTCAGTGCCCAAAAGAGTGCCATGGGGTGGGACAGTGTAAAATCAAAATAAATATGCATAAGCTGATACAACACTGGGGTATAAAAGGTGGAGCTGCCATTTTGTGCACGAGCCTCTGGCATTTGGCCCACACTCCCAGCACTGTCCCTTTTGTTTTGTGAATTTTTTTATTGTTCTCAATAAAACTTTTGTAACTCTTTGCCACGATCAGGGTCTGGATCGTTTATAATAACCGTAAGATTAAGTCCTAATTCTACAGCTATAGTTACTGAACTCCTGAAGGGCAGTGCTGAGAGCAATTAATCCTGTCAAATCTTCTTCTCTACATCTTTATCCTTTGCAGGGAAAGAGGAAAGCAACCAAAGCATGAGGAAAAGGGAAAGTCAAAGATACAGAAATACAAGGATCAGACTCAATAACTACTCTCCTGAGGCTTCTACCTTGGCTTTAATATATAATCAGCCCCAAAGTTCCTCACTGAGTTTGAACTGCCAACACTCTGCTTTTTTTTTTAGCCCCTCCAGAAAAAAATCCTTCAGCTCATTTTTGAGAGCAGGCTTTTCTCACTAAGACTGGGAGGGAAAATAACTGTCCCCTATTTCTTTCAGCAGGGAAGGAAAAATAATCAGTGTGAGTAGAAAAGACATGGGGGGAAAAATTGTGTCCTCAAGCATTGGATAAATGAATAATATCAAACATTGCACGTTTTACTGTTTACAGCAGCTGCTAGAATGTTCCAAGGGAAGGACCTTAATTGTCATCTGTATATGTTTGAATTTATAAAAATCACACTACATTACCTTTCTGTAATCTGTGATTTCTGTAGTGGGTAGGACATTCTGATTTTCTTTACAGTACCTGCTAACAATGCTTTTCCCACTCCAATACAATATTCTTAAAAATATCTGAGGTTTCTGGAAGTCTTTCCAATAGCACATCCCTGCTCCATGTCATCATCTGTCATCCTGCTCTTCTCTTTTATCCCCAAGAACTGTAAGAATGTGTGACAAAACAGCTTGTTCTGGCTGAAAGTGGCTTTTTCACTTGAAGCACCTTTCTGCCACCAGCAGCATCCAAATCTGGCAATTTGCTCAACACTTGAATTCAGAAGTAAAAATTTTAGACAACCAAATTAGCCGGCTTGTCAGAAAGCTCCTTCTGCAGTGAAGAAACAAAAACTGTGCCTCCAAGGAATTTGGCATTCCACATCCATAGAGGGAAAAGCAGGACTTCTGGTGGAGACATGTCCAGCTTTAGCCAGCACATTTCAGGAAGAACTGAGAATATCAAAGCAGCCCAGCAGGAATGACAAATGTATATAGGAGATTTGATCCAGAAGAAAGACTTGGACAGTTGGAATTGTTTACCCTAACAAGGATAAGACATATGGGAAACATGACAGCACTATGTAAATATGCATGTCAGAAGATTGAGACAATGCCCTGATCTGCTTGTTCATATAGGACAGGATTACATTGAAAGGGCCTAAAGTTAAAAAATGGCCACTAGAGATGAGGAAGGGCTGGTAAAAGCTGGTGAAGCTCGAAACAGGCTCCTTGAGGCAGATGAGAATATCTGCTGCTGGAGGATTGTAAGGCCACTTGAAAAGATGGTGAAGGGTTTTGTAGTGAGTCTGATCTCTGTATTTTACTCTTTGATGGTGTGATGAATGGATTGCAGGGTCCCATCAGAGCCCCCTCCTGCCCAGTTCTGATTCTGAGCTGGCTGTGTTGTAAATGACACTCAGGTGACAGAACAGATCCCTGCTCTGAGGTGAGTGGAGCAGGTTCTGATGGGATGTTTCCCTGAAACTTGGTGCTCAGATTAACCTACATCCTTTACTGCTTCCTGACTGGGAACCAGAAATGCTAATTTTCCAGGAAGATACTGGATAGTGTTCTTCCCAAAGTGAGGCTCAATTTTCAAATTCAGCTTTGTTTTGGATCTTCAGTTTACCTTTGAAAAGGGGGAACATGTCCCACACCTGGTCATTTTCTTTGTATTTCAAGTCATAATGTCAAGATGCAAATTACTGTGAAGTAGACATAAATTGTGCTAAATCTCCATTCTTTCTGTTGCAAAGGTTATCTGTTATTTTCCAGTCTCTTTGTTACCTTTACTTTCTTCCCTTGTCTGACCTATTTCTTTGAGAGAGAGCTTTTACATCCCTTCTGCTGGGTTCCCTCTCCTTCCACAAAGTCTTTGTTGCTTTTCTGTAACCTTTCTGCATGTTGCTGGACACCTTCATCCCTTTCCATCCATGCATTCTCTCTCCAGCCCAACATTTACTAGCCTGTTCTGTGCCATCTTTATTAGTTATGATATAATCTAATACTTCATGATAAGAGAGACTAATTTGTTTTCTATGTAATCTAGACCAGACCTTGGGAAAAAATGCAGCAAAGTGTTAATAATAACTGTAATGTGTAGCAGATTACCATCCCTGGCACAGAATAGTCTCAGTTGAAGAGAACCACACAAGTATGGAATAGCTGAGTCTGGATGGGCCTCTGGAAATTCTCCAGTCCAAGCACCACATTCAGCAGACCCATGCCTTGTTTTTGGTGATGGCTTCTGCAATACTGGGGTTTGTAAAACAGTTCTGATCACAATTTTCTGAGAGCTACAGAAGAATGTCAGTTAGTTTTTATCTAAAAGGGTACACTGAAGTATCCTTTAGTTTAGCTGACTTGGGAGCTAGAACAAAGATTATCTGCAAATAAAATTAATGAAACTGAATAATGGTAATGAACTGAGAACAGAAGTTCAGGGAAATTTGGTGATGCATAATGAGATAATGCTTTGTGATGATGCATAATAAGATAATGCAGAAAAAATATAGCAAATTACAGTAGGCAAAAAGAAATATCACTCTTCTGTCAACCAGGGATTCAACTGTGAAAGAATTTCTGAGAAACTTCAGCAGTTTAACACAAATGCAATCTTAAAATACTTCTTATTAGAATCCTCATTTGAAACAACACCATGCACACACTGTAGAGTTAGGAGGATCTTTTTCATATTCATGTGAGTAATAACTTGATGTTTGCTTACATATATATTTAGAAAGAACATCTCGTACCTCTGCAGCTAACACCTTTCCTGCACATTGAAAGGAGTATTTGGCTTATTCTGTAGCACTTGCATAATGAATCCTTCCCTAGGCCTTGCAGGAATGCACTGGGGAATGCAGCAGCCTTTTGGTGGCAGGTGTGACCAGCATGTGAGACAGTGCCAGCTGGGCACAGAGAGCAGGCAAAGCCATTGACCCTGTCACTAACTACTTCAGCCTCAACCACACAGATGCAGTGGATGTAGCTGATGATGGAGAGGCTTTGCAGCACCCATCACTTCCCCAAGCCCAGCCCACTGGCTGCACCTTAGATCTCTGTTATCAGCAAGGAACATCACAAATGACAGCAGGGACAGAGCCTTGTTGGCAGATGTCCCACAGAGGAAAGTGTCAATTTCTCTCTGGAAGAGATTACAGAAATAAAAGCGAAATATCTGGCTATTGTCTGTTTCCAATCCATCTGCTGATACTGGTGAGGAGATCTCTGGGAACTGTCCTGCGTCACCTTGGTCAGTTGGTCCTGACACCCACAGTTCATTCACACATAAACGTCTGAGCCTCCACAATGTTATAAAAATAAGGAGCTTGGTCTGGGGGTGAATCAGTTAATTTCTGGACAATGCATCCCTTCAATCACATGGACTATTATTGTATTATCACAAGGACAACAGAAAAACATAGTAAAATTTTAGCAAACCTTTCATTTTAAAAACAAGTGGGAGGATACTGACTAAATGGTTTGTCTTAAGCTGTACAGAAAAAGGCTGCTTGGTCCCAAGATTACAGGCTTAAGCAACATAATTTCTAACATTAAAATTATCCCCTTGCTATTTTGGAGTGAGTAACTCACCTTAATTTGGTTTTCCTTCTGTTTTTCCTCTTCCTTGAGCCATTTTCTCTAAGACCATACCTTTATCAGGAAGAAAATGTGTCACCCACAACATCTCAGGTAAAGGCTTAAAGGTGCCCTGTGGTGGTTGTGCACTGAGAGGACAAGGAAACTGGTGTTAGGTGCAACAGGTGCAGGCAGGAAATGGGGGGTTTAAAACTTACTGTGTTCTGCAACATAATATCCTGTAGCTGGGAACTTCCAAGCATTTTTGACAGCTGGGTCTCCATGGAAATAAGTACAGAAAGACTCCAGCTATTTTAAGAACTTAAAATAAAGGATGCCGGAAGGTTATGGATAGATAATACATCTGGGGGAAATCAGTACATTTTTGGACAATTCATATCCTTTAGTTTATGTCTTTTGCTCATACTGCCTGCACCAACTTAAGTGGACAACAGCAGAGAGGGCAGAGAAATGTGCCTAGTTGGGCAAGAGGGAGTCAGGCTCAGGGACATCAGAAAAAGTAGCAGCTTGTGTTCAGTTCTGCTTTCATGTTGTTCAAGACATAGGCAGTAAAACCAATAGATGTCATCTTAGAGACTTTGTGACAGAAATTAAAAATGAAATATAACAAACAGAAGCACCAGACTTATTTGTTCAATTCAATTTTCTGATATTAACATCTGCCAAGCTCCCACAGCTGTGGTTATCACTTCTACCATTCCAGGGCACAGCCAGTCTGGGCACACAGACAAGTACTGTGTAGTGTCTCACCACTTGTCCCACTTCTCCACTCTGTGTCTAAGCTGCTCACCTGAGAAGACTCTCATCCAGAGAGGCTTCAGAAAGCTCTGTACAGAGCCTTCTTTTGAACACTGTCCACTTGCACAAAGTCTGGTGGTACTTGCCACCATTCCATCAGACTGTCTTTGGAACCCCAAGTGGGTAGGCAACCCATTTTTAGCATAGGAATAGGAATGTATTTTTTTTCTGCTGGAAACTTGGAAGAGAGCTGCTTTTCTTCCCCAGCAACATGCCTTTCTAAAGGACAGACCAAATTAAGTACCTGGATAGATTTTTATGCCTTAGCAAGTCCAGTATTCTCAAAATCTGTTCATCTGCAAATCTGTGCACATTTCAAGCAGCATTCTCAATCAGGAGAATGTTTACACAAGAAGCTATATTTGTTTTATATCCAGCTTTTAGTTTCTAGACTTCAGGGATTTTATTTTTTACAGTTTAGAGAATTAAGGATAAAACAAAAAAATCCGAGCTTGTCTCATTGTTGAGAAGATTTTTTTTTAATAGAAAGCTCATCCCATTTCCATCTCCACACATAGAAGAACACAGCCCAGAATTACTGAGAGCTGATCTAACTCTCTGTATTGGACAGAAAGCTCACCTGCTCCAGGTGGCCACAGATGTTCTTCTGCAACCTGGAAAAGTCAAATGCTCCTCAGGGCCAGCAAAATACCACAGCTACTGAATTATGGTGATTACACAGAGAGAATTCTGCTGAATAAAGCAAGAGGAGTGTAAGCTCATGGTTTCTCTTGCTGATTTGTAGGTTGTAGAGCCAGGTGCTTCAGTATTGATGCCTTGAAACTCCAACCTGCAGAGCAAAAAATCATCTCTTCTAGAAAGGTTTCTACCTGCAGGTTGTCCTTTTCCACCCATTCTCACAAGCCTGTGCTTGGCCCCTTCTCCTCCAGTAAAATTACTGTACCTTGTCTACACTCACACAATTAGTAACTGTACCTGCTCACAGGTCCTGTAGTTTTCAAAGCAGCTATATCCACAGAAGGTCTGTGCAGACAGATGGATGCATTCTCAGTCCGTGTCATGCCTTCCCTGCTCTCCTTGGTGCCTTTGGTGTTTTCTCTGGGCAGGAACTACTCTCACTGAGCAAGCTGGTGTAACACCCACCTAAAGCTGAATCTTGTGACAGGTAGTTCTGAATTTTCAATAAAGAATGACCAGAAAGGTGACTATTTTATTATTTTTAAGGTAATCAACATGGAAACAATAACAGTGATTAAGTCACAACAGGCTTAATCTAATAGTAACCATAGCATTAATACTTAACACGAATATAACAGAAATTAAAAGTATGTTAACATAATTCATTCTCAGTGAACAAAAGTGTACAGTAAGGTCAGCATTAGTCTATTAAGGATGCTCCAAAACCAGCTGGCCAGTGTCCTCCAAAGCAGAGTGCTTGCTGCCAGGCAGGCTGGGGTGCTGCTATCTGCCCCTGCAGGCAGTTTTACTCCTGGGCTCCCATGGGCCCTTCTCCTTCTCCTGTTTCTGCCTGTGGTTCTGGTGTTTCCCTCTGTTTGCTGGGCTATCAAAGTAGGGCCTGCTTGAAGGAAAAGGAGCTGCAGTGCCATGGGCTGGCCCTCACTTGCTGTGTCCCATGGGTGGTGCAGGGATGCAGCCCCGAGCTCCAGGCAAGGCTGGCTCCGCTGAGGGTGTGTGACCTGCACCAGTATCTGCTATTCAGACTCTTTCCCCACCCTCCCTGACCTCCTTGCTGCATGGATAGGACATGCTTTGGAGCTGTACCGCTTTTAAGATGCTTTCTTTTACATATCACTCTTTAATAGGAATCCTGTAACACAAAATAGAAACCTTGCTTTTGTAGGAAGGGTTTTTTTTCAATGCACCCTTTTCATCTCCTAGTCCTTGTACCGTACTGTCCTCTTTTCCAAAACATTTACTAATGCATGAACTTGGCCACCCACCTTTACATGGAAGTACCAAAGTGACAGTCAAAAGAATAACTTGCATTTGGTATTGTGGTCCTGGCCCCTCTTGGTCTGAGCAACATAGGATAAGCTTCTCAGCTAGAACATTTTCATAATCACAGGGAGGGCTGCACCCTCAAAAATAAAATTCCTCAGTCTTTTTTAGAATCAGACTAGAGGACATCAGTGTGAACAAAGCAGTAGACTCCATTGTTCTTCCCATCAGGATTCCTCCTAGAGTACCACCAGCTGCTGTGTCATGTTCACTGTAGAGACAAGAAAAGACATCAGCTTGTATATTGTCAATCTTACAAGTTTTGATGCAGATGGAAAAGAAAAAACCCTACAGCCTGCTCAAGTGAGGTTTTTCTCCCAAATGCACTTGCTAAGTCCTCCCCTACTCCTCATACAGCTCTTGTGTTCTGTTGAAAAAAACCCAAAAAACAACACAAAACTAAACCAAACCACAACAAATAAACCCACCAGCCCAGGAAAGTATATGTCTGATTATTTCTGTAGAAGGTTCAGTACTGGTTTTGGACACACTGTTCTAAGTTACTAAGTGTTTACCACTAACTACTAACCACTTTTAATCATCTCTTTATTACTTACAGCAAAGCCCATTGCCCAATACTACAGATTTGTGCTGTCTGGCCAGGATCAACCACTTTCAGGAACAGCACAGTATGCCCAAAACAAGACATAGCAACATACTGACTTTTTGCATTCCTCTTGTGGACCACCAGGCTTAAACAGTCCAAGGCCATAGTTTCACAACATGCCATCCTCTGCAGCAATACTGCTTTAGGATATTCCCTGGCACTCCTTGCTCTGCATGCCCTGTAGGTTTGTGGGACAGCACTGAGCTTGGATAGGAACCATGGAGTGAGGAGTTAGTGACTGAGCCAATAGCACTCCAGTGGCAGTGCCATCTCCCACCCCACTCATGCCCCCAGTAACGTACCGGTGTCGTTGTCCTGCCGACCGGGCCCTCCTCCAGCCGGTGCTTCCCGGAGTGCGGCAGCTCTGAACTGTCCCGGTAATCGCGGCCCTTGGAGTTCTGCATGTCCAGCACTGCCCGGCTCTTGGAGGGAAGGGGTGGCTTGTTCTGCTGTCCCTGGATGCTGACTTCAGGCCTTGATGGCTTCACGAGTTTTTTGAGCGGTGCCGAGTTTTCCAATGGTGTTGTCATCTTTGGTTTGCCTTGACTCTTTTCCCCCGTATTCTTTTCTTCCAACTGGCAGGATGAAGTGTAGGACCGGAATCGCTGTGTGGGCACCAGGAAAGGTGGGGATGGCTGTTTGCCAGAGGTCTTGCTGCACTCAGGCTCCTGTGGCTTTGTGAGATGACAGATCTGCTCAGGCAGTGGCGGCTGCTCTTTCCGCAAGGCCTTGGGATATTCCTGCTCTTTCTTGGGGGCCACCTTGCCCTTGGAGCCCATGGAGCCATACAATGGGTTCTCAAACATCTCTGGCCTTTGCTGCCCCTCCTCCTGCAGCACAGGCTCTGCTGTGGATTTCCCCAAGTCAGGCGGCCTACAGTCGTGGAAAGAGGGTGAAAAGGAGACTTGTGAAGAGCAGGCAAGAGAGTCATTGACTGACTTAGAGAGGACATGAATAGTAAATGAGTGTGAGCAAATTAAACTGACTGCCTGAAGGGGCAACAGGAAAACAATTAATCTCAGGGAGAGAGAACAAAACTGTGTTTAACAGAGAGAACAGAAGTGAGTTTTTCTTTGTTTAATCATTAGTAACATGATAGCAGACAGCAGATATGCATAGCATTGTGTGAACTCCCTGCTAGGTTGCAGTCCTGTCAAAGTGATGTTTGGCTCCTTTTTAAACTCAGATAAACTACCGTGCCAAACTGTGCCAGGTCCTTTGATGACTCTGCGACACAAACAAATTTGAATTTGAATATTAATCTTCAGATCTCTCAGAGAGGATGGAAATGGTAGTCTAGAGGCTTAAAATAAGAGCTCACATTATACTGTGGCATTTTACAACTAGGTCAATCTCCTCTTGCTACCAATGCAGCATGGTATTCCTAAGGAAGGGATAAATTTCCTTAATGCACCCAAATGCACAGTGTAAGAGTAATAGCTCTGTAGGGTGAGACAATCCATGTGCATTCCCAGCAGAGCCCTTTGACCTGCAGCTCAGCCTGGAATGACAGCACAGCCGTACAATGGGACACAGCAAGTCCTATGGGTTTGAGTCACTCGACCTGATTTGGCCAGGCTTTCACCTGCAAAGTACTTAAAAAATCAGCCACAATATCACTGAGCAGAGTGGAATGGAGGTGAGTGGCACGTGTTTGGGTGTCTTCAAATGAGTTGTGTTCCGTGTCTCAAGCTCCTCTCTGGCGGTCAGTGCATGCCAGAGGAGAGAGCTCAGCCATGATGGAGCACTGCTGGGTACAGAACAGACCCCAGCAGTGCTGGCAGCTCTGACTACTGTCAATTTGGACTTTCAGAGTGCCACACCCATTTACCAGGGGAGCTCCACCCCAGCTCAGACAGCAGCTGTCTCTTGGCTGTGAAGAGGTCTGTAACAAGGACACAGATTGCACACATGCACTAGGGTGAAGTAGCCTTGCCACCTCACTAAGCTGGGAAGGGATGGGATATTTTCAGTTGCCAGATGGAAATTCTGCATCAAGGCTTGTGATAGGGGCAGTACATGGAGTCTAGCTTCTGCAGCAGCTGGACACTTGTATCATGCCAGTAGAAATTCAGTGACAGTTATTTCACATATAACTCATGAAGGACCTCCCCTTCCTATTCACTTTTCTTCTTTGTTATCACAGTCAACTTTGTAAACTTCTCCTTCTCGTCTTTTGGTAGAGAATTAAACGTATATATCAGGTTGAGACAACAGGTTGTTTAGGAGTCTTGCAGAAGACTCCAAGGAGTCTTCACTGCAGCCTTCCAGTGCCTAAAGGGGACTTACACAAAGGAGGGTGAGTGCAGATAGTGACAGGACAAGGGGGTATTTTTAAAATAGAAGAGGAGAGATTTAGGTTAGATGTTAGAAAGAAGGGTGCTGAGGCCGTGGCATAGGAAAACTGTGGCCGCCCCATCCCTGGAAGCATCCAAGACAGGTTGCATGGGGCTTGAAGCACCCTGAGATAGTGGAAGGTGTCCCTACCTGTGACAGGGGGTGGAATGAGATAAGCATTAAGGTCCATTCCAATCTAAACCATTCTGTGATTCTAAGATTCCATTATTTAATTGTAAGTTTAACTCATTATCTTTGGCTTTCCTTTCACAAAAGTCTGAGGAACTGCTACACTAGTTTTCTTTGAGTATGTGATGTCTGTACTTGTGACCTTCACTTATCTTTCTCATTCTAGAGATAAAATATGTAAAGAATATGCTGCACCTTGAACTCTCTAAACAGATAATGAAACAGTGACTGTGCAGAATGACAGGAGAGAGGAGCCTAGCCTCAGTGCAAAACTCAAACACTCACTGGTACTCTTGACTCCAATTAGAAATGCTTCTGCTTGCTGTAGGCTGGAGGGATGGTTTTGGAGATAGCGGTGACAAGGAGGGTGATGTGGAGGATGAGTGACTCTGCCCCATTAGGGAGGTGTTCTCTTTGGACTGCTGCTCATAGTTCCAGTGGGAAGGTGCCTGCTCTGATGAAGATATCTGCTTAAGCTGGCAGGTTGCAGAGGGCTGCTGAGAGAAGGGAGCCATGCCCAGGTAGTTGGGGTTGCTGATGTCTGTGGGGGTGGACCTGCTCAAGAAAATAAATATTGTTAAGGAGGCACATGCACAAATATGTTTGGAGTTTTTTGTCTCCCTGCCAGCTACAAAGGAGTTAGTACCCACTGACTGCTTAGATTCAATACTACCTGCTTTTTTTTTTTTACTCTTTTTTTTTTTTTTTGGGTCACTGTTGCTTCAGAATCAGGGAAAAAGTGGGACTCCTGTTAGTGCCTCACTCCCTTTGGTCACTGGAGAGGAAGCAGCTGGGTCAAGACAACCTCCCCCACCCCCAAAATAGTTCCTGTGGCTGTAGCAGCTGCTTCCCTTTCCAGGCTGCAGAGAGCACTCAGCTTCTGCAGCCACGTATAGGGGCTGTCATTGGTTTCTGGGCCCAGCCAGCAGCTGCCTGCAAGGAAAAGCCCCAGTGAAAAAAGGTGAAAGGACAGCCTTACTCAGACTCATGCTATGACTCTTGGAAAGGAAAAGCCAGGCAGTTTGAGAATAGCTCCCCACCCCAAGCTGTCAGAGGTAAAGTGGCAAGGTTACCGTAAAATATCCTCCTTTCCCAGGCTGTCTGGAGAAGTGACTGCACTCCCCCAGTAGCGAGCGATGGCTGCTGCCTCTCTGGCCATCAGATGAGTGGATTTTGACTTTCTGTTGGAAATAGAAATGCCTTTTTTAAGAGGGTTCAGCGACCCACTCTGGCTAATGCATTCTCAGCTTTTGAAGCTTTGGGCACAGGAGCATTGACCAGTCCTGACCAGAGAGCCACAAAGCAGCTCAGTGCTCAGCACACCTGTTGATACTGCTCTCACAGCAAGCCCAACTTTGGACATATGGTGCCAACCATTTTCCTGGAACTCACCCACTTGCCCTTTACCTGTTAGCTGGATCCCAGTCTTTGTTCGGCTCTAAATTGCTGATGTTCTTTGGTTTCTGACCAGTGATTTCATCACGTTCAATCTTGACAAAATCTGAAGGAAGGAAGGGGCACACATATCTCCAGAGTCTGTCTGCTCAAGTTTTCTATGTTCCTGTGTTCATTAAGGCATCTCTTTTTGTCATTAAGGCATCTCTTTTTGTCTAGTTTAAAACTGTCCATCAGAGCGATGAACATGTTGCTGTTATGTTTTCAACTACTCACTAATACATGTCATGTCTTGTTGACAGAGGAAGAAATGTATCTTGAAATACAAAGGTCATGGCCCACCAAACAGCCACATACAGTCATTTTACTATGGAGGATAATTGTAAATATCAGAATTGTAAATGGCTGCTTCTGTACTCTGAATGAGTACAGAAGTAAGGGGAAAAAAGCAAAGTTTGTGATCTTCTAGCTAAGAAACTGCTCATTGAGAGCCTGACATACTCTTTGTTCCCCAGGATGATTGGAGTAAGGAGAGCTTGGCATGGAGTGTGCCATGTCACAAGTGGAAGTAAGGGATCCCCATGCAATAAAACCAGTGCAGGTGGCAGACAGGGGGCTCTCTCAGTCTGCTGAATTTACTTGAATGATGAAAAACCCCATGGAATCCAATTGTTCTGTCTTCCTGAAAGAGTACAGGTATGCTCCTGAGACCTAACCATAGTCACATCTCCTTGCACTCAGCATCAAAAGCATTCTCTGTGACTACAGGCACTGCAGAGATAATTTTCAATTCCTTGACAGTTATCAGAAATCTTTTGAGGTGAGCATTGCAGAGATAAGATGTTCCTTACCATACAGTTTCTCTCTCTGTTTTCCTTGTGACGTTTGTAACTTGATTTCACCTTGGAAGACCCCCGTTTTCTCTCCATGGTGTGTGAGTACAGTATGGATAGGAGCTAAGGATTCTGTTGCTTCTATTCGCAAGGCAATGCAGCCTTCCCCTAAAAGACAACAGGGAGACAATGAGGCTGGGACTGAGAAAGGAAGCACTGAAATGTTTTGTGTCATCTACTACCAATGCACTGACAGGTATGTAATTACTGCTTTGGAGCACAGTAAGGAGCAGAATATCTTCTGAGAAATTAGGGGCATTTATTTCACTTCATGTGTGTGTGAATGATTTGGGCACTGAAGTTACCTGTGGGTAACCTCAGGGTTCTGAGCTTCCACTCCTGGTAAGGAAAACATGAGCCTATGTCTGCTATTGCTATTAATGGGATTTAGGCAAAGAGTGTTCTGTGGACAGGACTTCATTCTCTGGCTGGTGACAATCTGGGAGCCACAAGCACAGCCAAATACTTTTCTGTAGCCAGGAGAAATGCCTCAAGTAAGTGCAAGTGAAACAGGATTTCTATGTTCTGATTAAATGCATTTAAACATGCTGAATCCTGATTTAGTTCCTGTAAAGGAATTTCTTTTTAAACCACTGTTCTTTTAGAGCTGGTAAAGCTCACACAGGTTGTTGCTTTGAGATCATATTCCTTTAATCACAATTACTTCACAAAATATTGCCCCTAGTGAATGTATATTTCTGTTGAGTTCTAAATCATAGATGTTCAGTCTATAGAAGTTACTTCTGGTGTCTCCCACTCTTTCAGTAGTTGGAAGAATCTAAGTACCTTTTGACTCATCCAGAACTTTAGAGCTAACACTTACCATAAGATTCATCACTATCTGACGACTTAATGCTGATCAGGATATGTTGATCCAGTAGATATTCTGGGTCTGAAATAATTGGAGTTAGCTGCAAAGACAAATTAAGGTGGTCAATACAACACATGGTTGACAGGAGCACACTTCTCCCTGGGACTCAGTCCCAAATGAGGAAAACCCTGCTGGATAAACCCATGAGGGTATCATGTCACCTCCAGGATTAGTCTCTGATAATATCTGGATATCTGTGGTAGAAGGCTGCACTCTTTGAGTCCCAGCACAGTAAATGGAATGCTGCAAATCTGACACTCATGGGATGAGCTGCAGTTTTCTCCTGTAGTCCAGGACTGAAAACTGCCTGAGGAGGAAGGCATCTGGACTGTGCTTACAGTCTGTTCCCAAAAATCTGCCTGGCTGTATTATTGTAGAGCCTTTCCCCAGTTTCTCAGTGTAAGGCACTCTTTCAAAGTCAGCATTTCTGGGTTATTTAGAAGGGTATTGACATGCACATTTGCTCCAAATCCAGGAGCTCCTGCAGTTCTTTCAACTCCTACCATGCCAAGAAATGAAGAACAGCTCTGATCTCAAGGACAGGACTTGTGTCTGACACTGACACTCAGAATACAACTTCTGGACACTGATGTTCTTTTTAACACAGATAAAAAGAAATGAAATCAACTTTTTTAAAATACACCAAGTTTTAGCTGACCAGGCAAAGAAACTCCAGGGCAGAGTTACTCTTTAAGATGTTTTATTTTCCATTTAAAACTAAAAAAATGGTACTGCTCAAACCGGCAAAATGTTCTCTAAAAGGATGAGAAAAAAGTCATGGTCCTGAATGGCATAATCACATCAGCAAAATTCTTCATAGACATGGAAGTCCTTTCCTGCTTACAACATTCTCTGTTTATCCTAAGCCCATCCTGCATTCTTACAGTCCCTTTAAGTGTAAACAAGACCACAACAATGTTCCTGAAAGTAGTATTTATGAAAGTAAAAGACCTCAGGTTGCTTATAGGATGAAAATGGAAGCTTCTCTTCCATACAAAGATGGTGGTATTGTCCCAGTTTACCTTTGGAAGTGCCTCGACGAACTTTACCACAAGCTCCCCTTCATTTCCATCCTCATTTTCTCCTTCCTGGCTCTTTACAAAGCCTGCAAAGGGACAAAAAAAGGAGTTTACCAGGAGAGAGACAGCAAGAACTGGGCTACAAATCCTCTTCACTATGTCTCCAAAAAGCCTACAAGTATTTTCCTACTTGGATGCAAATTTTAAAAGTATTAAGAAGCTTAAAGTCTAAGCTTTGGATGAATTTTTACACAGTAAATTTGCAAATGGTTTTGCTAGAGCATTGTTAAATGGTTTCATTTTGCAGTTAAACTTGGCACTGAGGAGATCAGTGCATACATGGACCGGAGGATAAGAACATGACAGCTCTTCCTACGCCACTCAAGATAGCATACTTTTGAAATTCTAATTTAAGATTTGTAATACACTGTTTCCATAGAAATTTATGCAAATTTTGATACAGCCAAAAAATAATCTTTTATGGAACTGTCTTTGACACAGCGCTCTGACATGCGATAATGTGATGAAGCATCCACCAAAGGCTTGCTGTCCCACTTACAAGAGCAGTTCTGTGATGGGAGATTGCTTTAAAAAACCCACAGCAAGGGCACGTAGGCTTGTGTTACATAAACAGCTGAGACTCAGCCCCACAGCATGGGCACAGGCAGTGAAATCTGTGGTGCTGCAGGGTACACAGTCCCACTTACAAAGTCACATCACTAGCATTCATTTCCCTTTCAGTTGATCCTCTGACTTATTTTTTGTTAAACCAGGTTAATTCAATTATTTAAAATTATTTTTTGCTAGGATAATGCAGATGCTTCATTTTGAAATTACCTGATCATTTGTGGCAGGCACAATTAGAAATTTAATCAATCCTGTCTTTACTATGTAAGTATTTTCTGTGTGATAAGCAAGATATATATGTTTCCCATCAAGAAAGGAATTATCAGACTGACAAGGTGGAAAAACTGTTGGAAGGCTACATGTCTAAGCATGAATTACAGCTACCTTGGCTGTGGGGTTTGGACTGCATTGCTGATAGGATGGAATGTCTTGCAAACTACATCAAATCTTTAGGACACCCCTTTTTATGCATTGTAACAAATGATCCACATAGCTATTTTTTTCAGATCAAAGCAAGAAGAAGGAGAACTAATCCAAACATGCAGAAAACTTTGATAGAAACAATAAAGATGGGCAAACCCATACTTTCTAAGCAGCTAGAATGAAACTCAATGTAGAACTTGGTCTGGGACTTGGTCTTCAGAGTAGCATAGCAGTGCAGGAACTCTATCTCCCCTTGGGAATCTGTGTATTTGGAGTCTAGGAAAGAGGAAGAGAAAATAATGTCACTTTCAGTAGGAGATAAAGAGAGGGCATTTTTGAATGGACTCTTGGAGAATCAGCTTTTTCTCTCAGCATATACAAAGCAACGCGTTCTGTATCCAAAGTGAAGATGGCACTCATGCACTCAACCTGACTGACCGTTCTTGGAAACAAACTGTGAGGTGACTCCCACTTCAAAGGTGGCAAACACAGGACTGTGGTCACTTGTCATGATGTCAGTGGTGCAGCCTGCCAGGAGAAAGGGAAGACAGTTACTGCCCTGCTCCAGGGAGATCACTACCAAAGAAGTATTATTCAGTAATTTTCCAGAAAATATAACAGTCTCTCTGGTAACTGTCTCTAGTAAAAAGTGTTTCTCTACATAAACTCCTGTCAGTATGCATGAATGTAACTCTTCTGTCAGGATACAGAAAGATTTGGTTTGGTTAAGGGACACCATTTTACTGTACTGTTTTGTAGATGACTGTCAGTGTTAGATTCCCCCAGTACAAAAAGCCCTTACAGGCTTCCTGGTTACCTCTGCAACATGCCCTGCTAAGTATAGCTCTAACATGGCAGGAAATCACACAAGAATACACTGGTCCTGCTTCAGTGTTACAAAGCAACTCCTGGCCCAAAGGTAACAGTGGGTGACCAAGGCCTGATTGGATCTAAACACACACAGAGTTCCAGCAAACCCAGTCATTCCAGAGAGGCCAATTCAACCCCACACCTCAGCATCATGGGCTTTGTGATCAGATCAGCCTGCTTCATCCCCGAGACACTTTCACAGCCCTGCTCCCAATCTACGCATAGGAAACCATGAACAGCATACTCAGATGCTCAGTCCTATGTATAGTTGATGACATTTCAGGAACTGGTATTTGAGTCTTTTATTAAACAGGTTTTGTGGGCTTTTTCTCTTCCCTGAACTGCACTTCAGTGATGCTTCTCAGCAGGAAAGGGAACAGGCTCTTGGTACCACGCAGTTCTTCTGGAATATGATTTGATACAAGAGATGTGTTTGCAGCTCCAGTCTCTGCAGACTGGACTGTGCACACAGGGTCTGTCCTGCTGGCACTCACTGTCAGGAGTTCCTGGTAGTGACTGCACAGGAAAAGTAGTGGTTGCTGCCAAGAAATTACTGATGTAAAATAATCCTGCAGCATGGTCTGAAGCTGGACAGCTGCAACTGTCCAGGTGGTGTTCTGCATATAAAAGAATAACAGAGTGAATTCCCAGCCTGTAAGGTTACAGGCAGAGAGATTTTGGCTCCCCTCTGCCTCGTTTAACATCAGGTCCCTCTATGCTGAGTGCCTGGCAGTGCAGGGAGATCCTACAGACTCTGTTCTGAATCATTTCCGTTTCAGACTGGTTGCCTTGCTATCCACAATCTGTTCTCCACCCACCATAGGACTGACACACAACGTGCACCATGGGGTAGGATTTCCAGAGCACTCGATCACACCAGGATGGCAAGTTGTACTTCATCTGCAAACCAAAGGAGAAGTAATGTCAAGAAGAATGGAAAGGGCCAGTTTACAAAAGAACAGGAAATTGATTCACCCAGCACCATATATTTGTGTCAAGTCTGTTTATATTGACTCCTTTCAAAACACAAGGGCAGAAAACACAGAGATTAGTTTAGGTCCCTTTCTTCTGCAGGAGTTGCTGTCACAGCTGTGCCACATACCTCTAAAGGGGAATCAGTTTTAACCTACCCCTGTAGCTTTTTGCTTGGTGTAAACATACTTCTCCCGGGTGCCTCTCTCAAAGCGGTAGGTTGGAGCAAAAGTAATCTCCTCTTCCTCTAAAACAGGGAAAGAACTTGGTTACAGCTTGGCCATTGGGAACTCCCACCTGGGCAAGAGAGTCACTGCCCTATACACCCTGCCCCAATGCTGAGGCTGGCAGAGAAAGCTGCTGGATGTAGCAGAGGAACCTGCCAGCCAGTAGAGGATCTCACCGAACTGCAGGAACACCTTTTGGTCTCTTCTCTCGAGGAGAAGCTGGTCGAAAGCCAGCAGCTCCGGATACTGCTGCTGCCTGATCTTCTGGATAATATTCTCTGCTTCCTGCCAACAGGGAAACAGCAGAGCTGCAGATGAGGCAAAACCTCTTATAAATACTCCCTTCACAGGTTAACTGGTGAGTGCTCCTGAACTGTTTCACAGAGCTGTAAGCCCCTGCCACTTCCCTGTCCTTCCCGTCACTGAAAAGCCCCAGCCTTTTTTGGGTGGCTGAACATTTGTCTATCAAAACAGGTATTGAAATGCCCACACATCCCCTACACAAGAACACACACACTCACAACCACATGCACATCGACACCGAGCTTGGTGTTTTCTCCCACATACTGAAACCTATCCAGTATTTATGAGGGCTTGCCTGAAGGCCTCTTTCAGCTATTCCAAGCTCACCAACCAGAGCAGAAAGGCAATCTCTGGATTGAGCCATTCAGGGACAGATGCTTTTCACAGTGGGAATGAAAGTCAGGAGGTTTGGGGAACCAAGGCTGCCTGAAGCAGCAAATTGTGCCAGATGCCATTCCTGGGTCCATTACTCCTTAGAGAGGACAAAGGGGATTTCCTTACTCTCCTTCAACTGGGGCCACACTCACACCCTGGGGATCCCTTCTGACTCCCCTCTTTTTGTCATGTTGCCCTAGATTGGAAGAAGAGCACTCCTATAGCAACCGAGCGTGCTGTCCCTGCAGGGCTTCCTGCAGCGTCCCGCACCGTTGGGGGCTGTTCCACACGGTAGTTCAGGTCTCCCAGCCAGAACAGATGAGTAAAGCGATGAGTGATGTTAAATGGACTCAGTTTCTTATCTCCCAGGGTCAGGAAGCGCAGGATGTTCGTGTAGTTCTGGTTGCGTCTGTCAAGACAAGAAAACATCTGCCTGACATCCTAAACTGCCGTGTAATTTCCAAATGCCTGGGATGGCAGAGGCTGCAGCTTTACCAGGAGGGAGCTGCTCCGACTCAGAGCTACAGAGGAGCAGATCAGAAGCTGAGAATTTGCCACCCCAGCAGACAGGCCCAGGGAAAGTGCTCCTGAAGCCACTTCTGCTGCCTTCTGGGGCTGTGCTTTTCTGAGCTACATGTCCTAGAAGCCCAGCATTAGACTGTTTCCTTCAGATTTCAGCAGCAAACACATAACTAGATTTTGGCAGCTCTTCCAGGCCCTGAGGAACCCTTCAATAGAAGTTAACTTCATCAGTAGGAAAGACCCTGTGAAGAAATCCCACACCATCTGTTTCCTGGACCGGGAAAGAATGACAAGGCCAAATTCTTCATTTCAAGTCCTCTTCACTTTCAAAACCACTCCTTCCAACTGCTCCAGCTCCTCCCAGTGTGGACACTGATTTCCCAGTAGTGTCAGGATCTTTGCCTTCCAGTCCTGTGCTGACCAGAACCTGCCTAATCCACAAACCCTTATTTCACAGGTGGGTATAGAGAATTAGTCACCGTGGGGATGTTCCTGTTCTACATCTCCCTCCTGGTATCCTGAGGGATCTTTCTCAGCTGTGTCCCAGGGCTCACAGCACTGCCTGCAGTGAGAAGGAAGACAGTCCCCTTCAACACGTTATTTTGGGATGGGAAAAGCCTTCCCACATTTCTCCAAAACACTGTAGATCATGGAATTGTTTTCCTCATGCAGTGGGTTTTCATGACAGGTCATGCAAGTGTTGTGTAAGGCTTTTACCCTTGATGGCTCTGAAATAATTTTGCCATCCATTTCTCCTGCACCCATGTGCTATGGTCACATAGCAGAAGTCCCTTGTTTAAATGCCCTTCCAGGAGACATTGAACAATTTTTTTATGGTCAAGAAAACATGTTTGTGCCTGTCTGGTGAGCCCTCCTTCCAAACACGGCCCAGAGAACTTCACCCTGGCTCAGGGTGAAATTTTTGAGAGGGGAGGATATATCTTACCTGTGTTTCTTTTCACTTCCTGAAGTCAAATGGCTGTTAACAAACCCAAAGGAAGTTCCATTAAACATGAATGACACCCCCACTGCTCCTTTATTACCTGGCAAAAGGGAAGCCAAAAATGACAAAAAATTAATCCACCTCCAGGCTGAGTCTAGCAAAGATAATAAAGCACCTAGCACATGTGAAGTAAAGTGGAGGATGGAGAAGAGAAATTCACTTAACACAGAAAAAATTAGTGCATACAGCACAGATTGTGGGAGCAAATTTTTATGGGTGCTAAAAAATTAGTTGAAGGGAGAGAAGTGCAACTTCCTTGTGAAACCCAAGAAAGAGCAATCCAATAGCCAGTCAAAAGTGTTTGCTGGGAATATAAATATATATATATGTGTGTGTGTGTGCTAAGTATACACACAAACAGATTTCCTCTATTACAGGGTGAAATATAACCAGTGCTAGTGGGATGTAACTTTAGGAGTGTCACATAAATGTTGCCCCAGGAGTGTTGTAGCAGAAGAGCTGTTCCCTGGGGGCTGAGCTGTCCCCTGCCCGTGCCTCACCCAGCGTATTTGCGATGCCCGTCTTCACGTTGGCTGTGCAGATGTGGCTGATGCGGTTCTCGTGCTCTGGCTTGGCCAGGACAACGATCCTGATGTTCCAGAGGGTATGGATGGCTATCTGCAGGATTGGGAAGGGTAGAGGTTTTATTTCTGCAAGTACTTGCCAAGCTGCACTGTGGCTGCAGCCTTCCTGACTCCTTTGATTGCACTTCTACAGAAATTTTCTTCCTGTGCTTAGGATATGTTTTCAGTCATTTTAATCAATGCTGAAACCTTGCCATTTTCTCCTCCTTTTTTCTAGTTAATCTTTGGATTATTTTACTTGCACAAAATAGTTTCCCAATCATAGTGAGAGTTAGCTTTCCAGATATGCTTAGATTTGTTTCTTGACATCACTGAAACCCAGGAATGTCCAAAGCTGGTCTTATTAAGGTTCAAGTTTCTTTTATGAAAAAGTTTTTCTTCTCTGCCTGTGTACTGATACATCCTATGTTGAAAGTGCAATAGTCTAGGATGAGAGCCAGGCTACAATTGGCTCAGAAAGTTTAACAGTCTCCTGCTTTTTGAAAGTCAAAATAACACCAGCACTTGACTTGAGTGCTCAACAATCTCCCCTTGCTCCTAGGCTGGCAGGGTCCCTGTTTTGGCCGTGGGGAGGTCACTGTCCATAGCAACAGGTCCATCCAGGGGGGCATCTTGTGGAGCCCACAGACATATTCAGTGCAGTCTCCTTCACCCAATGCAATGAAAATAAAGGGAGAACTAGGGAGGAGGTTCAGGCAAAATCCCACTTATGCCCATCTCTTTTATTTGTACAACATGTATACTCTCATCTCCTGAGTTCTATTCAATAGCTGGAATAACCACTCACCACTTTGAAGCTGATACTGGTGATTTCCTGCAGAGACTGCCTTAGGGTCTCCAGCCATTCCTTCTCCCCCTGGGGATCCTCCTGGGTGCCAATCACATAGATGTCATGAGGGATGTAGTCAGCAGTGTCATCACGGGTCCTCCCCTGCCCCTTGGAGAGGAACCAGGAGGTGATCTTCTTTGGGGCTGGGGCTGCGCCTTTTATTAAAACATTAAACACCAAAGGAAGTCAGAGCACGTCCTGTCAAAACCAGGATGACGATAACACACAGGGACAGAAATTACAGGCTTCATATCTCACATCACTTTTGTATCAGCCAGGGCACACTATTCTAAGATGACAATCATGTTACCCCCACCTGAGGCACTGAGAAATAAGTGATTCTGCTTTCACCACCTTCCTCTTGTTGGTCAGTTTTCCAAGGCCTAGGCTAGCCAGGAGTAAAGGCAGGGACCTATACTCCTCCTGGCCTACCACTGCCTTGACCTTATTCCTTAAGGATGCTCAAACACAGACAGCTCAGCTCACAGCAGCTGAACCAGGCTTCTGTCCAAAATGGGAGAAAAAAACCCCCTATATTCCACTGTCCTCAACCACACCTTGTCCCCTTCTCTGTACCACAGACACTCAGATGTCTTCCCACACTGGACATGAACTGTGCCTTGTCAAATGACAGCAGCTGATGTGCAGCTTTGTCACAGCATAGGTCACAGCATATGTGGCAGTTGAGACAGCCATGATACACAGAGTATCACCATACAAATTCAGAAATCTTCAGTCCTTACAGACTAACACCACATCACTTCAGAAGGCTGCAAGCATCTGCCCTTCTTGCTCTTTAGCCCAAACTTTTATCCCCTCCCGTTGATGCCCTGCCCCTGTGTGCCCTCTGTTCCCTTTGGTGGTTGGTCAGTGCCCTGGCACTCCATGGCTCATTGCTGTCAGTGCTGCTCACCTGCTGCTCACAGCTGTGCCCACTGGGGATGAGGCTCAGCCCCACTCCCAATTGCTCCTGTCCTTTCTGCAAGGTGGGCAATGCTGTGCACTTCTGCACCAGCTTTGTGCCAGCCACAATTCCCTGTCACTTGAGCAGTCCTTCAGAACCCAACACAGAGAGTCTGGAGCTCATAGTGCCCAGCTGAGCACACCTTTAGGCAGTGTCTGAAGGAGTGCCCATGACAGAAGGGTGCCCATACCCATATTCCAGGTGCCAATGAAAATGGTGATCATATCAGGCTCTGGTTGTTCCGAGTGCTTATTCTTCATCTGCTGCAAAAGCTGGCAGAACCCTTCTCTCTTCTAGACAGGGAAGAGCAGAGAAAATTAATGAGATACTTAACTCCTCTGACATGACCTCTTGAAAAACCTGCTGAACCAGGAAATTCCCAGCACACTTGAAGAGCAGATTAGCTCTGCACTGTCCTGAAACCTTCCAGGAGACTGCCTTTCCTGTGGGGCTTTTTTAGGCAATTTAGCTTGAGCACTGCTATAACAAATGCTGAACTGGTCAGAAAAAAATCTTTTCACAGTGGCCATCTTGACTTCTTGCTTCTCCCCATTGCTTGCTCTGTCCTCCTGCCTCAGTCACAGCACTTAGGTGTCTGAGACCCTTTATAAGACAGTATACTTGCTCATTGTCTGGATGTTTCAAGAACAAAGAAGAAATTTATTTTTTACAAAGGCAACTACTGTCCTTCAACAGTTCCATTTCTACCAAGGAAATGCCCCATGTTCCACTCCCACCTGCTCCAGGCTGGCAGGAAAGAAACACCATGTACATACCTTGGAATCAGAAAAAATATATTCCTTCCGCTGTGTTTTTTCTTTTTCTGTTTCCACAACAATAACCAGCTTGTTTGGAACCTTCTGGGACTTGATGAGCTGCAAGACTGAACATAGGCTGGGCGTCACAAGCTGCAGTCACTGAAATAAGGGTCCCACCAAAATGAGCAGAACTCTGCTGAAAGGATTGGGATTTCCATGGTCTTTTCTGTCTGTGCAGTTTGCCTTGCAGACCTGCATTTTAAAGTTGCTTAACCCTGTTCCCAATTGAAACAGGTTTGGACTCCAAGTGAAGAGGACCCTCAAAACTCTTCTGCTTGGAGATCTTTTCCATCCTGAGCCTGGCAGTGTGAAATAAAGCCTTAACTTTGTGCAGACAATCCCCCTGTATCCTGAGCCAGCCTACATGTGTTCCTTCCCCATCTGTGAAAGAGGATGTAAAACTTCATTTGATGGTAAAGGTGATTCCTCCCATCTAAAATAGCAGCTAATTATTATGAACACCAGGTGGAGAAAGCCATGCATGAAAGCTCATCGTTTCAATTACTGCCAGCAACAGGTTGATTTTCTAGCAGGAAAGAGCCCAAGGGTATAATCTACTCTCTCACAAATCTCTTTATCTCAACTTCAGTGAGCTGCCTGTTCAGAAAGAAAACAGAAAAAAAGGAAGTTGCTTGAATCAGGCAATCACAGACCAAACTGGTGTTGCTCGTGATGAGAGATACCAATCTACATACAAAAAAATCAAGGGAAAAATGTTACTGAAACTGAATGTCTGGCTTTTTACCATGAAAAAATCATCACAGAAGTCAGCATGTTCCTGCAGAATGCTGGGGTTTTTTTTCAAGTGGCATTGTTTTTCAGAACAAAAATGGTTCTATTGCAACCAGCTCTATGGGGAATCTTCTACCAAAACCTGCTCCCTTGCAGTGCTGATTCCAGTGTCTTCATTTAGACCTGGAGATTAGGTCTAAAACAATCTGTGAAAGCTGGTTATCCCAGCACAGATAATCTGTGTCTTGCTGACTGGTCCTCATGCATCACCCAGGACCCAGCAGAATTCCCAGAGTCTAGCTCAGAATTTGTGACATTAAGCTGACATCTTACTTTTCTTGTGGGTATAAAATTTGTCTTCTGGACCATCCTTAGATCTCTTGATAATCAGTTTTCCCATTTCCACATCCACTTTGAGTTGCATTTTTGAGAAAATTCCTAGGGAGTCAGTTTTCACCTAGTGGAATACAGAGAGGTTTTCCATGAGGGACCTTCTACACTTCAGGCACATGTATTACAAATGCAGCACTTCCCTCCATTCCTGGACACATATCATTAAGCCAGTCTCACCAGACATCTCAGGCATTTTCATGGTGCCAAACAGCACCCAGGAATAGCTGTTATCTCTGTGGCAGCACAGCAAACTTCCCAGGAGTTGAGATACTGACATAAATCTGCATTACTGTCCTTCCACCTTATGATCAGCATTGTTAAAGGAGTAAATTTACCTCAAAAGTGACAGGGGGGATAAGGGAGCGACGGTGTGTTGAATCAGGACCTTCAATCAACAGTGTTTTCACCTGTAAAATAATTACGTGTAATTTATTGCATTTGGTGATTCTGCACTACACTGAGAGTAATAAAATCAGAACAAAGAAATCTTACTGTGGCAGAGCACTGCACTTATGATGAACAAGAAACAAACTAGAGGCAAAGGAGGACAAGAAGATGATATAAAATAGCTTGAAAACTCTACCTTTTCTTCAATAGATGACAGCAAAGAAATCAGCTGGTTGAGTTTCAATACAATATTGACTGGACTTGCTTCACCAAGCATCTGAAACCGCAGCACAGGAACAAAAAGAGAGAGGGAGATGGGTGATTACCAGAGCACAGCCTGGAGTGCAGAGCCCGGGAACACCTCACATAGACCAAGGAGCAGCACTTGTACCTTTGCCACTCTGATCTACAGCAGGCATCACAAAAGCATGGAACATGCAGAAGTGTGGGAGGCTGGAAGGACAAATCTGCAAACCTGTTCCTTAGGGTCAAGGCAGCTGGCCATGCATGGGAGTCAGCTTGCTGCTGGGGGCAAGCTCACATCACCAGGCCTGGGGCTCAGCTTACAGAAGTCCTGGACTTTTGGGTTTCTGTCAGGGAGAGGAAACTCATGGGGACTTACGTGGGCTTGGGAAAAGGAAGGATGTGGCAGTGGAACATCCTGGAGTGAGCTTTATGGAAAAAGAAGTGTTCAATGCCAGCCCACATTCTGAGGGAGGACAGGGAAGTAGGAGTCCTCAGGCAGTTGGTGGCACTTTCCTCTAGGACAGGAAGGGGGAGCAGGTGGAGAGGGCTATGGAATAAGTGACACTGTGAGACAGAACTCACTGGGTGCCCTCTGCACTGCAGCAGAATGAGGCTAAAGAGAATAGAAGTGGCGTGTGCCCAGCTGTACCCCACTGGCCATGGCTGCACACCAGAGCCATCCTGCCCTCCTGACAGCCACCCACACACCTGTCCTGCTCTTCCCACCTCCCAGCCCCCTTACCTGGGAGCGCTGGTGGGCACCAGGATGCAGCTGCTGCTCAAACACCTTCTGGATGGACTCCAGAGATGGGAGAGTCCTCGAGGCCTCACTGGGAACACAGACACAGCACAGGTCTGAGGCTGTGGCCGGCTCCCTGGCTCTGTTCACACTCAAAGTCACACAGACAAGATGACAGGCACACATTCACACTGGGCACATGCCCACTGGGACCTGCCCTCGCTATGTGCCCCCTGAGCTGTGGGATGCATGATGGGAGCAAATCCCAGTGCTTGGTGACATGGTCAAGAGGGCAGTGTGAGCCACACAGCTGACTTTGCCTTGCAAAGCTGGAACATGGCCATTCTGGCTGCTCCTTGGGTTTTGCTTTGAAGGTTCTAACTTCCTAAATCTCCCCAGAAGAAAACTGGGCAAAACCTGAAGAGCTGGTGTACAAGCAGCATCAACCCAACAATGCCAGCTCATAGATCCAAATGCACTCAAATGCCTCAGAGCCCAGCACAGTCTCGTGCCTCTGAATGCTGCAGCTGTGGGAGCAGCTCAGTTCTTACAGGGCCTGTGCAGCTGCTGAGGACAGTGCTGGGGACTCCATATGAAGAGGAAACTAATTCACAGATATTTCATCTCACATGACAAAGAGAGGCCAGGCCCAGCAAGGGGGTGGAAGAGGCAGCCCTTGATCTCCTGAGCAGAATCATTTACAGGTAACAATGACATTCCTCCAGTGCTTCCCAATGAGATTCCACAGGATGTTCATTTGTTGAAACTCTGCTGTGTGAATTTGGCACAGAAGCTGCATGCTGATAATGACAAGACTTACTCCAACAAGAGCAGCCAGGGAGCACAGGTCAAAAGGAAGGTGATGGTGGTCAGCAGCACTAGGATGCTTACACTATGTATAGTCAACTGTGGATATTAATGATTTCCCTCAATTTCCTAAGTCTGAATGGACTGGATCTTATTCCATCTTTGTTAGGGAAAGTGCTCCAAAGCAAAAGCATGCCTGCCTGAAGATATTTCTCTAGATGCTGAAAGGATGACTAATTGCCTAAATTAAACATTCATGTTTGACATTTCAGTCTAAAAGACTTGCTGTGGGACACACAGGAGTACAAGGCACATGTAGGAATCTGGTTCTGCTAATTTTATTCTTCCAATGCCACTATTCAGCTCTGGATCACCTGGGGCCAGTGTCACTGCAAACAGTTCTGGCCCCAAACCCAAGAGTCCCATTGATTTCTTCAGCCATGGAGTCAGACCCCAGGAGACTGCAAGCAGTTGCAGGAACACTGGGACAAAGAAGAGTGAAAGGATATTTACTGTGATGTGCAGGCCATCTCATGAAAACACAGCAACACCTGTTTGAAGAAACTCAGGAGTTATTTCCCATGGAAAAACTGCCCTCTCTACACAGTGCAACATGTAGGCTCTGTGTGAGGAGGAGGAGGAACAGCTCCTGTGGGCATTCAAGCCCACTAAAACCACAGGGTGGTTTTAATTACATTTTAAACTTCTTTTGTTTTCTTCTCTTGACAGTATAAATACCTTTAGTGATCTTCATTGAAGTGTCAGAAACCTGTGTGTCCACATGCAATGGAAAGTCACCAGAAATACTACACAAAAACCAGAAATACTACACAAAATCTGGAAATGTTAAAGATGTCCTGGCAGTTGAGGGAATTATAGCCTTACTGCATCTCCTTTCTTTCATTTCCCCACATGCATTTATGAGGAATAGGGTTGTGAAACCCAGATAAACTTAAGTAGAATAAGAAGTTGGAAATGGGAGAAACCAAACATGATTACAACAGCAGCACCAGAGGTATTTTAGTAACACAAGACTCTCACTTGTGATTTCATTTGATTTGAACTTCCACTGTTCAGGTTTATTCTTATCTGGCCACCTGGGTCTCCCCTCCCTTGCGTGTAGAGAAGCAAAACGCTCAGGCAGGGTGCAGAAGGGCAGCTCTTGGAACAATCTGTCCTCAGTCCTCACAGGGGCTTGTCGGTGGGCAGCTGGCTTCTAGGAGAACAGGATCAGGCCAGCAGCACAACCAGCCTCACCTCTGCATACACCAGAGAGAAGGGTATGGCAAGCCAGGGAGAGAAGTGTGGAGATAAGAGCCCTCTGCTACTGAGTGCTCCAAAAGCTCTGCACAAGATTGGGCTGCTCTCTTTGCTTACAATCAGCAAGGGGGAAATAACATCCTTCCACCAGAGAAGGAAGGAGGTCTGCAATGTTCTAGCACCCTGTCAGAGTTTTTCTATTTGTGACATGGAAGGTCTAAAAACAGGAAAAGTAAAATTTGTAGAGTCAAGAGTCTAGGCTTTTTCATTTTTTTCATTTCAGCTGGCCTTCACCAACATCAGTGGAATCACTCCAAGTTCACAGTGCACTAGTGGGAAGGAAAATCAGTGTTTAAAATCTACTTATACACTAATTTGTGCTTGTTTCCATAAATGGCTTGTGCTTGACAATCCTGTGGGTGTCATTTATGCATTACCAAATTATGCAGTTAATAGGTTAGTGCATTTTTTGTTTCGTATCTTTCTAAACAAAGTATAAAATTCAATACTCTGCTGTCTGAAACCACCTAGAAGAAAACTTGATTGTCAGAGCTGTCTCTTCTATGTAGATTTCATATCTTTGGACCACAATCACAGGTCACAACATCTAAATATATTGGTTTTGAGGGCAAGGCAATTTCCTATGCCAGAAATGAGGGTTCTGAATGCTTGCATGCGGAACCTTTGTTAGACTACAGTGTTATTGCATTACACTCTGAAAACCAGCTTCTAGTTACCTGAAGAGTCCTTTGCAAAGAGCTGTAAGTAATTTCTTCAGCTGAGGAAGATTGCTTGAGCCAGTCTGCACCATCTCAAAGTCACTGATGATGTGAACTCGCAGGTAATCCTGGATGAGTTTCAGATGCTCGTCAGAGACACTGTGAAGTAAACAGACAGGTCAAAAGCCAGCTCTTCTCTCTACTCCCAAATATCAAACAGCTTTCTTATTTTTCTCAAATTCCAACTATTTAGCCACATGGCTAATAAACCAATTTATCTCAGATATTACTCATTCTTCATATTAGAAACCTCAGTGGAGAAAGTGTATGGGTGATTTTAATAATTCAGAAATGTATTTTTCCTAAACAACAGCTGGACTGCATTGACAGCAGTCAATGCACTGTTGATCTGATTCTGTTCTTTATTTGATATACTATCTTTATTATAGTATAAATGAGGTAATTTTGTTGAATCAAACAGATCCTCAGCTGTTCCAAAGACAGAAGCCCAGCAAGCACAGCCCTGGGCTGAAGGCTGGTTCAGCAGCCCTGTCACTCGCCCTTCCTTACCTGCTTGTGTCCTGGTACTGCAGTCGCTGGAGTAGTGTCTCAGAAAGGGACAGTTTATTCACGTCTGCCACCCGTGGGTTTTCGGGGAGAGAAGAGGCCTCCTTTGTCTCACTGCTCGGCAGTGCCATCAGGATGTTGCGTGGGGGCAGGACAGGAGGTGTGGGTACCAGGTCTGGCAAGAAGAAAAGGAGAGGCACGGTCATTCAAGCACAGAAATTAGATCTCTTGTCCCTCACCCCAGGCAGGGCAGAGCTGAGCCCACCCTGCAGGGGCAGTCTTTGCAGAAGCCATCTCTTCTGACAGGTCTGCGGAGGGATGTCAGAGCTGGGAAGCTCAGGGCTCAGCACTGGCCCAGCTGTGTTTCCAGGGATGGCAGGGGTGTGAGAGCAGCGGGATGAAGTGTCAGGCTCGAACCTCAGTGCAGGCAGCACATGCCTCTGCCTCTGTCCCTGCCTGCAGTGAACCCCAGCCAGTTCTGACTCTCCCGTCTGCACAGCAGCTGTGAAGGTTAATTTGTTAAGTTGAATATAATGCTTAGAGAACATGGCTCACCCATGTCACTCCCATTATCATGGGGATCTGCTACTGAGGCAGAATGGATGGAGGGACATGATGGAAGGAGTACCAGAAACTGCTAATGGAAAGAAGTTAATGGCAAAAGTAAGCAGAGATGGAGGAAATAGATCCCGTGACCCAGTGCACAGGGGCTGAATATCCTGCCTTGTCTTGTGGACATTGAGTTGGAAGGAAAAAGGATTTTCCTGCTGCTCATTATATCTCCCTCTCCTGGGAGAAGAGTAGGTTCATCTCCACTGATCCCAACCATGATTACCTTTCTTTTCATACCAATTGCTCCAACAGTTTGTTACACATGTTGTATTGTAGCTGGTTGAGTTGTGAGGTTTTGTTTGGTTATTTCCTAATGGTGGAATTTGCATTACAAAAAGACCCCCAGGACTGACCCACTGCTTCTGGGCTGCTGCTGTGATTCAGAGCCACCACAGCACTGAGCCATGGGTGGTTAATCTGCTGGGTGCTCATCTTCTACCTCTGCAGTTTCACATCTAAGATGATCAGACATCTGTAGGCCTGACATGGCTCCACCATAATGGCACAAAGTGCCTTAACAAAACTAAATTCTGTACGTGAGCAGCCCAGACCCAGTGCTAATCTCTTTTCATCTGAAGGCTCTTAGTCTTGGATAGAACTTCATTCCCTGCTGCTTGCCTCTCTCTGTATTATTTTTGCTGTAGTTCCCTCCCTGGCCCTGGGAGCTGGAGACTCAGTACAACTGGCCAAAAGCCAGGAATATCTTTCCTGAGCAGCTTTGCAAAATTTTGTTCTATTTTTTCCAGAAAATTGCCAAACCAAAATCTTCCAGCTCCTGTTAGATATACAGTGGATTCCATCAAAGGGTTACACAACCTCTGGGTTGCACAGGCACATCAGTCTGCCCTAGTTCACAGGGCCTGTCTGCCTGTCCCAGGGATTGTGTCCTTCAGACAAGTTTGATTGCAGTGCTTATCATTTCCAGACAGACATCACACAGGACAGGAAGGATGGCTCTGTGGACATGACCTTCCTGTAGGAGAACTATGACATATCCAAGGCGTGATCCAGGAAAAATCCAAGGAATTATCTGTGACCAGTGAGTGTCAGAAACACACAGTGGTATTTGATATAAAATAGTTGGGATGATGCCAATCACACCTCTTCATCATACACCTGCCTCTGTACATGGAGTTAGACTGTCTGCCACTGCCAGAGCCCTGCCTTCTGCTTTGGACTGTCGAAAATGTCCCTTAGAGCAGAGCAGCTGAGTGGTTTCAGAGGCCCCTCAGCAGCTGCAGGAGCATGGCACAGCAGAGAAATCTGCTTCAAGCCCCAGGGGAGCATCTCTGTTTTGAGAGAGGCCCTAAAGATGCAGGACAAGGAAAGGGTGCAGAGGTTTGGGAGATGGCTGGACATAAACAGTTGGGGTCCAGATAAGGACATCAGATTAACCACCCTGACACCAGATGCAGTAGACTTCCACAGAGGGTCTCAGTGTATTCCCTCAGGTGAGCTAAACCGATGCTCCAGGTGCTGTACCACAGGAGACATGAGGGTTCACTTACACAGGGCCTTGCCAACTCAGGCCTCTCTATGTATGCTCTATTTTATGGCACAACATGTTCTAATCTCCTGCCTGCACTGCTTATCTCCAGTCAAGAGGTATGAGTCAAGGGTCTGCATCACCAAGTCACATCATGGGTTTCTTACCAGTGTCCTCCTCCAGTTCATCAGCAGCCTCCTCCTCTTCCCGCGGCACTGGATATTTGAGGTGCCATACCAGGCCCATGTTCTCCTTCTTGTAATACTCTATCAGTTCCTCCAGGTTCTGAAAATACTTCACAGGAACACCTTCGGATGCCTGAAACAAAACACAGAGGCAGTCATGGCACGGGATTTCCTACCACACAAACACTGCCCCTTGCAGAAGGAAAAACAAAGCCATAGAGAGAGGAAAAAGCCACTGCTGCTGCCCAGAAGAGAACTTGTCCTGGTCTTGCTGCCCATCTGACCACAGGCTCTATGCAGAACAAACACATAACACATTCCAGCCAGAGTCAGCACAGACACCAACCTCAAAGACTCACTGAAGCCAAATAGAAGAGCTCTCTCACTGGGTTCAGGGTGATTGGGTCCACAGCAAAGGAAGATGTTAAAACCAAATAATTCTCCTGGATTAATCTTCGTATTCTCTCCTTTACTGAGCTCAAAGCCCCTAGACTGTGTTGTATTTTCTGGTATCCAGGAAGATTTTTTTGTGAAATCGCAAGGTAAACATGGCTAAATCCAGACATTAGAATCCCTTCCAGGATTCAAAGGCTCAGAACTGGGTTCAAATGAAACAAGGTGCCACCCACACAGAAATGCTGGGATGGAGCTTTAGAGAGTGGCAAGGACTGCAAACACACATGGCATGACACTGTGTGTGCCAGCTGAATTCTGTGACCAAGCCTGTCTCAAGCACACCCTGGCCATTAATCTCAGCAAATGGTTATCCACAGAGGCCGGACAGAGGAATAAGGTTTTAGAGGTGTTCAGAGCCAAAGCTTCAGCATAATTATATCCACACTGGCATAGTGACTCTGCCAGCAGGAACAGCTGCTATCCCTGCAGCTCTGCCCCCTTCTTCAACCACAGACCCTACCAAGACAGACACAGTCTCTCATGGCTCAGTACAGACCTTCTGACCAAGGGAAAGGACCCTGCATCACCTTCCAAACTGCCCTGAAGTGCCATCCAATCCCAAGGCTACAGCAACACACAGCCAGAGCTCTGATCCCTCTCTTTGGGGCACCCTCATCCTGGCAGGGTGCTCCTTCTGGACAAAAGGTTTCCCCACAGAAACCAAACCCTGTCTAAATCTGCCATAAAAGATCAAGAAGTGGGGGCAGAATGGTAGAAAGCAGTTTTTTTCCATCCCCACAGGGCTGTTGTTCTTGACTTAAAAGATCAACACTGGGAACTGCTCACAACTGGGCAATCTGAAGGAAGACCTGATCACCCCAATGGCAGGCTTGGCTGGCACTGTTTTGCATGCATAAAACTAGATTTTGCATAGGAAACGTGGTTAATTAGTAAGGAATTAAAGCTGTGACTCCAATTTGACATAACGTGTTACACAGACATTCTGCCTCTGACTAACAGGCAGGGTACTCAAATTTATTTTGGGACTGCAATGACTGCTGGTAAAAAGCAACACATACAAAATTTCAATACATGTTTGAAAAAGCTTATTTACTTGCCATTCATCTTTGCTCAGTTTCTTATTCTCTGTGAACTTTTTTGTTTGAAAGGCAAACGTAGAAAATCCAAGAAATTAAACAGGCAAGATGTGGGCAAAAACCACAGCAGAACACAGGAAAATGTCTTCAGTGAGTTCTAGCACCAACAAGATTTCTTTTTAAATTTTCCTAAAGAATAAAATCTCAGGCCAGAAACTGGGACAGTGCTTTCAATAGTGAACTGCATTTGAAGTCATCAGTGCCCTCAGGCCTGCCATTAAAAATACCTTTCATTTTTAGCTACTCCTGAATGTCTTTAGAGGCTCAGCAAGGCACATTTTCACAATAGACATGGGTGATGTTTTTGAGAGCTCTGCCTGTAAACCTCCTTTTCTGTCTTTCACATAACTGCTTCTGCATTTAACAAGATTTATTATTCTTATACACTGGAAAATATCATGTTCAGCATGAAGGCAATGCTTGGGCAAACACTAGATTATATTTTTGTGAGGCCAGAGATGTTGAAACAAATCATTGGTTAAAACGTCTCACGATCCTACCCAGCATAGGCCAAATCTTGCTCTTCTAGAGCAGCACAGACTCTGCACATTCAGAAAGACTTCTCATTTACACCAATTAATGCAAATAGTGTCTGGTCCTCCCAGACTCTTCTGCTTCTTGGTGCCAAGTGTGAAGGTTGGGAATCAGGGAAAACCACCAAGAAAAAACAGCTCTAATCCGTAGTATGAAAGGATCCTGAAGTCACAGTACTGCACTGGAACTGACCTGGAATAGTTCAACCAGACTTCCATGCTTTTCTGTTCATCTTCCAAGCAGTACCTTCTTCTCTGAAATCCTCATTTTTGTGATTATTCATTGTCCAGCACCCCCCAGCAGCCCAGAGGGCACTGTTAGCAGCTCTGGTGGCAGGGTGGCAGCCAGCCCATGGCAGTGTTACCCACACTTCACCCTCTGGATTACCCTGCCTGGGCTGCCTTCTGCCCACCTGTGCAGCCCCCACAGATGGCTTGAGCTCATGAGGAACAAAGCTAGCGGTGCCTTGCTTTGCCCTAAGCTACACCAAAGGGCATCTGGGAAAAGGCTTCAGCCCCATCAGAGCACACACAGAGACCTTAAAGCACAACAAAGAAAAACAGAGTCAGGGTTTGCCACGTGCATCCCTGTAGGAGAAAAGCTTTGCTGTCAGTGCTCTCTCACCTCTGGAATCACTGCAGCCTACTCCACTCCTCCTCTTTCCAAACTCCTCCTTCACTTTCCTTTGCTACTTCCCCACCTTCCTGCTTCCCCTGATCTCCCCTGACTGTGCCTGAAGGCCCATGTCCTGTTACTGCACAGCATCCCTGCCACCCTCAGTGCCCAAACAGTGTCTTCTCAGCCTTGTTCTGCCCCTCAGGCTCCTGCTCTCCCAGGGTGCCTTCAGGAAGACAGACAGCCATGAGCAGCGCTTTTAAGGCCTAACAGAGTCTTGATAGAAGTGGTAGAAAAGGCTGAATTAGCACTTTTTGCTGCCAAGGATAGTTCAGTCTCTAAAACCATCCTGGTGTCTGTAGTAAGCAGAAGGAGCATTTTGCAACAGGCCTCCTTCCTCTAACTCACTGCACAGCCCAAAGCCCATGTTCCAGCTCAAATTCCCCGGCATGGTCAGCCCTAGCTCTCGTGCAGCCTGGCTGGATGCACACATGAGCAGAGAGGCCCTGCTGTCACACACCCCTTCTACTCTGGTAACTGTGCCCACTGCACCCAGCCACCTTTCTTGATGAAGCCCCCCTTCCCCACCCTCAAGGGTAAGTGGAATTTGTGGCCATGTCAAGAATCTGGGCTTTGCATGCATCTGAATCCAGATGCTCATTCCCAAAGAGAAGCAGCCTCCATTCCAGCAGTGCCAGCTCCTCTGACAACCCACCTTCTCCAAATCCAGTCAGGAGGAAAAGGACCAACTCCTCATGGCATGGCACACAGTAAAATAAAGGACAGCATTTCATATTTTAAGACAGAATTCAGCAAAGAACTGAACATGTGGCCTGAGCAGCTGCACAGAGATAGGTGAAAGTTGAAATATGAAAATGGGGAACCAGCAGGGTCAGGAGCTCCAACCAGCCACGGCCCAGCACAGAGGGAAGGATGGGCAGCCTCAAACCTGCTCAGCACACATTAATGGTGGGGGTGCTTGAGGGTCCTTCCCCATACCACAAAAGGCAGTGGCACCACCTTGCTACACATCAGCTCAGCTATCATGAAAGTCTGAAAGGAAAATCATTTGATTATTCTCATTCATTTACTTTTGTGTTATAATTGTTATTATTTGCAAGGACCTCAACAGAGGAAGTGTACGGGAAGGGCTGCACCCCTTCAACACACAGCTGTGCCCAGCTGCCCTCTCTGCCTTTTGCCTGCACTATCAAACAAGCTCCTCCCAGTTCAAACACCCCCCCAAACATCCCCACTCCCCACAGGAGAGCAGGGCACCCTGCTTTGTGCTGCCTCCCTCTGCACAGAGGCACAGCAAACACTGTACATTGTTTGAAATGGGACAGAAAACAGTAAAAGCAAGATTTTGTTGCATTGGCTTCTCCTCTTGGGGAGGGGATGAGAACAAAGCCTATATGACAAACAAGAGTTGGCTCTGATGTTGTTTGGCACACAAGTGCAAGGTACTCAGACACTGCCTGTGCTGCCTGAGCCCCTCCAAATCCAACAGCTCATTATTTTGCTCCTAGTCACAGAGCAAGAGGACCATGACTGAGGCTGTGGTGTAACTCCAGCCAGCACTGCCTGGGACTGCAGGAATGATGCCTGAGCAACATCAGTTGAACCAGTTCAAAGTCTGGTTCAGTAATGTTGCTGTGAGTGCACAGGTTGCTGGATGACCCCCCTGAGGGCTGGTCTCTGCCAGCAAGTGAGGAAAGCAGCCCAAATCTGGGACATCTGCTAGGACATCTGCTTTCTTCCCACTTGAACTTGTGGCAAAGGTTTATAGGTGGGGAAGAAAAAGTGGTGGTGGATAATGAAGAACGGGTATTGAGTCAGGTTGTAGATGGTTGTGGAGCACATTACCAAAAACTGGATTGATGGTAAACTGTTAATAAACATCCTCCAAACAACTGCACTGGATGACAGGAGCGAGGCAAAATGCAGCCTAAACTTTACACAAGCTTGTTCTGGATTTTGAGACAGGAAGCAGAGGCAGAACAGGGCACTGTGAACAAACCAAAGCAGGATGGGGCAGCACAGAGCAAGCTGGAGCCACCCCAGCAGAGCCAACAATGAAATCCACTTCCCGCCCCCCTGCCTGCATTTATTAAGTAACTGTTTCCTCAGGGTTATCACAGGATAGATCTTGTTTTAATTGCACAGTGAATTGTTTCAAGTCATTATAAACGGAGATGGCAAGTGTCATCTCCATGGCAACACACCACATCCCCAGAAACGTGCTCATGGGACACCAGAGAGGTGTGGAAGGCAGGCTCTCCTTCCGTGGGGATTCTTCCATCATCCCCGCTGATACCTCAGCTTTGTGCTGATGGCAGCCACAACATATGGAAAGAAAACACCTAGTGAATGTATGCAATTTAGGGAACAGCCCACAATACAGCAGAGCTGCACACAGGAATCTGGAGAACAGTGAATCAGAGACTGAGCAGCAATTTTATAGTGGGAAGCTACATCCAAAGCAGAAGTCTCTCCAAGATCTATTAATGAGAGTGTCGTACAACATGCAAGAAGAAATTCTTCTGCTGTATTTAGTACCATAAAGCTTTAGCTGGATTGCTGTGGCCAGCTTGGGGCACCAATTCACATGGAACTTATAAGTACCATAGAAAGTTCCAAGGAAAATTTCCAAGAAAGACTGAAGAGATGGAAAATGGGTTTCACACAGAAAGCTCAGAAGAGAGGGACTTGTATGGCCTGGCAAAGGGACAGCCTGGAGATGCCACAGCAGCAGTCTTACAAGCTTTAAGTTCTCTTCTAAAGAAGATGGCAACCAGAGGTGCTGCAAGGCCCCAAGGGACAGAAGTGCCATGCACCCAGGCACTCCTCACAGCCAGCTAGCAAGTGTCTGATCCTGCCTCAGCCCAAAACCAGGGCAACACGGCTCAGACACCTGCAAGGCCTCCTGCCTCTCCAAACTCTGTGACTAGAGGAAGCCCTCTGCAAATCTCCCAGCTTCCTTTATCCAGATCCAGAACCCTTGAAGAGCATGGGTAAGGCTGAACATGACCATGCTTCTCACCACCATCCCTGCCATTTCCCCTGCATCCCAAACTACAACTTTCAGACCTTCCACTTCTGACTCCAGCCCTTTCAGCTGTGAACCTTCTTTCCCATGGGATGTCTTGGTGTCTCCTGTTCCCCAGAACCTGCCCCTGATTCTGCATGTCTTTCCACTTTTCAATTTCCTTCAGTCCTCTGTATGCTCACAGTACAATGGCTGAGCACAACTAGCTACAATTTGCTCTTGTTTTCATGCTGAACTGGCTTCTAGGCCGTTCATTTCATAAGGACAGGTACAACTAATGCCTTTAATCACTAGCCTTTGGTTAAATCTTGTGACCCCCTTTCCAAATTCAACCATCTGAACTTTTCAAAAGGTTTTTGCATGGCTGTTGACCAGATAATCTGGTATTCCTTTGTAGCTGGTGTATTCAACTATTGCCATCTGGCCAGGAGAACTCCTTGCCAAAGACACTCCAAACACACGTTTAGTGAAGAGCAGCTGTGAACATGACTTGAAGAGAAGTTGCAAGTGGATTATAAATACATGAAGTAAAAAGATGTAAAGCCTATGCTAAACTAGGAGAGGAACTGGTTAACTTGGGGTTCATTACAACAATTGTATAAATAGATGGCACAGGAAGTCTGGGGCCCTCAGAAGGAAGAGGAAGTGTTTTCCTTTCCTGCGCCAAGGCACAAGGAGGAACTAGGAAATTGATCATCTGGTTATATTGCTTGAAGCCAAATTTTTCTAACTAGAGTACCTTAAATCAGGTATTTAAACACATATATTGGCATTTCAGTAACAGACAATAAGTTTTCAAAGTTACAAAATTCTTGCAAATACCCACCAGCTTAAATGGAAGCAGTAAATCAGGTCAATTCTACTGTGGTAAGAAAGGCTGGCAAGAACTCTTCTCTTCTTTAAGATTTGAAAAAAAATATTATGTTTTGAGGTTTGGAAAAATGTTGTCTTCAAAACTGTCTGTTAGCTAGGAAGTCTGGGTGGCATTTTAAAGTTGATATTTGGCTCTCATGTAGACAGTCTTTTTGCATTTCACTAAAGAAGTGAACCTAAGAGCTAAGGAATTCATGGCAAATTGTTTTTAAAGTGTTTTTTAGCAAGTTGGGCGGTGTTTCACTTTCATTTTGTTAGCAAACCTGCCTTATTTTTAAATCGAATCTTCTGCTAAGAAGATTCAGGAGCATTTCACAAAAATGGGATTGTAGACAGGGATCACAGCTGGGAGAAACAGCTACTTTCCAAAATATAAGCCACCCAGAAATGTACTGTAATTTGAATACAACACCTGGGGCTTGGAAGAAATGGAGCTACCTAGGAGCACAGAGGGAGAGAAGCAAGTGTGTGCCTGAGGAAAAGAGGGCTCCTGTGACCTGGAGGGTCAACAAAGAAATGAACTTCTATAAGAGGTGAAAACTTGTGGGTTGGCAAGGGAGTTCTGCTGCTGGATAAAGCTCAGCAAGAGGGCCTCTCTCTGCCAGGGAACCAAGCATGAGAGAAGAGGTAAGCAGAGGAATCTAGGGAACTTGGGCAGAGGATGCTGGTGGGTGGCCAGAGCAGCACTTCCACACTTGGAAAAAGGTCATACAAATTTTGTGGAGAATAGCACAGTGTAAGTGCAGTTATAAGTCATACATCTTGAGTAAGGTTGGAGGGAATGGAAGGCAGTTGTTGACTCCTCCAAGGTGAGAGATGATGGAGGCTTTTTGTGTCATTCCACATTTGGTTTAGTCCTGATATTCAAGTTTGTTAATACATGTCACTTCTGCCACAGTGACCTTTTAAGACTTTGGGTGAAATGGAATTCATGGAATTCATAGAGTTCTGGGAAAGAGGGGTTCAGAATTTCTGAAAGAGCTAATTCATGGAAGTAAACAAGGAATTACAATTTAACAACAACTAAGGATATATTATTTCTAGTTTTTGATCCTGGCTGAAAATCAGACATAAAAAAAATCTGAGTTAAAAAAGGAAAAAAAAGAAAATTACTGTATTTTCCATCCTATAAAATTAATAAAAATCCTATACAAAATCCTCTGTTCCCCCAGTGCAACTGAAGGATGCCAGTAAATACTACCACAAGTTCCATTTCTTTAAGCATGATACTGACTTAAAATACTCTGTGTATTAATTACTCACACTGCATCACAATTCCATTCTTATAAAAAAAATTTAAAAATGGGAATGCTAAATGTTTCCAATTTTGGGAAAGGCCATCTCACTTTTTTCCTATGTGCAGTGTCATGGAAAGGACTTGAGAAGCACAATGCATTCTTTGTTTCAAATGCTTAACGTGCTCTGTGTGTGTGGAATGTGAGCCCAATTGCAGTTAATCCTGAAAAACATCCTGACTCTCATATCTGCCACTGTTGATCTCTTCTGGCTGTGCAAGAGTTCTCCTCTCTGTGATCCCATCCAGGCTTCGTTCTGGCAGCCTGAAGACTAGTCATGTTCACAGGTAGGCAGAGCTCCCAAGGCAGAACTGGGAGATTTGTAAATTAGGAGAGTCTGATGGAGGAAAGGAATATTGAAAGGAGTTCTCAGTAGAGTATAATTGCCTGCCAGATTTTTATCTCAAGTTCCTTGCTAAAATTCTACATCCTAAAGAAAAATGTATTAGAGGTTTAGAATCTGGAAGGTAAAGGATTTCTGGAAGTCCTTTGAGCTGGAATTCTCCACACATGATAAAGACATAAATCATAAAACCAATGTACTCAGATCCTACTTAAAGACCCCATTCCACTCTGCTCCACCACTCCATGGTTCATATAAAAATAAGCTAATTCCCAAATAGCCAACTAATATAGTTAGATAGAAGCCAGGAAGAACACCAAACAATTCTAGAAAGCACCAAGACCATGTACTTGAGATAGTTCTTCACATTCTTCACACTAAATAAACTATTCAAACTCTGGTTTTCAAAAAGATTTTGCCAATACAGCATACAATGATTCAGCTTGTAGCACCAAGAGAACCCTGCTGAGCAAACAACCCTTTCAGCATTTCTCTGTGTTATAATAAATAAGATTTACATCAACAAAAAGCAAACAGTGCAGTTCCATGATGGAACTTGAAGGACTGGTATTAAAATTAGCTACAGGGTGCAAGTCAGATGAGTTGATGATGAATGAGCAAGGACTGCAGATCCATGAGGATCTGATACATTTTTTTTTAGCACTTCTGTAGTGTGTAGGTGGAATTTAAGTAAAAGTTTTGGAGTATGCTACTTCTAAGAACTTTTGTGATTTTATCACAAGCCTTGTGCTTTTTGGTTTTCCACCAAAGAGCTTCAACACTTGAAGTCAAATGAAATTTTCCATTTTAATTTCTTCATAAAGTATCTAGCTCTAGTGCTTACCAAGATAAGCTGGAAAACATGGGTTCCCAAGAGCTATCAAGGCAGCCAAGGCAACAAATGTAGCACAGTCATTGTTTCTGAAGGCACTTAGTGGAGGTCATCATTGTGATTCTGTCAGTGCTCTCAGCTGACATTACCTGGACTGGAGAACTATTGCAGGTTACTTGTTTCTCGTGGAAGTTCCCAAGCTCCCTTCAGCTTTTCCCTTTGTAGAAGGCAATAAATGTGTACCCAGGCAACTGTGTGTGGTGTTCAGAGTCCTAGGAGAAAGAACTTTTCCCTGAAACAGGTGAAGACGTGCTCACAATGGCTGTGTTTACACAGCTGGGCAGGACCCCTCAGCCCACAGCAGTCTTGTACTGAGCTCCTGGGAATCTTCTCCAACCTGTGCAGCAGACAGTGGAGGATCTATAATCAGCTCTCTGCTTTCCCTGTTGTCCTCTTGGCTGAATGAATCCCAGTTTCAAGTGTCACCAAGCACTAAATATGCATAAATTACATAAACCATCCAGTGGGAAAGGAAAAATGTAAGATTAAAAAGATAATACTTATTGAAGATAAACTGCTGAAGCAAAGCAATGCAGGCAGAAGGTACATGGGAAGCAGCTGCATGCACCACATTGTACTGCATAATTTTATGGGGTTGCGTAATTCAAACCCCTAAGCAATGCACAGTAAGGGTAGAAGCCTTAGTTACAATTTCCTGTCTTTAGCCTGCAGAATTTCTCAGGCTTTAGCTACAGCAACTGTGTTTGAGTTGTGTTTGAGACACTAAGGATGACCACTTGTCCTTTCTTTCAAGGGGCTATCCCTTATTGCATTCAGTTACTGCAAACTCTTAATCAGTTAAAAGCCTTGAGCCACAGCTGCTGACTGAACAGATACAGAACCCAGCCTGAAGGAGCACCATCATTTAGCAAAGCTAACCACAAAACTAGAACCAGAAAGAAAACACCCTTCAAACCCTTTCCTTTTATGTTCTCCCCTAAACCGCACTTCTGGAATTAAAATAGTGGATGTTGCACATTTTCTGAAATTGGACTCAGGATTTCTGGGTTTGCATGCACATACACAATGACAAGGCTACCCAGGGCCTCTGTGAGCAACCAGTGCCTGCCTGTGGCTCCTGCTGTGTCTGATCATGAGGAACACTTGGTACTAAAGCTCTTAAACAGCACAGGTCACTACAGCCCCATCAAGTTTTGGAGAAAAAGGCTTCATGCAGAATTGCTTGGAAATTTTAACTCAGACTTATCAGTCTGCTAACAGAGAGCAACCCCAGCCTACAGGGAGCTTCACCATCCTTTGTCCATGGGGTTTGCTAAACCCAGCTGTGCTCTATGTTGACTTTTAAAATACTGCAGAGGGACAACTTCAGAACCCTGGGATGGAACAGACCTCAACCAGTTTAGACTTGCAGAGGAGAACCAAGACTGAAAACTCTGACAGAAGTACAAACTGAAGATATAAGAAGTCAGACAGCTGGGCAAAGGTCTGGGAACAACCAAAAGCTGCATTGTGACTTCATTCTTTCAGAGGGACTGAAACAACTGAGTCTGAGCTATCTTTGCTAAAGTCTGTTTCATTTCCCTAAACTAGTTTGTCATTTGAAATCAAGTCTTGCATGCATTTATGCAGCAATCTGAAAACTCAAGGATGCTAAATTTAATTTAAAAGCTGTAACAACTTCAATCACTAAAAGGTAAATTTGAAGAGTATTGGTGAATCAGACCCTGTTTACCTAAAACAAGTGCAACCAGGACAATACTTTCAGCTGATATTCAAAGGTGATTGTATCTTTATATTTGACATTTATGTCAGCAGTATGCTGCAGCCTGTGTAGGTTGTACTGCTCCCATTCCCCACGGGCGCAGTGCAGACTGACTGGATGAGATCCAACTGGAGCCTGTGTGACCCTTATGATGTGCTGGATGAGTTCCATGTCTGCATGGAGAGGGATGCAGCCTGCAATGATCCATCCCATCCACAAATCAAGGTAGATCTCTAAAGAAGAAAGGGCATCTCCTTGTCAGTATGGAGTGTGGAAACAATTTTTTAGTGACAGCGATACTTGTCATAAGAATCATTGTAAACAATCTAATATCAGTGTTTTCCAAGACTCATTCCTATTTTAAAGATCAGGACAAAAAGCCTCATACAGCACCAACAATATAATAATAATAATAATAATTTCTCTTTCTTTGAGAAAACAACTCAAGACTTGCCTGTAAATGATTAATTTCCTCTGTGGTTCATCATCCCTCAAAGCACAGAAGCAATAGAACACACCACTTCATTACCACACAGCTGAGAGGGAAATAATCTGTTGTCTTCCTGAGTACCTGAAATTGAGTTATGAAGCTTCATCTGAAGTCGTTGGAAATATAAAATATTTCTAGATGCTTCCCAACTAGAGCAGCCTATCCTTTGAGGACTGCACCTCATGGACAAGTGACCCACACCAGAGGAGTTTAGAAAAGAATGTTTGTCCGTGGGAGGGACTCACGTTGCAACAGTTTTGGCAGGACTACTGCTCGTGAGATTAGAGCCACGCAGGAGAAGTTGATGGAGAATTGTCTCCCCTGGGAGGGACCCAAGGGAATAAGAGAGAAAAAACTCCTCTCCCTGAGCAAACAGAAAAAGTTCTTGGGTGACAAACTGACCAAAACCCCCACGCCCTGTCTCCCTGTGCTGTTGGTGGGAAAAGGGAGGGGCTGAGGAGGAGAAAAAAGTGGTTTTTTAACACTTGTAACACTAATAAAAGGCTTATTTTACTTCTCATTATCCTCCTCTGACTCTGTTAATAATAAATTTATCTTGCACCTTTAAATTTGAACCTGTTTTGCCTTTAGAGTGTTTTCTCCCAGTCTTTATCTCAACTCATGAGCCCTTTGTTAATTTTTTTTTCCCTCTACTCTGCCCAACTGTAGCAGGAGAGGGTGAGTGAACAGCTTTCGTGGGTGTCTGACATTTGGCCAGTGTCAAAAACCAAATTTATAAAGGATTAGACAATCAAATGGATTGAACAATATGTGACTGTGATATGTGACAACATTAAAGCTAATATCCATCAAATTACTGCAAAATGAGTGTATTTTCTTGTTCATAATGTTGATTGCATAAGTTTTCAGTTGTTTTCTCTCATATGCCATAAGAGTTCCAAAATTTCAGGAAAATTTTCCTTTTGCTAGTCTGGGAGACATTGAGGTGGGTATATCCCAGGGGCTCATCTCAGGGTTATACATGTTTGTAACTTGATCATTTGCACACCCGAGCTCTTGTAACAGACTGGGGGGAAGATCTAGCAGGGTAGGAAAGAGCTGCTGGGTGTGGGATTTTGGGGGGTCAAACCCTTTTCAAAGGATAACAGGTGAAACAATTACTCTTCTAAAACAGTAATTGTTAAACTGCTTACTGTATAGCAGCCCTAATCCTTATCTTCTGAGTCTGGAAAGATTTTGCAGCTCCTGGAAGCTGCTTTGTACCTTCAGCAAGGATTGACTATTTGCAATTTTCATGTTTAAATGTGATGAAGGCTTTACAACATAACACAATTATTAGAGAGCAAACAGCAAAAGAAACTGATGACATTTATTTGCATTTCACTCATTAGAGGGAGATTTTGTCTGACAGCACATCCAGATAAAAGGAAAAGGGATTTCACTTCATGGTATGCATTAGCTTCCAAATACTTGGTTACATTTTCAGAATGTTGAAAAACAAAATAATATCACTTTAAGTTGATTTAAGCCATATTCTCTGAATTATTTTTTTTAATATTTCAGGAAACTGGAAACATTCTGGAAGGGTTCAAACTAGACAAAAGCTGGATATGGTTTGTTTGTATGAAGAATTCTGTATACTGGGAGATTCAGTAGCAGGAATGTGCATGTTTCAGGAAATACCTAGCTCTCTTATTAAATGCTGATTCTTTCAGCTTTCCAAAACCTGTGTAGTGCATTATGTTCATTTCTACCTCAGATGCAAGAATAGAAAAAACATTTTCCTTGTATAAATAGATTTAGATAGTTTGCAGAAACATGAAATACATGGATTTTGCTAAGTCCTGATTGTAAAATATTTTCAGTCCTACATGTAAAGTGTTTTGCAAACTGATTAAAATCAACATTAGATTATGCTGAAAAAGATTCAAATTTTAACATCTATCTTTTTTGGCAACAAAATGAAACTTAATATAATTAAATTATGGTTTTGGACATACTAGAAATGCGCTGCCCTAACCATGCTTCAATACATTGCTTATGAGTATTGTCTGGTTGTTCACTTGTCCCTTCTTTCTATCCAAGAAAAGTGATCGCTCTGATTGATCTCTCAGACCTGCAGTTCCAACAGTCCCAAGAGCACAGTGAGTTTCCCAAGGTAACAGATAACTCAGGTGAATTCTGTTCCATTCTCATTATCTTTTCTTAAGACAGCCTCTGTGCAACCTGCAAATGGCATTTTAGGCAGAGCTGTGCCTGCCCTGTCTTCACTGCAGCCCATGAGGTTGCACAGGTACAAACACCTTCCAGAATTGTGACAGAAGCTGTAAGAGGTGGATGGCTGAACCTCACCTGAAGCATTTTACTTTGCTTTATCACCCATCTCCAGAGCAATTTCCCAGTAGAAAGGTTTTGATCAGATACAGATAGATTATCAAAGTCCAGAGCAAATCACAAAATCCTATTACAGAAAATCTTTTGGTGGCCACATGAGCCAGAGCAGCAGAGCTTACTGAGATTACAGTGCAGCAACTAAAAGAACAACAAAAACTTTGCATCTCTGTGCAAAGGGCAGACAATGAACTTGGTACTGCACGTGGCACAGGCAGACAGTGTCTCTGACGTTGGTGACAGTGACAAGAGGAATGCAGGAACTGAACTAAACTCACAGCTCTTATCAGATGCTGCTAGCAGGACAGCAGCCAGCTCCAGAGCGGGTTTGCACACCGGATGGGGCCTCTGCCCCAGCCCCACCCTGCAGGACTCACACACAGAGGCAGAACTGATCCTGCTCAGGAGCAGGCACAGCCCTGCTGACAGTGATGGGACAGGCACCCCTCTCATCCTGCTTCTTGCCCATCCCAAGAGGGAGAATCTCATTTGTTCTGCCATATTTAATCAACCCATATACAGTGTACAAATCAAGATAACTCCCAAAATATGTGTTTCTAGAAGTGCACTGGGGAGGGAGGGTTTCAGCAGAAAGCCCTATACAGTGTTTAGGGCTTCCCCAAGCACCTGGGAGTTGCAGAGCACACTGGTGATCTGCTCTTAGTGTCACTTGGCACTGTGAGTCACAGCTGCTGGCCTGCTTTCTAACTGCTCACATAGCACTATTTGTTTCCTGTTACACAAAGCCCCGTGTCAGACTAGAAGAAAATTACCAGAAAAAGAAAAGAAAAATAGCCGTATGATCACTCACTGTAAAACAGTGCTGCCAAGGTATCTATAATTTTCACTGAAGTTAGGAAACCACAGTAAAAAGGGTAAGGCCCTCCCATTACAACAGGTAACAAGTATAAGTGTAAGTAATCTTTTTAAATAATGAATTTCAGCACAAATGCAAGAAGCACTCATGCACACAGGAATGATGATCTGGTGCTATGACTGCAAAATGAATATTTCCCATGTTCCCCCACGAAGCAGGAAGATGCATACACACTGCTGCCTTCTGTCAAAGAGCTGGGCAGTTAGGACAGCCCAGAGAGAGGAAGAGGAAAGAAAAACAGGCTGTAACTTTAAAAATATTAAAGCAATGAAAAGGTATTAAAAAATGAAGGGCCTTGGAGCATGTGCTATGCAAGGCATAGTCTTTGTTCAACACCCTTTCCTCCTATTAATGTAAAAAAAGATGATGCATTAGGTTAGGATTTTTCCTTTTTTTTCCCTCTTTCATGGAATTTTCTTCCATTTGTTGCCTAAGAGATAATAAAGATGATACTTAAGAGAGACAAAGACGTAACCATGGAGGAAGGGGAAGGGTGCAGTTTGCTGCAGTATGTTATCTCAGGGGCTTTCTCTTTGGAAGCGCAGAAATGCCACCAGATTTTGGCTGGGGGATGAGGGGCTGATCTCAGCATCTCACTCGCTGTTGAGATTGGAGGGGAGATGCTGCTGCTGCTGCTGCAGGGAAAATTCACTGCCACCACAGAGTTCTGTCCTTCACTGGCTCTCCTTACTGTGGCTGAGCCTCTGCTCATCAGAGCGGCCGTGGGACTGGGACCTTTGGGTTTTTTGTTACATTTTAGCCCAAAACCCAGCACCCACTGGGACCCCCCACTCCTTCTGCCACCACTTGGGGCTTAGTGCTACACTTCGGTTCGTTGCTTTCAAATGAAGGCAGGTGTCAAGTTCAAAATTGCTTATCTGGACTTTTTCAAAAGGGTGATCCAATTTTTCCATCTGAAACAACACTTTTCTTCAACATCCTGGCAACCATGATCATGATATGGCAGGCAAGAGAAATTCCTTACCATGCTAACTGCTGCAGATGTAGAATCCTAATTGCAGATCACAATCCATGCCATAAAACACTAGAAGGACATATGCCAGTATTTTTTCCTTCAGCCTGAATGCAAAAGTGGAGCTTTGCATGCAAAAATGTGTACTTCCCTTTCTTCTACCTCTCCTTTAACAGTTAATTTAACCATGAAAAAAAAAAATGACACTATCATTTCATAAGGGTGGGACCAGGCTTCAGAAAAAATGAAATGTACTCTCCAAGACTTAACTAAAAAAGTTATGCAACTTGCAGCTCTAAGGGTGAAAAAACTCCACAGAGTGGCAGAGGGAGAGCTGTCATATCACATGAGCTGTGTATGTAGCTGTGATATGACAGATCTTCTAAACCTGCTGTCATCAAGAAAAATTCCTGACAGACAAAAGTCCAGATCTGGGCAGGAAGACAGCCCCTTTTTTAAGGAAGAAGCACTGTGCAGGTTGAAAAAAAAAAGTCACATTGATAATCAGGGCTCATATTTGTAATCAATACAGGCCTTTCTCAAGACTGAGTATTGAATCTTTCCTATATAATTTTTATAAGCTGAGAAATGAGAAGCATCTACTGATTGCTGAATTAACATCTGATTTAGTTCCACAGGATTAGTAGACTCTTCCCTTTATTAATGGGATTTTTAAAAATGTCCACATTCCATCCTAGTCAACAGCTTTTACATCCTTGCAAAGAAGTAATCTTCTCAAAAATCTGATCTTTTAAGACACATGAAGAAGTTTTTGTTTTATCCAAAAATCAATAGACGAGCGACAAACAAAAAGCCTGGCCCAGCTGGAACACTGTACCAAGAACAGCAGCCAAGAACACAGGACTGTTTTTCCTCTGAGCTTTAATTATAACTCTCACTGCATCTTTCTCTTGCTGGAAGAAGCCAGCCCCTTTCATTTGCCTCTACCTCAGAACTGGAATAAGGCAGCACAAAGCAGGAGGTGTCATGTCTTCAAAACATGAGTTAACAACACACTCTTTTTAGCCTACCCCTGCTATTCAACCTACAGCTCCTGGCAACCCAGCTTACAAAGGTACACCACAGTCACTCTGCATTCCGTGACACAGGAACAAGAGAAATCCCTTGCAACCACAACATGGGACCCAAGAGAATCTCACAATTTCTTGTTCATAAACCTTGATCCAGCAGGAGAGCTGCCCATTGCTACAGCACAGAGAAACAAAGATTTCTTATTGCTGCAGTGTTTTGAGCATTGTACATGTACAACTCTGCAGACAAGAGTTGTACATGAAAACAGGCCCTTTGTCACTGCAGAAACAATCATGGATCCAGTACAAACTGGGAAGTACAACTCACACCTTCCTGGGTTGTAATGCACAGAACTCCCTGCACAGACCTTCACTGGCAGGTGCTGTGAGCAGCCTGTGCCCCAGCTCTCTCCAGAGTAGCTGCACGCAGGTACATTGCTCTCTGCTCAGGTTTCAAACTCTCCTGTCACTCATGGCATCTGTGTCCTGCTAGAACAGGCTCCAGGCCAAGCTGCATGTCCAGCATTTCTCACAGGACCTGTCAGCAGGGCAGCTGAGGGACGAGGAGGGGACACGGCTTGCCCAGGGCACAGAGGGACAAAGTGTGGGGCTGTGTGGCTGCCTTTGCAGATACCTTCTGTCCTGCCTTTCTTCCTCTCCCACAGGGCAAAACCCAATATACCCATAAACCCATTTCTGTGCTTGTTTTCCAAAAGACAAAGCAGCTGCCAATCTCATACCACAAAGTTATTTAGAATTAGGGTTCCACAAGTTCCCTTCATCTTACTGCTGCCAGTGCAAAGAGCAAGGACACCATTAGCAGTGCCAGGGTCCCATGCCAGCAGTGCCACAGAGCTGGTGTGGGACACAGATAGTTGTGCCCATTGCCTGGGCCTCAGATGTCCCCCAACACTCCCCCTGCCTGTGGGGCTCCATCTGTGAGCTCTCTGGCACGGAGAGGCCCTGATCTCTGCAGCTGCTCTGGATACTGCCAAAGATAAACACCATATCACCTTCTGGGTTCATAGCACCACCACATCACATCAGCACAATGCACCAAAACACACTCTTTAGGACAGAAGGGCTGGGATATATCAGAAGATGGGGGAATATCAAGTATCACTACAAAGAGCCTACAGCACAGTGTGTGGAGCCAGGTGGGAATGGCAAGTTATGGGTTCCAGCTGGGTGCTGGTCCCTGGCTTGCAGCCAGCTGAGCCTGCACAAGTTCCTTTGCACAGTGTCACCCAGTGCTCCATGAAGAGGGATGAACTCTGGTGACATGCCATAGTAACACTACAGACCCAGGTCATGTCCAGCATAGACTCCTGCTGCCAGTTCCTCCTCAGAAACAGAAGTGCAAGCGAGGCAGAGGAATCTCAATGGCTCTGGGGAATCCAGCTGTCAAGGCCAACAGGGCCATAGTGGCTGGCCCTGGGCACACAGTCCTCTGGAGCACAGCACCAAGAGCCTGGAGTTAGCCTTGGAGTCAAAACAGCTGTGTCTATGCAGAGCTGCATCTGAGCTGGGCTCCTGAGAACAGCCTAAGATACCCAAAAGTAGGTCTTGAAGGAGCCAAGCTGGATGTGTGCACCCAGGACACACAATCCACCATTCTTACCAAAAGCCCACAGCTGAAAGCAAGCTGTCAGCACGCAGCTGTTCTCACTAACTCATTACTCTAGTTTCAGATATGGTGCCTCTCAGTGGAGATCTCAAAGAAACACTGATAACCCCAAAGCACATGAGGAAATACACAACCAACATGGTGCATGAGCAACATATAAGCTGCTCATGAAGTTGGTAGAAATCTGATTTATACTGTGGGAAGCTAGTTGTCAACTGAAATGGGAAGGATTTATTGCAGAACCACTCTGAATAGCAAGGCAGACTGAGTAGCCTGGGAATTTCCATTCCATACAGCAGGGAATGCCCAAACAGCACTGACTGTGCCAAGAGCATGAGTCAGCTGCAGCCCCCACTGTTGCCCAGTAAACCCATGTCCAATTCTTGGGGCTGTACGAGACCATGCCTCCCTCCCCACCCCAAATTTCATTATTTATATTAAAACAAAAAAGAGGCTGAGAGGTGGCACCGGAAGGGGAAGTGGCACCGGAAGGGGAAGTGGCTCATTTAAGCTCCTAAATCAAAATAGGAATAAACAGAACATCAGAAATTCCTGCCCTCAGTCTTGGTACTTTCTGGATCCTGAGACCAGAACTCTATTTACATTCTCTGGGTAGGCAACTGTGCTGCAGTTTTGGATTGAAAAGATTCATGATGTATTGATAAGCCGTTGGTTTCAGAGGAGAAGTTATTCCACGTGCTGAGCTTCTCGGTTACATAAAACATGGCTGTGCCACTGAATTGAAGGCATGTGCGTCCAAGAGTTTCAATAGCCACAGCTATGGACCAGACTGAAGACCAAAATCTCCACAGCAGTAGAGACCAACATTGTGCTGGCCTGACATTAGTTTAATTGCTTATATCTTTTTTTTCTCTCTTGGTGTTAAAATTACTTTGAAAACCAGCAGTTCTCAAATACATTTTTGTGAGACCAAATAGTACAGAGATGGCTTACCTGGACAATTAGTTTATTTTCTTTATCGGGCAGAATTCGGTATGTATAAACGCAGTTCCGGTACCTGGAACAGACCACAGGTGATATGGTTAGACCATGTCCAGAAGGGAATCTCACTATGGCATCCCTCCCTGTGAGAAAAGACATTGGAAATTCCTGAAACACATAGATTGCTTCATGCACAAGGGCTTTAAACCATTTCTCTTTCTTAGTTTCTTTTCCTGGAGCCTGCGGACTAACACAAACCTGAGCTGTTCCTGGTCACTGAAACAGGAACATCTGCTTGCAGATGTCACTGCAGAAAGTGATATCAGCATTAGCTCAGAGGGCATCTTTCCACTCTTCTTCTGGCCGGAAAGAGAGAAAGCACCAAGTGGCTCTAGCTGTCAATAGAGCAGGCGTCTCAGGAAGAAATGAAAAAGCAGAAATTCGAAAAACAAAGGGCCAAAACCAGCAATAAATGAGTAAACTGAAGGGCTAGAGCATTGATTTGTATTGGAAAAAGCAAATAATGTATTTCAGCTAAATCACAGTACAACATCTGATTGCCAGGCACATTTCTATCCACAAATCTTAAACAGTTTAAATGAAAACCCATCTCACCATCCTGGTGTGGATGCACGCTGTACATGTGCATCTGTAGGGCACCCACAACAAATACTTTGTCCAGTTAAATTCAATTAGATTCTTATTTAAGGGGGGATGAAGGAGTCTTGTGTTCAGTGGAGGGTCACATCAATGCATAGGAGCCCAAGAGAAGCCTGAACAGCACTGTAAGCCTAACCTCCCTCAGCAGCTGCTGAGCTTTGTGTGGTTCACCCAAAAAGTATTGACTAGACAATATATTTTTACCTTTTTCACAACAAAAGATTGATCAAATCTTCTAAGTTATCTGCAAAGAACTTAAAAGATACAATATCGCTTTGAGCCACCAAAAGGTGCAGATTCAACCCCTTCCTTCTCAAAAGAAAGAACAGAATCCACACTCAGATCTTCCTTGGTTGTCACAAAATGTGGACTGAGGTCATCCCCCCAGCTGGGGAGATGAGGCAAATCAATAAACATCCTAATCTCTCCTAGAGTTGTGATGTGAATCTATTCATCATACGCCTTTCAGAATCATTCCATGCAGGAGAGAGGAGATTGCCAGGATTTCAGGCAGCCTTATATAAGGAGTCACAAAGACACATTGGAAATGAAAATAAATTCCTCCTAGATCATAGCTGAGTTTTTCTAAGATGTCTGGAGGACATGTATCCACATGAACATGTGTCTTTTGATAGCATTAATGCAAAGGACATAGAAGAATTCAAGCTGTTTTTAGAGCTCATTTCACAGGCATCTATTTATTCATACATCTGGTACAGAGCTGGAAGTCACAGACATGATCCTCTACTGTAGGACAGCTACAGCACTGCTAATTCCACCAATACAGGGCAATCAGTGCCAGGTGAGGATATGAGCCAAGGAAGGGCACGGGTTTGTTTTTATGTGTCAATGCAGCTCTCTTACACCATTTACTCCTGCTGATATTCAAATAGAGCTAAGCAGAATTATTCATGCAGCAGAGACAATTTGTGTGTGTGGAGATTATGAAACTGATAAATGAAGTAGCCCAATGGCTTCTGCTCAACAGGAGGACTCTCATGTGGCCTTCACAGAAAGTGGCCCATCACACAGTTCAAGGCTGCTCTCATAATGCTTGTAAAAAGGTTTAGGCTGAGGACCAGTAAGATCAGCATAAGAACAATGAAAGAAAGGTAGTTGGGTGAGACAGGAGAAGGGAGAAACACTCCTAGGATCAAAGGAGGAATCCTCCTTGCCAGTCCCCTAATTTAGTGCATGTGGATGGAGAAGACCAGGATTCTTACTCCATTTTTACTCTTAGTCTTCCTGTCCTCGTCATCCTGACTGTCAAGTTATGTGGTCCCAGTTGCCACCACATTCTTAGTCCACCTTAAAAACTGGGTTGAGTTCAGAATTGTTCAGCCATTGTTCAGGCTGTCCATGTGGAGGGTAAATAAAACATCAGCCTCCAAGTACTTATCTCCCTGTCCTCTCAACCAACCAGAGGTGGTAACAGCGTGACAAGGCAGGCATTTCCTCACTCCTCTCCTACTGTATGTTTTTATGCCCAGGTGATAATGTGCATATTGGGAGTTTCTGGAGCACTGAACAGGGCTGCTGTGCTAGGCCTGATGCCATGTGCCAAGTGCACCGTGAGAGAGGCACGGCATTGGAAAGGACATCTCGCAGGCAGGGTTCTCTTAGAGGGGTCCCAAAGCTGCAGCTGGTCCTTGAGTTTCACCTCTAGAAGTGTTGTTAGTCCTGCAGCCATTCAGGGAGGAACTGCCAACAGAAGATCTCCTGGAGGAATGATACCAGTTTAGGTGCAGGGAACACTAAGCAGGGTCTTTTGGATTTCAGGATTCAGGCATTCCCCTCCAGGCGAGTAAAAGACCCCATTTCTTGTCAATAGACTGACAGATCAAATGATTTAGGCACAGAGAAAGGAGGAGGAAAAGGGCTTTGTTTCTTGCCTTTTATGGGGCAGTGTGACCAGAACAGGGGACAGCTGTACAGGGGGAGGAGCACTCCCCAGCCTTTCACTCTCTAACTGCTGCTGTTCAAAGTTTCAGAAAGGGAGGCAAGGCACTCTTAAAAGGCTCTCCAAATACACCTCCTCTACTTGTCTATATTTATACAAACCCTGTTTTTCTAAAGCAGCTCTTCAATGAAATCATTATTTCATTCTATAATATTATAATAATAAATGCTTTTGCTGGATCTTGATTGATCTGCCCAGTAAATATTAGAGCTATGTAGAATATGACATTTCTTTTTCAGAGCAAATTTCATGTTTTTCGTTTTCCTTATGTATACAGAGTTGACACCCGCTCCTTTGCAACAGAATTCTCTTTTGTGGAAACAATTTGCAGTCAGCCTTTCAATTCCCCACTCTCCCATTCTTTGTCTCCAGCCTCTCTATTTTTTAAACGAAGCAACTGAAGAGCTCAAACTTCAAACACCTCCCAGTCAATAGCACAGCTGAAACTGATACATCTGTGAGGAAGTTTTCAGCTTCAGCAAAGGTGCCCATTTTGTGGAGATGACATTCAGAGGGAAAGATTTATTCACCACCTCTCCACAAACTAACTGCAAGCCAGCATAAGCTGAAAGCTTATGTCAGATCGTTTGACAGCAGTCTGTGTGATGTTTCCCAGGCTGTAATTAATGCCAGCCCTTTGCACCTCTGATCCAGCCGCTCTTGGCTGGCAAGGCTGGGTGCTCCCCAATTCTTTAATCAAGCCATTCATATTAGCTACCTCAGAATGGATTTAAGAATGTAACCTTTGGCTCCCGGTACAGAAAATCATGGTCATTATATTGTTTCTGTTTCCTGATCCCATGTCTCTCAAGTCACAAAAGGCTTTCAAAGCCGGCTGCATAAACATTTACAATGGAAAAACTTATGCAAATGCATGTTAGTAGGCCTTTCTGCAGCACCTTCCCTTTCTATAATCCCCACCATCCCTTGGTGAAAATATTTGGTGTACATACTGGTTACAAGTCAAATCAATGGAGTAACACTAAAATCACTCAGTGGAAGCAACAGTCTGTTCTAGTAAATTGTTCCCTGACTGACCACTTAGACCCTCAGCTCCTGTTACAGGATTTTCTCTCCTCCTTCCTGCTAGTACTGGCTGTTCATCTGCAGCTGCCCTTCTTTCTCTGCTCCCTCCAGAAAGACAAAACTCTTCCCTGTGTTGTTTCAAGCACCTTATCAGGCAGGCACTGAGGCTCTCTGTGCCTTGTGAAGACACCCACTCCCCAGCCACCACTCCCTGGCAGTCCAACACCTACACCCACGGGGCAGTTACCCAGCCCCATGGCACTCAGCAGCCGACAGTGCTGTCAGCAGGATCTGACCTCAGAGCCAAGCAGTTAGCTCAGAGTTATAAACAGCAGCACCACCTCCATCACTACAAGAAATGTACTTTCAGACAGAAAATGAGAAACCTGCTTGCAATGTTTGTAATGTAATGTGGGGTAAAGATTAAATTAGCTTCATCAATCTGCTGCAAAATGGCAGCAAAGAGGATCTGATAGGGTCCCACTAGGGCTCTCTTGATCTCTCCTAAGCAAGGAGCAACTGTCTGATCTCTCTGTAAGACAAAGTTAAATGTCTCAGATTTTACCTATTGACTTCAGTCTCCTCTCACTCCTCTCCTGCCTCCAGGAAAAAAAAAACTGCCTCTCACAAACCCAGGGCAGGAGGCCTTGCTTTCTGGTTCCTGACCTAACCCAGAATGAGGGGATTAGGGCTGCCAGCACTTCTCTCCCTATTCCCCACATGAAACATTTACCCCATGAGCCACATTAATGATGCAGGTGGAATCACTGCTCTGCCAGGTATACTATGCACAGCTCCAGGAACTATTTCAAGCCTTTTGCTGAATGCAACACAGTACAAGCAGGGAGCTCAAACATACACTGAACCAGAGCAAGAAAAGTGCCTGGGAGGTCCCAGGCTCCGGACTGGGGTCACTAAAGATAAATATTTGACCCAAGTTGTTAAGACACTCCAGAAGTTCAAGAGGTTATTTTCTCTCAAAGCACAGCAGCAGTGCCTTTGACCATTCTCCCTTTTGAATCAGGGGCAAGAGCAGCGTGAGCAGTACAGCAGTACATAAACCATGGGTTTATTCAGCCTGGCTCCTAACCCTTCCCCACCCCATGGCCCAGTCTGGTGAAACCAGTGGCGCTCTGAGGAAGGCTGCACGTTCCCAGTGAGTAGAGCACCTGTTTGCCTGTGTGCAGGGGAGGAGGCAGGAGTGACCCCTGCCCAGCAGGGATAGCAGTGTGGGCGAGGGCGCGGTGAACGCCGTACTTACAGCACGCAGAGTGCATATGCTGAAGCAATTGACTCACTGGCCCGCACAAGGAAGCTGCCGTCCTTGCCTACTTTGGAGAGCAGGTCTTCAGCTCTGGAGCGAGTGATGTTGCCGTGGTACCAGCACTGATCCATTGCTGGAGCTGGAGGAAACCTGAATGCCAGCACAGGAGCTGCCAGAGCTGCCTGTGTGTCTGTGTGTAACGATCAGCCAGCTTCGGCTCACCAGCTTCCTGTTTCAATAGCACAGAGAGGGAAAGGAAACTCAGCCACGGACAACTTCCTCAACTCAAACAGCTCAGAGAGTGAGTGTGACATATCCCTGCAGCCCCCACTCTCCCTCTTCATGCTGCTGCTGAAGTGACTAGCAAGCCCACGTTCCCTGCCTTTCCCTCCTGCTTTGTGTCCAAAATTCCCATCTGGTGATCTCTTCTGCTCCTTCACAGATTCAGTCCCCCAGGCTTTGGTGGCCTGCCGTCGAATTTACGATCTCCTGCCAGATCCTTTGAGTTTTCATCTTTTTCCTGTCTCTCTGCCCTACCCACTACAGGTCTCCATGGGGAATAAATAAATCTCTGATCAGAAACACACTGTGCATTAGGATACATAGCACTGACTGCCCCATTCCTGCCTTGACTAGTCCTATCTAACTAGGTGTGAGGAGGGAACTTCAAAGAATTGAAAAAATAAAATAACTACTGCATGTCTCCATGCATAGAAGCAGACTGAAAGGCTGATTTGTGCTAGGGATTTTTGATCAAAGCTCCCTGTCAGCTACTGTGAGATGGATTCAAAGATCTTTCCTACTCTAAATCCCCAAAGGTGGGATAGAGCAAAGCTGTGTCTGCAACCTGCGTCAGAGAGGGGAGAACTGGAGCTTTCACTTCCCTTTTCTTTGTATGTACATCTGTCCCTCAGCTATGCTGTGGGCATGCTTAGTGCTGCATCTCCAAGACGTATTTGCAGCAATGCCAGAACATTCCTACAGGGGCACTGCCTGCATGACAATTTTGGTTGTCTATCCTGTACCTCCAACCACTCTGCTCTCTGCACATCCACGTTTGAGCTATACCTGAAAGCAGCAGCTGAGCTGGGAATCGAAGTCCAGGGGCAGAGGAAAGGTGCAAACCCTGCTAGCCCTATGCAACCCTCGGTTCCCGGACCCAGGAGAAGTACTGGAACCGCAGTACCTGGGCCATGCATGAAGTGCTGTACACTGCAGGGACAGCAAGGCAGGAGAGAACAGACTGTCAGTGCAAATGTGTGGGTGTGTAAAAGGACAGTGAACCAGCATAACCCAGCATCCATCCCTCTAAGCCTTCTTGTTGCCTTCAGCTGTGCAGAGGCTTGGTCTGCAGTGTCCAGCTAAACCTCTGCAGTAAGATGAAACTGTGGGCAGCAGCAGCCCAAAGCTGTGTGGCCAGAGCAGGGCCCTGCTCGATGAGCAGAACTGCACCGTGCAGGGCTTCCTGTCCATGCTGAGCAAGCACTGTCTGCACATGAAAATTAGCTCAGCTGAACCTGGCCTTCAGCTCCACCAACATCCACACAGGCCCTGAGCAGGCAAACTCCTATGGATTCCAGTGCCTAAATGGAGTTAGACACAGAATGCCATGAAGTGGCTCTGCCACTAGCTGTAAGCTACAGAGTGGTTACAGACTCTGTTCTCCCAACCAAAATGAGAGTCTGCATATGGCAAAGGCACCATGCAGCTGCTCTGACAGCCCTGCCTGGCCACAGTGCACTGCTAACCTCAGCTGCACCAAATCCTTGGGATTTCTGGTACCTCCAGAAGCTTCTCTGGAGCACAGCTGCAGCAGGAAGCAGAACAGCTCTGAATGTCAACCACTGCTTGACCTCAGAGTGCTCTCCATGCAACAGACACGTATCTGGATGCAGAGTGGACAGAGCTGCTCACAGCATCGATTTTGATAAAATGAATCTGTTTGGAGAGCTTCTCCTGATCTTCTGCAAACTAACACCAGGTAACAAGCACAAGCCCTCATTAGACATCTGAGATTAATCAACTGCATACTTAGCTCCTATCCACCCCACCACCAACATAAATTTTTAGCAATCTGCTGCTACTTCCTTCAAATGCTGTGTCCAGGCACACACTAGTCCTTGACTTGGAGACAAAAACAAGGGGAAGGGATCCAAGTACAGAGGATGACTGTGACAATTGAATGCACAGGCTGGTTTCTGTGAGTATCTCTTGGTCCTAAAAGAAAGCACAGCACAGCTTCAGGGGCTCAAAAGGTAAATCCCAATCCCCCAATATAAACAGCTCTGTGATCCCTAATGGCTTGTTAGCTTGGAATATCATCTTATCTCCAAGACACTATAATAGATACTTTATCTGAACTGGTTTTTCTAGAGATGTCCAGGTAGTACTGTACCAGATGGGTGTCCACACACCAGCCTCTCCAGAGCCAGTAAATAAATACTGTCTGTGGCATCATTCAAGATGTACAGTGGTCAGCCAACCCCTCCTCCCCACTTATATTCAGCCTGTGCACTGCATCAGCATGGAAACTGCCAGGCTTGGCCAGATAGAAACTTAAGTATGCATTTCCATGTCACAAAACTAAAGTATTCCGTAGTACCTGATGAGGAGGTTAAGTCTATAGGGCAGCAGTTAGCTTTGCAGAAATCTAAATATACCATTCCCTAATTAGGCATCAGCGATAGGCTATTTGCCACAAAGGTTATTTAGATTCTGGCCCACATCTAAAGAGCATTAGGCGTAATACCCAAAAAGTACTGACTACCTGAGTCACTCTGCTACTCCAGCCCAGCATGTTACTGACCTGCTGCTTGGGAAAAGCTTGAGAAGTTACCAATGTGTCTGTGAAGGTCACGAGATCCCTTCACTCCCTTGGTATCTGCAGCATCCAGGTGCCCTGGAACAAATCTCCATAGTGAGAAAAGTCAGGGCCTTTTTTCCCAACACCCATGAAAGCTGTCAGTAGTAAAAGGCAAGGGTAGGAGCACTGTGCAAACAGAGACTCACGGACCTGAGCAGTGACACTGCAAAGGATCCTATGGGACTTGGTAGTGTTCACCAAAGGGGATGTGTTCTGAGAGATCTCTGAAAGTTTTCTTCACCAAGAGGGTGAAGAAACATATTTTCCTTGCAGTCACTGAATGTGTGCACACACGCAGGATACAACACACAGGAAACAAGCATAGACTGGGTCATATGCAGAATTTTGTCCAGAGGCATGGGCAACACTTTCCTAGCTCCATCTGCTCTGATGTGTCTCACATGGTAGCCATTTGTTTCTGGTCAGTCTCTTGTCTAGTCATTGTATAATGGCTCTTTTCAAAACACACTGTACAGTAGTAGAATAGTGTCTCTCTCACCAAAACTAGAGCTGTTTCGTTCAGGAATCTGCTGAAAATCTGTCTGCATTGGAAAGCCTTCCAGCTTAAGTGTTTTATGTTTCTCTGGCCTTGGTCAGTTCTCCTTCCTCTGGCACTGGTGCTTTTTTGCTGAAAGTGAGGCAATGATATTTGTTTGACATAGTGCCTCATATGCCAGTAATACTCTGTAATAACAAGACATAGTGTTGTCAACAATAAGAGTAGTTGCTATGTGGATCATAGCACGGCAGTTGTGTTAGATAGACCAGCAAACACTTCCCCTCTTGACTCTAAATTGGGAGCTCCCTCTGCAGACCTGTCCTGATCCTGCAGTTTCCATATAGGCAAAATGCCATTTTTGCCACTTGCTCTGTCCCCTAGTGTAGAAGGGTCCTGGTGTCCTCATTGACCCCTAGTAAGACTGCTCAGGGACAGGGAGCAGCCAGAGCACACAAGGCTGTGATTTTCTTACACATGGGAAACTGCACCTTCTCAATGCAGTGTAAGCAAAAGGGCGAGAAAGCAAGAAAACACAGCATGTGAAGTAAGGAGAAGGTTAAGTTAGGCAGAAGCCTCTGGGATGCCTGGGAACTCAACAAGGCAGCCCCAAAAACACTGAAGAAGTTGGCATGGAATATCCCAAGAGCAAGGCATCACACGGCCTTGCTGAAATAAGGAGACAGAAAACCCTGGAAATCACAGGTGCCTGCATTCCTACACTGGCTGCAAGAAACAGTGCTCCTTACCAGAGCCAAAGCAGCTTCCTGAAGAAGAAGACAGCAGATATAGGGTAGTAAGCCCAGTGCCCTCTCTAGAAGTTTCTCCACAACTTACTAAATACCACTCAGCACAACCCTGCTGCCATTTGTTCCCTTGCAGTCCCTGCACTGTCAGCACACGTGTCCCTGATGAAGTCTATCAGAGACCTCAAGGTGAGAAGCCCTATACAAAGGTCACACTTGTTTTCAGCACATGATGCATAAAAAAGCAGCCAAAGAGAAAGGCAAAAAGGGAGAACAGGCAACAAAAAACAAAAACAAATGTGCAAAGTTGTGGTATGTTTAATGGACTTCACAATCTACAGACAGAACAAGCCAACACCAAAGTATGTGTGCAGCAGGAGTAAAAAAACCCTTTTGCTGAGGGATGACAAATGATAGTAAAAAGCATCAGCAAAGATGGTTTTCAGAGGGATGCTGATGGAAAGGCTTGGGACTCAGTGTTCTGAGGGAAAGGCTTGCTTCAGAGTGAACATGACAAAAATCATCTCTTCACATTGTCTGTGGGTCCCATATTCAAAGAAGCAGGAGAACAAAGGTGAGCCATCAGGCCCAACTCCCATGTACTGCAGATCCGAATAAGCACACAGGCCCTTGAAGAGTATGCTGGGTTTTGTCCAGTGTGCTGGATTTAAAGGGCTTTTGTTGAGGTAAATTCCTAAATCTTTTCGACCTCTTGGGTCTGTAGGATGAGCATAGAGTAACCAACTATCTTGACATCTGGCATCTGGGGGAGGTGGAAAGGCAGTAACACTCCCATGGCATCCTGAGGGAGGTTCTATTAGCATTTCAACTCGCTGGCCTCCCTCAAAGTCCAGCCCATGGTTGTAGCTGACAGCCTGGATCCTGGCTCCCCTGTTGCTCCTTGCATTGCAGTAAAGGACCTTCCTGCCACAGGTATGCACCTCTGCTACCTGGCACTCCACTGCGCTCTCCTCCCCCACAAAGTTCCCCTTCTGCCATGTTGCCCCATGGTCAGAGCTGATGAAGCAGAAGGCATGAGGGGTGGGGTGTTGCTTGGGGTCCAAGATACGATAGGCATAGGCAGGAATCACAAGGCTCCGGGCCTCATCGAGCAACTGCAATCCATGACCTGGCCCCACCGCAAAGGTGGCCCAGTTCTTGTACTCATTCCTAATGGTCCTGTCAGTGACATCCTGGGCAGCGCTCCAGGTGCGTCCTTGGTCCATGCTAGTGACATAGCAGAGACGTACCAGGTTGATCTTTGTCCTCAGCTGATGCTGCTCAGAGATCTTTCCTGGGACAGCTATGAAGAACAAGATGAGTTTTCCCGAGACTTCATCATATACCGGGCAGGGGTTCATAGATCGGTGGCCTTCAAGCTTTGCACTGACAAGGGTCTCCATCCTTTTCCACTGCCACAGTCCGTGGGAAGGGAGACAAGAATGGAACACACTGTTACAAAGAGACCCACATTATAGTGCAAGGATGTCTGGATAAAAGCTACAGAAGAGTATGGGAAGAACAGAAGCAGGATAATGGATAGAGCAAGAAATGGGAAAACAATAAGCATCGTCAAAGGAAAGTGAAAATTATTTTGATGACACAAAGCATGTACACTTCACCAAGCATGTGGGTTATGTCCTTTTCAATTACTACTCCCTGAGGAACTGATAGTTCCATATCTCAATGCGGCTGGTGGCTGATGACATCCTTTAAAAAGCTACAGTGGCTGAATTTTCAGAAATCCTCACAAATATATATATATATGGCACAGACATGCCCAGTGGTCAAACTGCGCTAGTACAGACACTGTGCTGTGTCCATGTTTTTTAGGAAGTCACAGAGAAACCCAAGCCCTTTTCAAGCATCCTGGATGATGACAAATCCCTGCTCATTCAGGCTCCTGTTCCTCCACTTTGATGTGAATGTATGTCAATGGGCAACCCAGCCTACACTGAAGCACCTTGCAAGGGCTGATTACATGATTCTGGTGTGGAGATTTGGACCCTGAGCTGACTCAGAAAATAGGTCATAGAGCTGGTATAACTACCCAGCAAGCCCTGTTTTCTTCAAATGAATAGCACATAACGCAATCATGTTTCTAACACTAGCATTACAATTAGAAAACTATGACTACATCATGTTATTGGCTTGGTAAGCAAAGCAGTAGTTTTCAGTAAGATTATATTAATTAACTTTTCTGCCCTGATTTGCTGATTAGCCTTTTTGTTCATATCTGATCTGTTTCTATCCAACTAATATTAACTTTTATTGAAAACTTAGTACTTCCATTTTAAAAAATTCATGTGAACACAAATTACTAAGTTTATGACCAACTGAACCCCACCAACTGAATCACAGGGACTTACACAAGATGTTACCTGAATGGTATGACACTGCAGGTGGGCTCAGAGGCTGCTTCTGCTAGGCAGACTCCAGCTCTTAAGAGCCTATAATCTAAGGCAACCAACGAAGGTTTGGAATAAAAAAATATAATTACTTTTTTTTCCCCAAGAAATTCATGCCTTTGCATATGCAAAAAAATTATTATAAATAGAGTTTCCACCACCCCCAGCCAGCCGGCAGCATAACTGTTAATAATAACTGGTAGGTTAATAAGGTAGCTAATTCACTGGCACCAGCAAACCAGACACTATTTTTTTGCATGGAGAGACTAACTAGTCTCAATTGTTTTTTAAACCAGAAATCAGTCCTAAAATGATGAATTAAAAAAAATTAAAAAAAAAAGAATAGTCACTGATCGCTAATTTACTTCTCCCCATCGTTGTGGCATTTCTTCCTCTTCCTTGAGGCATTTCTGCCTCTCCACCACATTTTTCCTGCTACAACAGAACTTTTGTCCCATCTCTGTATCTGCATCCCCAGCTGTGCAATGATGGGTTAAAGCCACCTCTAGAATATCTACTCCATTTTAGTCCCCCCAACAGCTGCCCATAGGGTTGAATCCCAGCAGTGATAACTAGAAATGCATTATTTATAGGCAGATTTGTCTCCTGTACCTGGGGAGGAGAAGCTGCCCTGTCCCTACTTTCCACTCAGTGGGGGCAGAGCAGGGGGCAGTGTCCCCTGCTTCTCCCTGCGCTGGTACCTGAACGTGCTGCGTGGCTGGGTCATACACGCCCCTGCGCATGACTATCAGCTTGGCATGTTCATCCACCAGGTCCTCTCGCTCCTCAGCAAAGGCCAGGATGATGCTGAAGCGCGGCAGGTAGAGCAGGGCTGGAATTCGATAGCTCCAGGTACCGTTCTGGAATAACGCCTCTTGCTGCAGGACAGGGAACGCAGCCATCGTGCTGGGGGAAGAGACAAAGCACACTGCATTTTGACCCAGCAAAGTGTCATGGGGCAGATTCCACTGCTTTTTGCTCTCTCTGCTCAGTGGGACCTGTCAGGCATTGAAGCATAGTTTCAGCTTTGTATTTTCCTTCTGCTTTCCCAAAGAGAACCTGTGCATAGCATAGTAGCTGGAACTCAGGCCAAACTTACCCCAGGAACAACCTGGCTGGTCTGACTGGAGTGTCACATGGTAAGTACACCAAATACAGTTAATTAAAAAGCTGTGCTTTGTTTTGTCTTTTTAATTAAATGCACAAGCTGGGATTTTTTTTGTTTGTTTGTTTTGTTTACTCTAATTCAGAAGACTGTTGATAATAAGACATTGTAGTAGTTTCCCTCAGAAGACCATTAATTTCTCTGTTGAGGTTGTATCCAAAACTTGGCACAGAACTTCTGCTTTGCCAAATATGAGTTTAAAATCCCATATAAATTACACACTGAGGCCCCAGGTGTGTCCCAGTTTGAGGATGGCAAGCACTGAGCATGAATAAGGAAAGGAAAAGAACACCTCTCCTTCCATAAGATCAAAAAGCAGTCTGAATGGTGTCACATCACTTGGGATGTGACCAGGCAGAAACCTTGTCCTCTTTACAATGATTTAATAGCAATGTTATGAAGGAAAGCAAACATGAGGGACAATTTAAGGAAGCTGCCTCTGTGTAACTGGTCTGTGCTATGCCCCCACATATCCTCTCTTCCCCTCCTCAGACCTACTTGGCCCTCTGTCCTCTTGCGCCAGTGAGCCAACTCACCCCTGTACAAAAGCCAGTAGATTAAGGGAATTGTGTCTTAGCAAATGGAGAAAAAATAAGAAAGAAAAAAAGAGAAAAATATAAAAGGAAAAAAAAAATTCTCACATGATGTACCAGAAACTGAAGGCTTGGATATTCCCTGCTCAGCAGAGAAGGTGGGGAAGCAAAAAAAGAAAAAAAATATTAAAAAATCAAGCCTTAGATCTCTGACGCATTGAGTGGGTAGGATGGCAGGAAGAAGATGACAATACACTATGAGTAAGAAATTCAAATGCCTCCTACCTCACTGAGGCAAGACTTGCTGTCCTTTTTGTTGAGGATTCTCCTATTTACCTAAATCTTAGAAAGTGCTGTAACAACTACTGGACATGGATGAGCTCCTGATGTTCTTGAAGGCTGCCTTGATAATTCAGGACCAGATATTGAGGCAGCTTCAGAGTGCTTGTATCTACCTGAAGAATAGTTTGCACTCTTCCATCTTTTAGAAGATTATATTAGCCAGCCTAACTAACATAGACTTGGTCAATTTTTTTTCAGTGTTTATTTATGAGTTAGGAAAACAAATAAACTGAATTTATCTTCCAGACAAGTCTGAAGCACAAGGTGAGCTACCTCACAGGACCATATATTCCACTCTATCCAGATCCATAGCTACGCAGCGAGTGTTCAAATATTCCTTCCTTCCACCTTCCAGGTGCTATAAATATCAGTCAGATTTTTGAACTCACAGCACTTCTCAGAAGGGTCTGAACTGCACTGCTCCAGCTAAAGCCAGCTGTACAGTCCACAGCAAGCCCCAGCTCCACTGCCATTCTGATCCAAAGGCACTGGAAAGGGAAGTCAATCTCCCAGGAGCAGCTGCTCCCTCCTCACTGTCACAGAAGATAAAGCAGCGTGAGGAAAGGCAGCAGCACTGCTACCATACAGACTGTTACCAGAACTGGATCACAGCTATCCATGCAATAACATGAAGGAAATAGGAAGACCTTCCTAGAACAAATAACTGTGCTGTTTGCTACTTACCAGCATGGATCTGGCTATTTATGGCTCCTGAAAGAGAAACTCACCAGTGTGCTTCCAGACTATTTAAAGGGAGATTATTTAAAGGGAGATTAGTCAGCCTGTCTAGTGCAGCACAGGTTCCCTAGTGTTCCTGCTCATAATGCCATCCTGATCTTGCAGTCCTGCTTCAGAGCAGGGCAACAGGGAAGGAAAAGAAAGGGAAAAACATAAGAAGAAGAAAAAGAGAGAGAGACAGAGAGATCTGGTCTGGTCTGTGAATCCCTTGATGGAAAGCCAAGAGACTGCTGCCACAGGAGGCCATGCTGCAGCCTGCTGCACACGAGTCCCTCCTGTCTGAGCCTGTCACCTGCACACAGCTCTACCCACACTCTCAGCCCCCCTGTGACATGCTCACTGTGAGTGTCACAACATCTTCCATTTACTGCCAAATGGGGATTGAGGAAATAGCTGAACTGGGAATAGCTGCCATAGAAACAAGCCTGAGGTTCCTGGACACAACAACTATAATCAAGGAAAATACTGGAATCAAGTGACATTTCCATCTATCCAGAGACTAAATAGAGATACGTGTGAGTGTGTGTGTATATACACTTGTACATACACTCCCTACACACAGTGTGGGTATTATGGCTGTATGCATATATACACAGGCTATGCATCCATCTGCAGAGAAACTTTTCCATCCTTTTTTAAACACACAAAGTCAGTATTCAGCTTTTTCTATGTTCTCCCTTGTGGATTTTCATGCAGAGATTGAGTCATAACAGTGTGAGTTTCACACAGAATCAAAAATGAAGCATCTTAAAATAAGTTTTAAATTCATAATATATATATTAAAAGAAAGTAAAATAGTGCTGCTTTAATTACTTGTCCAGCCAACTGAAAGGAATTGATTTTTCTTTTGACCCCAACCTGTATCCAAAGGCAGGCCCACCAACTAGACCCTTCGGAATAAAAAAGAAGCAAAATTGGCAAATCATTGGCTGGACAGCCATACAAAGAGTGTTTCAATGCTCATATTCCAGGACTGCTGGAATTCAAATCACACATGCTAGTCCTTCCAATGTTACATTTCCAGGGGATGTGTGTGTCCATGATGCTACTTGGTTCCTAAATTTCACTGAAATAGCACTGGCTGGCCAGCAAGGAAGAAAACAGTGTTGCAGCCAGCACACCCCAAGGATATGGGCAAGACAAATATCACAGCACTATCTTAAAATACTAAGAGCTAAACTAGAATACAAAGGCCTGAAACAGAAGCAGGAGACTGGAGAGCTGTACACATGAACACAAAAATTGCTCAGACCAGTATCAACTCAACAACCTTGGAGACAGAGTTAACTGTACTTTCCTGAACTATGGGAGTAAGAAAGGGGAACTGGATGTAGTAATTTTTTTTCTTAAGAGAAAATAACATATCTGGTCACTTCTATCTGGATGACAGAGATGCTAGCGAGGAAAAGGGAAATTTATCATGTACCCATTAAGCCAATATCCCCTACTGCGTTCTGGTTTTTACTGGAGTCTTTAATTTATTTTCCACACTTACCCTTGCAAAGTGTCGTGTTCAAGGAGGCTGATGTTTACCTGCAATTCCTCTCCAAGGCACGAGTGAAGCTGCACTGAGATCCCATACTTCACCTCTGGGCAGGACTGGGCAGACAGGGAAAGATGAGCCCACTGCAAACAGTAAGAGGAGAGGGAGTTAAACTGGAGGAAGCCATTACTCATCATTTGCAAGTTATGCAGCTGTAATGATTTCCAAAGCAGAGACTGTTTCCAGCACACCAGAAGAGTCAAAAGAAATAACAGTTGTCAACAAGTGAATCTATGATGGATTTAGTCCCTGGAAAGAGTCCAAGTGGCAGAAAGGAGAGGTGCTGGTAGACACCAGGAGAGGATACTTGTTCCTTCCACTTTTGTCCTTCAAGGCAGCTCACACGGATGAGCAGGATGAGCCATTGCATGTTTATTTGCTTTAATCCTCTCCAAGAAAAGTGAGTAAAAAGCATAACATTTCCACTGGCCTCAGCTTCTGTAAAAACCTGTTCTGAACATGATCAGAAGCAAGCTGAAATGACAGCATGTCTTTAAAACAAACCAACAAAAATAAGGTAATATGCTTAACTCGATCCCTTGGTCCCTGTCAGAGAGCTCTACACTCTGTGGAGCAGGTAGCTTGCTCTTGAATGATTTCAGATAGGTCCCAAAAGAACTATCCAACTCATTAAGGGAGAGTCTGGGGAAAAAAACACAATCAAAAAACCCAGACAGAGTCAAATATAAAACTCAACTAAAATTCTGCTTTTCAAGGCAAGCGCAAGAACCCAGGACTGCTCATTTTCTACTCAGCACCAGACCTGGACTTACAGTGCTTTCCAAATGTATAAAGTCAATGAAGCATTATGCCAAAACACACTCCTTGTCTCACTTGAAGAGAAATCAGACATTTCCCTTGGGATATTGCATAGAGGGGTCCCAGAAGTAGTCACATTCCAAATCCAGTTGTATAGGGTTAAGAAATAGAAGCCCCAGTTTGTTTCTAGAATAATTGCTGCACAGCACACTCCTGTGTGGAAGCTTTCCTCCCTCCTAAGCAGCACAGCTGTGCCTGTTTCTGCCAAAGCCCAGCATCAGAGCGCTCCATCTCCAGCCTGCTTATGCCCTTAGACCAGACCCTACAGTAAATCTAGGCTATGGAATTTCTTAACAAGCCAAGCAACACACATTTATTTAGTCTACTAAATCACCCTCAATGCAAAGTCAGAAAGATGTTATCAGCAAAAACCATCAAACAATAAACCTTAAAACAAACCTTAACATTCAGAATTCAAAACTGAAAAAGACACAAAACTGGAATTACTTTAATCCAGCAGCTAATTGAACTAAACTTTTTAACCACACTAGAAACAGAAAGTTTCTCTTGTGGTAAAAATGTCATACCACATTTGCAAGGGGATTTTCCATCACCCTAGTACATGCTTTCCTAAACAATCAATCAGGGTCTGCTTTCAAACTGTTGTGGCTCAGCTTGGCAGTAGCTCCTGCACCTTAAAGTGGAGGTTTTCTTAGCAGGAGAGAGGAATTACATGGAGTAGCAGTACCTTTCTTAAAATACATTTGGTGGAGGAATACACAAACTGCATTCCTAGCTGAATCTACAAAACTTTTTTAGTTCCTAGCAATGTCCACAGTTATGAAAATAAAAAAAGGAAAAGGAAAAGAAAAAATACCTTTTTACTCTGTGTCTTCTGGAAGTCAGATCAAAAGGCAAAAAACAACAGAACCAAAAACCACTCGTATTGGATTAGACAAAAGGGAGGCTCACCACACTCTTACCAAGCAATCTCCAACCCGCAAAATTATTTATGTTGGCAGCAATGTCAGCTGTCTTGGATCCCCAGAAAAAGCTATCAGCTGGCATATAAACACAAGCTTACATTTAAATAGCAAACCTGTTTTGCATATAAGGGGTGGTTCCATGGGAGCCAGACAAACAATAGGGAAAGACTTCTACATTACCATAGTAATTAAGCAGCATGTTTCTACCTGCATGGGTTGCTGCACTGTGGCACAGGTGTTGGTTCTATTGCTGTCTTATTTCTTGGTCCTCTACTCCCCTGGTGCTGAGGAAGGCAAAATTCCTCTGGTTGCAGCATGTGGACTCCCAGTGCTTTCCCTCAGAATACTGAGCTCTGGGAAAGTTTGCTTAAAGAACCCATAAAATTGTTATAACCAACAGGTGATGGTGCTGTGATAATCTAACATTCTGTCTCCACACACCAATCCATCAACATGTTCTTTCTGGATAAGAAATGGGTTAACAATAGGAGTGGCCAGGCAGGAATGCAGGAATGATACCTACATGCTGATGCATTCAGGGGCAGCTCCCAGAGCCTCTGTGGAAGTGTTTCAAGGCCAAACTATCCCAGCTCCTGCAGTCAAGGAGCTACTGGGGGGAACTGAGCACAGGGAGAAGAGTACAAGCTTAATGTCACACCTGAGGAAGAAAGAGATGGAAGTGTCCCTTCTCCCAGCCGTGCCCTGGCTGGCTGAGAGGCAGCACCTGCAGATGCTGCAAGTACCCAAGCAAATAATTTCACAACTACATTGTGCTACTGCTGTCAAAAATGACAGCAGTAATCCCATTTCCTATCCCTTTTCTTGCTGCATCCCTTGCTTTCCTCTCTTCTCAATTGAGCTCCCATTGCTGCCATTAACATTGTTATTGTCACTGCCATTCTTGTCTTTGAAGTGATCTGAAAGAATGAGAATAACAATCCTGTGAAGAGATCTTGCTAGTCATGGAAAAAGTCTCCTCATTTCATGGCAGTTGTGGTTGATCTGGGCAAGCCAAATAGGAAGATGCAAAGGTGTGGATTTGCAACCAATCAGCTGAGCAACGAAATTAAGGTCATGCTTCTATATTACTCTGTTTCTCTTGAGCAACCCTGTATCCTTTCCTGTGCCAGCAAGAATCCTCATCTTACCTTGGCAAGCCATCAGAGGATATGAGACTGGCGGAAAATTAATCCAGAGGGGAAAAAAAAAAAAGTGAACTGTTTCTGCTGGGTCATTGTCCTGGATTGCATCAGCAAGAGTCCATCAAGCAGCAGAATCTGCAGTTGGAGCAGGAGCACGAAGCTGCTGACAGGAGGAGCAAACACACGACCCAGACTAGCACTTAGTCATTGGATCTAATTCGCTGCACGGTGAAACCACACCTCGTGTTTACGAACCTTGCCTAACTGGGCAGGTAAAGCACGGCCTTAATTGGGGCACAAAAGAGAAGACTGAAGGCATTTGTGTCTCACTGCATTACCTGGAATCAAACAATAGTGTGAGGAAAAGTCCCTCCAGAGACAATATCATTGACATCCACCAGATACTAACTTTTAACAGTGACTCCAGGAGAAAATCCAAAGTCAATAAAGTGGCAGCAATTAATGGAGGACAAAAGACATTGAAGAGGCTGCTAAGGTGCAGTCTGCCTGAAAGCAAGACATGAATGATTGCTTTATGGATTTCTTCCCCTTTTTTCTTCTCCCTGGCTAGCAGCAGTGTTATTCAGGTGATTTTCTGAGTCACACACTTGGTTTTGCAGCCAGACAACTCATAAATACTCATTTGTTAAACAGAAATCACCTTTCCCAGCTGCAGCTTAAAACTGGTTGTCCATCTCTTCTGAGTGGCAGTCCCAAGTGTGGCTTGGTGTGGTGGCAATGGTGGCAGCATGCATATGGCAGAGCAGCTCTGCCTCTGGCCACCTCCCACCTCCCCTTATCAGCTCATCCTCTCTAAGTAAGATTCCACACATTCCCCTGCAGCCAGCTGGGGTTCCCTGCCTTTGACCCACTCCCCAGGACCAGTCAGTATCAGACATGGCTGTGCAGAAGCTAACAGCTTAGGAAGGCTAAATCTACACCTAAAATGAAGGATGTGCTGCTTAGTCCTGCTATGAGGTTAAAATTAGGCAATCTCAGTGCCTGTGCAGGACAGTCTCACAGTCCACATGCGGGCACCCCACACTGCTTCCCTGCAGCCGCCAACACCACTGCCAGCATCCAGGCTCCAGCACTGCTCTTCAGCCTCCAGCCCACAGCACAAACCTCTATTTGGAAAACCCCAGCCTTCTGATAAAAGAAAAGGTGCTTTTCCCAAACAACATGTTGTTCTGAAACTATTTTACAAAACTGCTCCTTAGTAACTATCAAAAATGGATGTCCCACTGTTGACATGCACAGCCTGATCTTTCCTCTTTCCTTTCAGTGTAAATCAAAATCAGTGTCACCACTGAAGTTTAAAACAGGTTTAGGTCTGAGGAAGATCAAAATCCTCACTTCTATTGTTCCATGCTTACTTCATTGCCCTTATATCTGATTGTTGTAATGAAAACGTTTTTAAAAAGGTTAAAAAATGCAAATGGGGTGTGTGGGTGCATTAATAAGAGGATATAAAAATAATGCAGAAGATAATATAATGACAGAATCCTGAACAATGGAGCATTTGAATTTGGAGGACCGTGTTCAGTTTTGGGTGTCACCTCTTAGGAAAGATATGGCAATAGCTGCAAATGGAGGCTGAGAATTCAGAAGCTAATGCTCATGAGCATATGTGAAAAGAAATTAGCAGGAAAACAAGAAACGGTACATCTAGTGAGTGACATGCAGTCCATTAAAAATTGCCAATGTATATTTCCCTTGCAAAATGCTCAAACCTGATTCCATTGATTCCCAACATCATTAGAAAGGCAAGGCTGGCTCAGGTAATTCAGTGGTTTTGCTATGCTATACAGTGTAGCTGCTGTTGTCAGGCAGCTGTAGTTCAAGTCAAGAGGTCTGTGGGGTCAGATCATGTGAAGCAGCAATTACACAGTACTGCAAATTTTAAGTTAAAACATTATGTGCTGCCTTCCAGGCATTGGGGAACATGGTATCCTTGGTGCAGAAGATAAATCCTACAGACCTGGGCTTTGACTAAGTCTGTTCTGTCCAGGAAGGAAAAAAAAAAGACAAGAAAAAGCCAAAGTAATAATAATAATTATGAATGTAAGAAGGAAATGCTAAGGGAGAGCTCTTTGGGAAATATGGTCCCTTGGATGAGAAAACATCCACTGTTTTCTTTTAATACCAATTCTAGCTAGGGAAAAGAGCCTCTGAGCACTTTTAGATGAGCACCTCACTGTCCTTATCAACTGTAGGTACAACAGGCATGAGGATCTGGTACTTTTTGGGTTTGCACTCCTTCACACTCCACTGACTCCACTTACATTACTTTTGATTTCCAACAGCACAGAATTTTCCAAGCACAGAATCCTGCTGCTGACGCCTCTCTCACAGTAAATACAATTTATTTCCTCACCCTGTGAAAAAAAAAGGACAAAATAAAAGAAATATTCCCTTAACTCAAAGGGCATTACTCCATAGCAGACCTGTAAGCCTTCTGGCACTCCATGGTGAGTCATGGGTTTGTCACAGGGAAGCTTCCTCACCCTGTGTGAGACAACACCCAAAAAACAGCCTGCCTATTATACACATTACACCATTTCTCCATTTACTTTGCCCATTTGGAAGAAAAAAGAAAATACACATTATTTTCGTTAACAAAATGAATGGCATGATCTATGAGAAGCAAAGGAAGAGAGGTGGTGGTGAGGTTTGAATACAAAAAGAGGATTGTAGAAGCAGGATTTATTTAGCCTTCCAAAAAACACTGAGGAGGAGTCACTGCAGGAATTTAATGACTGGAAAATGCTATAAAACTGTAGTTCCTTGCTTCGTGTACTCTGCAGTGCTTGGACACTCAGATAAGCAAGTCTGAAGCACAAGTCTAGCTAGATTCACCCTAGGCAACTCTTGAAACAGAGAGGAGCCCAAATTCCACTGCATCCTTCTTTCCTGAGTCCTGCCAGCTCTCAGACCAGGAGTGCACAGGCCTGATGGTAACCTTGATTAATCATTACAGGAGTAATTGCTGGTAGCCCTCTATGCCAGGACAAACCTTCAGCTGGTATAAAGGGACATTGACACTGGTGACCATGAATCTATCATGTCTGAGCTCAGATTAACCCAAGTTTAACTCAATGAAATCTTCCATGGAGTAGGCTGGGCATATAGCTGCATTTTAAAAAGAGTAATGTTGTGACCAATTAAAATATTTGCAAACAAACAAGACAGTTAGCAAGGTCAGTGAACTTCAAAATGAAAATAAAAACCAAGGGAAAGATTAGCATCAAATTCAGCAGGCTATGTGATGCTTTTTCTAAGTGTCAATCCAAATGAAGTCTTAAAAATACAGAGTGAGTTATCCAAGGATGAGGGGAAAAATCTCTCCTAGGAATAGCACTGATCTAAGCAATCACTAATATTTGTCATCCTTTGAAGCACCAGGCCTAAGTTGCCCCCAGAAGAGGGACATTCAAATCACAGCAAGCAAGTAGCCTGGTAATAAGAAATTATTTCAAGAGGGAAAATTATCACAAGCATTTGAATTGATCCAAAAGGCCTTAAAATAAAACCAGGCTGGCTCTGCTGTATCCACCCCAGTGCCCAGGTATGTGAACACACATGAAATTAAGAAATGGCAATCTAAAAATAGTCATAAACATGTAGGTCTTTTCATCTCAAATGGCTGTAAATAATGTAAAGCAAGAGCAGTTTCTCATCCAGTGGGCCTGAAAAATGGAAGCAAATACTGTTTACTGTTTCCACTTGAGTTTGCAGATTGGACCGAAGTTTCGCCCAGTTGTTAAAGATTTATACGGGAGGTTTAACAATCCCCTGTCATTAAGCCTTGGCACAAGCAGTGCAAAGGACGTTCAGGGCATATTTGTACTAACTTATCTGGGTAAAGAGAAAGCTGTTCCTTTACTGTGTTTGCTGTGACTCTGGAAACTGAGCAAACAAAATCTGAGGCACACTTTACTCTCAAGCAGAACTGACATGAAGGTACAAGGACTGAAGGACACCGAACTTGTGTAGGACATACCTGCCTCTGGATCCACAACTGAATTGCAAATCCCTAACAATCTGGGGGAGTTTAACTCAGACTTTTTGGAATACCTCATCCCGATGGCAAATGAGAGACTGGCTCAGCCCCTGAATGTCAGGTGAGTAAAATCCTGTTCTGGGGGGATGCTGGAAGAGGAACTGCCCGAGGAAGAAACCTCAGGCCACAAACAAAGGCACAAATCCAGTGCCCAAGAAAGAACTGAAGGAGTCCTGTGCAAGCCAGAGAGAGCACAGTTATGACACTGTTGAAATACTGGCTGACAGAGAGGAGAGGCACCACTGGCACAACCTGGTAGGCATAAAATCCACCACCCACAGGGAGGAAGCCTAGTCAGAGGGGAGACCCAGACTGCACAGAATGGCATTAATATGACCACCTGAACAGCAAACCCAAACCAAACCAAGCTGTGTGTCTTTTTCCAGGGGCAGCACAAGTTGTGATTTTTCCTGTCAAATGGTTTATGTGTGATCTTGCTTTAAAAGATATATATAAATAAAGGCAGGAAATATGAAAAACAGCCTGTTTTCCTCTTACCTCCAGACTGATCCTTCCCCTGAGCCAATTTTTCCTTTCAGTCTCAGGAGGCCAATTGCTGTGAATCCAGTGTAGCTGTGAACTCTCTCCCAGCAATTATGTGTATTTTTAAATGCACAAAAGTAAACAAGGACTCAAATTTTATAAGAACAAGCTAGGTCTTCTGATCTTAAACTATCAACAGATTTGACCATTATAGGGGAGCTGTCACTTCCAGTCCTAGCTGGAAGTAGGAAATTGCACTAAAATAATGAAAGCTATTTAGAATATTTTGCTGAACCTGCAAGAAGTACTAATTGGCTGGCATCCATTTTATGAGACAGACAGGTATTTTATTCAGGGCTGATTTTCTACAGTTACAAATTGGGACTGTTAACTTGAAACTACTTTAAGAAAAACTCTAAATACAGGAGTATGTATGAAACACCATACTAACAGCCAGACAAGAAGAACCCAAAGAACCCATTGTCCCACACTGCTATATTTTGCCCAGGACATTTGCAAGACAATGTAAAATGCTTTAACAATATAATTACCCTCATCTGTCCCTGAGTATGTGGCCAGTGCCTGGGGATTTCACTCAGCTTTTCCTTTTGAAAGTAGCTTGTTCTGTGATTTCTATAGGCAATTATAATTTTTCCCCCAATAGTTACTGGAGGAAATAATACATGTTTCCAAGCAGCACCCCATGGAAACTGCTCCATCATATCTAAAATAAGGAAAATTGACAAGACTCAGTTACAGTCTGGAACAATCTGGAAGTCTCATCTCCCTCTTGCCTTCTCTTTCCTATGTGAAATCATCTTGGAAACAGATGTCCATGATAAAACAGGTCAAGCAGGTTACTCAATCTGCAAAATTTGGACTTTGCTGTTCCAAAAGGGAGCAATTCCTAAAACAAGAACCTTTTTTAGGAGCAGTTGCAGTCAGCTCAAATAAAACTTAAAAGAACAGCAGGGCCACTGAGGAACTAGAAATCTAGACAAGATGCTTGCTTTTCACTTGGGGACTGAAATGTAGAAAACATGAAATGAAAAATAACCAAAACCAAGAGAATTTTCAAACTAGTTCATTTTTTCCTTTAATTACATTATGTTTCAGAGTTCTTTTGAGCACATCAGGTTATCTCATGTCATGCTCTTGCACTTACATTGAGTTCTTGCCTAAGTAACTCAGAAGAAAAAGGATTGCAGAAAAATGCAGGAGTATTCACAAACTGTAATGTACTGCTCCCAGTCCAGAGATGGGGAACTGACATGCTCAAGACTGCCCAGGAAACTGCAGCAGAGCTAAGAAATTACATCTACTCTCCCAGAACCCCATCCTGTGCCACAGCCATGAGATTAACTACACTCATCCCAGCCTTCTTCTTTCTGTGCTTAAAAGCTGGGAATGGAGAGGAGGGTAACACCTGCTGTTAGAAGGAAAGATCCAGAAGGGAAAGTTTTGCCAACCTTTCCCAGCGCTTGGGTAAATTAGCATGGCACTAATGTGACAAGATGGAGACTCCCTGTGCATATACATGCAGCCAGAGCACTGCATGTGTCCCTCATTTTCTACAGTGCCATGCTGGCTAGTGCTGCAGCTGGCAAATTAGAGGCAAGTGGGGAAGGCTTGGGGTTGATTGCATAAGCACTGGGCTAGCCCCCAGTGCTGGGAGAGAAGAGGCTGCTCTGTGTTGGGAGCTGCAGCCCAGCAAGCTTCTCTTCCCACCAGGGTCCAGAAACGGCCGTGCTGAAGGGAAGTTTGCATCAGTCAATGCTGTTTGCTGATGAGCTTCCAGAGTTGTGTACCAAGTGCTTTTCCTGAGTTACTAAAGACCCCTGCAGTCAGAGTAACAGGCTGTAAGAATAGAATCAGCTCATGTCACGTTTGAAACTAGCTGAAATTAGCTTGATGCAGTTGACAAGGAGAGTATGGCATAGCAGCACTCCAAACCTGCCTGGTTTTTCAAACTAGCAGAAACCAGCCTAACAGGATGCTGATGTCTTGGTGACTTCTGGCTCTCTTGTAGCTACACGTTTGCAAGCAGATCCACCAAACAGGCAAACCTTGGACCCTCCACCCAAAAAACACCAAGGGAGGAAAAAGTGAGAACTCTGCTATTTCTTGATCAACAAAATTAGCCTTCTCTTTCCCTGCTTCTGTATGGAAGCTTTCAAATGAAAAACCCTGTGAATTCTTACCTTTCTGCAGTTCAAACAATCACCTGTGCTCATTTCTTCCATAACAAGTGTTTAATACACAACCAGAAAATCTAGAAATAGAAGTGGGCATCATTATATTTTTCCCCAAGAGCAGCATAGGTCTTGTCTGCCCAAGGGACACTTGGCCTGTCTGCTTACTAATGAGTCTGTCTTGAAAAGCTTCAACCAAGACATCTATTAATGCTCCTTTTACAATTGTCCTAGCATTACTAAACCTCTCTGCTTTCAGCAAGGCATTACGCCCTGCATATTATTTCTTATACTATGTTTTTGACTAAATCATTTAATCAGAGAATAAAGCTTCCATACCTTAGTCCTTTAAGATTTTTAAGTAAGCTCTACATTGTATACACATTCGGTGGCTAGAAGGCTTCCCACAGCCCAAACAGAACAAACAAAAAGGAACAAGGACTCACAACTCCCACATGCAGTCCTGCAAAACAGAAGAGATCATCAGGCAGACTGCTGAGAGCCTTCCTGTGCACGTACTTGCAGAGTACATGGGTATCTCCTGCTTTGAGGCTACATCCTGCAATTTGCCCCTAAGCCCTGAGCTGATAATTTTGTAGTCCCCCCAGTCTAGGAGGTACAGGGATTTGATTTTTAATTATTCACTTACCTTCTTGAGATAAACCTGGAAAACCTCATGAGTTTTCAATCACAGCTACTTTTAAAGTATTTCACTAGTATCTTCTCAGCATAGAAATAAGGAATGGGATGGCATCAATAGCAAGAACATTTCATACACAGCAGGAAGAAGGAAAAGGGGCTTCCTCTAGAGGCAGGAGTTTTTGTTAGTAGAGAGATATCAATGATGGCAGAAGAACTAGCATGAGGTTTATACATTTCACTTCTCAGGATTGTCTCAAAATCTTAAGCAAAAGTGCATTTTCACCATTGCATGTGTAATAATTTAAGGAAAGGAACAGAAATAAGGTCATATTTTTGGTATATTAGTTTTATAATAAAAAGCATATATATCAACATAAAAATATGTATGTATATATAAAAATATATGTGTGTATATATATATAATGGGTTAATTTGCATGAAGTAGTGAAATAGTTCATGTTTCATGCAGAGGGAATTGTATGAAGGCACGTATCCTCTTCTGTCATGTGTCATAACATTTGTAGAACACACTTATTTGGTGGTCCTATGGACACGTGGCTTACCTTTATGCATAGAGCTACCCACAATGCCAGACTTCATTCCAGAAATATTTTTAGAGCTAGCAAGAACATCTGAGTAATTTTTAGCCACTTTAAATGTACTGGTTTCTCTCTCTATCCTCATTCACTTGGTCTTAGGGTTTCGAAAGCACATGGTTTGGAGGATTTATTATATGGGTCCAATGTATCTATTTTTAGTCTCTGAAGTGTATCTAAAACAGGTTCTCTGTAACATGTGCAAGACAAAAAGGGTTTTCTTGTCACAAAAGTGTAATGAACTATATAATTCTGTCTTGGTTTTGCTTGCTATAAATAAGGTACCAACACTGAATCATGGCAATAGAACCATTATGTTAGCTTCCTCAGCTGAAAGACTATCTCACAATTGGGCTGGTTGTATTTTGATTCTGTTAATGCTGTTTATAGAATTCAATCTTATTTACAAAATGAGCACAAAATATTTAATTTATTTTATATTCTATTTGTCAAAACTATTTGATATTCTTTCAGCCAGCATTCTCAAACTTATTGTCTAATTTTCTCTGGCTTCTGCTGCGAACCTCATTGGTCCATGTGTTACTCTCTGGTCAGTCAGTTCTCATGCTCCACCTGTTTGTCTCCACCTCTGTGCCTTAATCAAATAATACCTTGGCCTTGCACCTAAATAGTTGAAATTCCTTTGTCGTGTACGTTGCTCTGGACAGGGACATGCACTTAACTGTCTTTTGCCACCATTTAATAGGAAGTGTCAGGATCGTAAACACTTCCAAGGATGGCAATCCCAACCAGGAACAATGAAAATATAAATATTTGTGTAGTCAGGCAGCTGAGGGCTGTGAGAGCTTTAGGGTAAGGTGTTACCACACCCGTACATCCTTGTGCTGAAAGTCAGTCCCCCTGGAGCAGGGGTGGCTCAGCAGGACAAGTGAGAGCAGCACACTGACACTGACTCCAAGTCTTCACCTCAACCACCGATGAGGCCAAATGAATTCATAGCTGCATCTGCTGAGATCTAAATCTGCCAGAGCCTAGGGCTGAGTCTGTGGGTGTTACTATTCCCCTGACTCAGACAGAAATATCTCCCAGTGCAAATGCAGGCCTGAGCTTGGGCAGAGCCCCAGAGCCTCTGCCAGGGTCCTCTCGCATGTGGCACTCCTTGAGGGTTTGGCACCCGCATGAGCAAGAGCGGCTGTCGATGAGTAAGGCTGCTGCTGGATTTTGGACTGTGATGCATTTCAGCAGAGCTGGGCTGGCCTCATTATCATGCACAGTGAAAGAGTTTATAGAGATGACATTCCACTTCAATTAAAATCATGTAAGATGGACAAAAGTCACTGCCTAACACATGAGCAGGGATGTAATAGGAGACTGATGCTGGTGGGAGGCAGAGGTTTGGTTTTGGTTTGCACAAGACTTTAAGAAAAACATTTGAAAATGAAACCATTAAGATGCAGCTAAATTAGCATTTGCATGTACATTCAGACACTATTTAAAGAAGAAATATTAAAGGAGCCATGTTATTTGTAAGAGCTTGAAGTCAAAATTCTGTCCTAAAAGAGCTCTATCTGGTTCATCTGGATGAAAGGTGCATCCCTATATTCAACACATAAAACCTTCCAGATGAGTCATTAATAGGGCTTTTACACTTGAGATGACTTCAACATATAAAAAGGAAGAAAATATTATAAGATTTTCTGCCTTTCTACAGCACAAACATGCTACAGCCTAGACAGCAATTTCTGCATTGAGACCCCAAACAAAATGATGTGGAATTAGACATCATTTACAGGGGCATCCAGCCATGGATGGATTTGAGCTGATGGCAAAACTAAAACAGCACTAGGTAACTCCGAGTAGGCGTTCACTGCCCTGTGTGATGAAAGCGCCCACCTGCATATTTTGAGTGGACACTCAGACACATCAATACTGTTGTCTTCATTCCTGGTGGTGGTAGGGACACAGTCAGACAAAGGGAATTCTTCTGTGACTGCATGTCCCTATATAGGCAAAGCATTCAGTCAAGTTGTAGTCATACCTGTTATTTTCTGCTTTGAAACATCCCTGAGTTACACAGCTGGAGATTTCTGTCTGTCTTCTGGTATTAATTAAGCAACCTTCATTACTCTTCCAGGCTGGGCAACAGTGTTGTTTAGTATCAGGAAATTGAGCAGTTTTAATTTCAAAATCCTTGTGTTTACTCCCTTATTACAGTACTTAACACTTTTCAGTCAGCCAATACACCTTCGCACTTTAGAGAGGAATTAGGAATTTACTGAAGGATTGGATTCACCAGAAAGGAGAGCCACCAGTCTTGTCCTGCTGCACCCCTTCTATCACAGGGAAGGCTGACAACACTGAACCAAATAAGTCCCACACAAATGATTGCCTTGTGGCAGTGGAAGAGAGGGTGCAGAAAAAACCCTCCCAGAGACACAGGCTGTCAGATCAGGGCCAGCACCAGGCACACCAAAGTAGCCCATTATCCAGGACAGCAAAGTACTAGGGAGGGAAAGAATCCATGATCCAGCTGCCTGCTCTGCTGTGCTGGAGCTCTGGAAAACTGCCACTGAGAGAGGGGCCAGGGTGTGTGGAGCAGCAGGTTTGGCAGGGAAGGAGGTGCCTCTTTCCAGCAGCTCAGACATCACTTGCACTCCTCCTGTCTCAGCAACAGCTGAGGCAGGCAGGTGGCTCTCCAGGGCTGCCAGCCCCCAGCAGCTCCCTCTGCTACCAGTGCCCACCGGGGCTGCCACCAGTGACAGACCACACAGTCTGCCTCTGCCATGACTCGTTTAGCTGTGCCTGCCTGGCACATCGTGGGATGAGGGAGAGATGCTCAACTGGTGCCAGAATGTTCCTCCTGCTCCAGACTCCCACATCAAACTGTCCATATTAAACCCACTTGAAATACCTGCAGGTCTACACAGCTGCAATCTCAGCTTTCAGTCTGCAGCTCTGTTACTAAAAGCATCCTTATCTTTGATTAGCCCTAACTGGTTAACAGAAGTTACACCTAAAACACCTTTGATAAACCTGATACTCTTCATATCCCTCTAAGTCCACTCTCTTTATACAGTAGTCCCGCCCACAGCCAGCCCATGCCTTGAAAACACCTCCAGTCTCACCCTCCCAGAGGTAGCAGTACTCCCTGTTTCCTACACACATCCATGTGTCCAGGTCCACACTGTTCCAGGAACCTCAGTCCCTTTTACAGCTTGTATTAGCATCTTACCCAACATCCCTGAGTTCAGCTGTTCTTGTAAAAATTCATGGCATTTGCTGGTAAATGCCAGTTTTTTACATAAGCAAGTAAAATTTATATACAGTCAAATTCCTGGAGGCTGGATTATGTGTGAGTCAAAATGCATATTTCTAGTGTTGCTGTATGTGCATCACTTTCTGGCTTCACTGTTGCCATCCTTCTCTTTTCCCTACAGACTGCTACTTTGGTCTCCATGAGCTCCAGGGAAGTGTTTGCCTGCAAAGCACATTCAGGTGAGTGGTGACTCAAGCCATGTGATTTCAAGGTGGCATGTGATATACTTGGGAGGGGGTACTCCTGACAAAAGACCTGGCACTCATCTACCTCTGACCATCATGATGAATACCTTCTTCAAAAATTCTCTGCAAACACTCAGACGGGGTAGTTAAGGTCCACACATGCTTGAGCTATTCTCTGCCACAGAATAGTTTGACTGCTACAAGAGAAAAAGTAATACTAAATTTGAATGCATCATTCAAACATATCCCTAGTTTTTTTTAATATACCTAAATTACTGGAAAAGTCAGGACTATTTGATTGACATATCAGTAAATGGTTTCTCAGTACTTTCTTAGAGTATCAATTTTGAAATCAGAAGTATGACTTCAGAAATGCATTCTGTTCTTGAATTCTTCATTGAAGAAAGTAAAAAACAGCATATATTGTTTATAACCACCACATTAAATGAGGGCCCCTTCTGCCTCTCCTAGAAAACATGAAAGTCTCTCTCTCATTCATTGCTATCTTCACTTCTGGTCAAGGATCTTGTTTGTTAGGGATGGTTTGATAAACTGGAAACAAGTTAATTTTTCAGGACAGGCACCTTCACTCCTCTTATGAACAAAAGGAGTATCTGGCAAAGAGAGGCACACAATTTTGCCAGGGGTACTGAACACATAGCTAAGTCTTTGGGTAACCCAGCTGAGTATCAACTGGCCATGCAAGGGGCTCCTTCTCTGCCAAGGATCTTTGTAAAAGCTCAACATTGACATCCATGCACTCTCATATTCACCAGGCAGGTGAAAGGGGAAAACAGTCTTCTCCATGCACACATGTGCATCTCTTTGCCTAATGGTCCCTTTGGACATTTAATGGTTTTGAAACTACTCCTGACTGGTGAGCAGTTCCACTGAAAACTTTATCCACTTTTTCAATAAAATTCTAGCAGCAATTTGCAAAGGATTGCAAGATTCATCAGCCTGGCAAAGGTCATGACAGACACAGGCCCCAGTATGAGTCACATGGACAAGGGGTGGCCTCTTGAAGCACAGAGGAACTTTGATGTAGAGGAGATTGTCATAGGTTCATCTCCTTGAGTGCCAAGGCATAAAATAATCTACAGAAGAGAAATAAATAAAAATATAACAATTGTTAGAGTTTGGGGTTAAGTAGGATTACTGCTGTAATATTAATTGTAGTCCACTTAGAAGATAGACTTCCATCACAGTTGCAAGGATCAAGTCCCTGGGGCTCTAGTCTTGGGACAAAAAAAAAGGCAGAGGAGAAGAAGTAGCCTCTTCTCTCTTTTCAAACTATCTCCAACAGCAGCTGCTTTTATTCCGTTGTTCCACACACCCACAGAAAAAGAAACAGGCTTAGTGAATCTCTGTACCTCAGAGTAGTTTACAAACCAAACTTAACACCACCACTGACAAATACCTCCTTCATACACTTCCATTAACTCTGGAAACAGTCCCAGAGCAACCACCATAGTTCCAAACAGCCCAAAAGGCAGAACTGAAGTCAGGATCCAAATTTAGAGCTGCATGCTGTGGTTAGGTAATGAAAGAAGAAAGCAGACTTTCTCCTCTCTAGAGCCAAGAAGCTCATGCCCAGTCCATGATTTCAGGGAGTGACCTTCTCTTTATAAGGATAAATCATAGTGCCTTCGAAAAATATTGCAAAGCAGAGGATTCACAGATGATGGCCCAATTGTCCCTGGTGTCCCAGGGTTTGCTAGAGTGACCCCAGGGACAAGCATGAGAAATGTTTATGGAACACACGAGTTCACAGAGATTGCAGAAGATGCATAAAAAATTGAAGCACATTCCTTCTAAGCTATCTTGTGCCTTGGATATACTGTAACATAACAAACCAATGATACATGTGACTTCTTAAAACAGCATCTAACTAATCCACAGCACAGTTTTATGCCCTTCTCTCAGCTTGCTGTCAATTTTATATTCACATTTTCTATACAGCATCTCTTTCTATTACTCATGACAGCCCCATCAGTCACAAAATCATATTACATATTCAGGAAGACTTTGACAGCTGAAAGAATTCAGGAAAGGACCAGAGAATGCTTAAGTAATCTGTTCATATTTTACCCAGCCCTACAAAGGCTGAAAGATCAACTGATGTTTTGCTGTTGTGATGTGCCTCCTCAAAATTCTTGGGAGTCCAGGCATAGTCCATGTACTGACACAAAGAGCAGAGAAATTTTGTGCTGAAGTCATTGTGTCAATGAGGAGGTACACTGGCACTTGAGGGGAACTTTGGGAAAGCAAATCAAACCTCTGCACTATATAATCTTGTCTCTTCTACCTTTATGCCCTACAGTTATGGATTTTTCTTCACTTACCTGCACAGCAGGCATGAGTGCTGTTGATAAGTATTAGAAGGCACCCAGCCCTGTAAAAGGCATTAATTCTTCTATTACATGGACGAGTATACAGATAATAGACAGATTTTCTGAGCTTTCTCTTCAGCTTTAACCTTCTATTCCGTAACATTTTCACCCTCATAAAAAAAGGACATGGGCACTATCTGTTATACACTCTAAATCAACCAGTAATACCAAACCAAAATACAACATTCTTCCAGTAACACCTGTCATATGTCATGGAATGACAACCATGAACATATCAAAGCAATGTCCAGGACATGAGAATAAGCCTTGTAAGGTGATGATGTCAGAATCATCTCTGATAAAAAGTCCTGTATAGTCCCTGTTATCCTAATCAGATGATGGACTATGGCCTCTGACCTAACCAGAACTTTGTCCTCTCTTCTGTTACGTTCTGTTTTATCTGTGTCCAGCAGTAATTCAGATAACGCTGATGGAGTTTTGGAGACTACCTGTCTTCTGCTGCTCAGCTGCTGATCCACCGTCTCAGTTGCTATAGAGACCAGCTCTGGAAGCCATGGAGGAGCATGGGAGAGAAGCCACCCACAGGCTCTCCACTGGCGGGCTCTGGCAGGGCCGTTCCCAGCACGTACTGAGGGAGTCAGGTTCGGTCTCTGAGGGTGAGGAAGAGTCAGCAGGCGCTAACCCAGTGACGCACGAGGGGGACTTGCACACACAGTACATTGCTATTCAAAGAAATTCCAGGTACTACCGATCCATGAGGCTGCCAAACAGAGGGAAAAGAAAGACTTCGAGAGAGGCAATGCACATGCAGCATGCTACAGGTGAGTACTGACCCAAACAGCTTTATGCTTCTTTTTCCAGTGAGATTAGGAACTAGAGGAGTCAATAGAACAGAAGGACAGCAAGATAGAAAGCAGCTCAGCTGTCAGCTCATAACAGAACACTCCTGGCCTACAGCACAGTGGGCAGAGGAGTGCCATCCTTCTTTTTTCAGCTTGGAAATATAAAATGGTTGGATGTTTAAAGGCATTTCATGACAGAGAATCTAAACATTTGTGGGACTCTGCACCCCTCTGCTCTGTAGGAGAAAAATAACTTAGAGAAAGACATGAAGATGTCAATGAAGCAGGGACTTTAGCATACAGAAATAAATGTTCAAAAGTACAGAAAACGGTCAGCAAAACCAGAGGAAATTGCAATGGTTCCTTCTGAGGGACAAACAAGACTTCTGTGAAAGTGCAGTTACTGCTACTTTGCACTGAAGAGAGCTGTAAGAAACACCTAGGCTCCCTTTTAACAAGGAGGTTGAAACAACAGGAGCACTATCCAGAACATAGATGCATTCAGCCATGGCTTCAGTAAAAAAGGAATGCGTTGGCTCTCCCTGACTATGAATAGTACAGAGCATTACTGCAAGGCCAGGTTGGAACCAGGCATCTTTCAGGTGCCAGAGCTGGAACCTTGTCTGAGCAGCTCTCTGTGAAAGAAGCAAGGGAAAGATAGGAGAAATGAAGAGAATGCCAGGAAATTAGCTACTGCAACACACTGAGAAGCACTGGAAACAGGGCTGCATGAAGGAAATTGAAGTGGTTTTAATCTAAGTCCAAAATGACAGAGACCTGGAACTGGGAACATAGAAAATGCCCTTCGCTTCCATCTCCCAGATGCTTCAAGAAACTGAATTTTAAAACTTCACAGCAAAGTTACCTTATCCTATTTTCAGGTTATAATCTAACAGAATCAATGCTCTGGACTATGAACTTTGGATAGCTGGTGATATACAATCAAGATGATACACAACTGCTTATGTTCCTCTGCTGGGCAAACCACTGGAAGCTATTGCTTTGTTATGTAGCAGTAAAGCCACCTCTTCAGCTCCTGAAAGTAGATCAAGTTCCTTAAGAAAAAAAAAAGAACAGACATCCTCCACCCCCCAAATAAAAGGGGTGTGGGAAACGTCCCCAAGAAAATAGGTGTGTCCTGCCTCACCAAGGGAGCCATGCAATTTCAGTATAAAGGTCCATTCAACCCTGTGGCACAGACAGAAGGAAAATTCCCTCCTTTCTCCAAGTTTCCAAGCAGACAGCAGCAAAGAGCTCCTGTTTAATATTCTGCTACTGTTGCAAGGAAGTTTGTGGATAAACTGAGTGTTTACTATGCCAGAGCTGAGCTGCTCTCCACCCTGTGGGTGCAGACAGGACCAGAGCAGAGCCACCCTCGAGCCACCTCCCAGGGCAGAGCTAGCACAGCACAGACCCGCCCTCTCTCACGTTCCTGGGTGTTGCAGTGTCCCCATAGCTGCCGAGGAGGTGCTCACCCCTGTGATCTGCAGCTGGCAGTGCAGCAGCACCAGCACTGAAGGACTCACCTTCTTCACAGATCTGCAGCATCATGGCACAGGACGTTGGCAGAGGAGGACATCCCTTGTGTCTTGGCCTGTGTCGTTGAGGAAGGACAAACTAAGAGAAGGGCTTCTCTCAGCAGCTCATTAGAGCATCCACAATGCTGACCTGTGCTTCTGTGCCACCCCCCTCCCTGTATTACCATTACTGAAACAGGACTGGTTCCAAACAGGGCTTTTCCTTCCATACCTGCAATTGTTCAGCAAGCGCACTGGGGAATCTCTTCTCCAGTCTGTACAGCAACACCTGGGCTAGGAGCAATAGTTCCTTCTCTGAGGCAACTGTAGCAAGTCCTCCTAAGAGCTACAGCCTTTAAATTCAGCTAGGATTGTGTGAGCAGCATTTCTGCTCTCTCCCTTTACTTCCTTGAATCCATTCCTTCTCCTGAAACTGGACAGTGGATGCTTCTAAACCAGCCCCATTTGAACTTCTGACAGCATTTGCTGACATGCATGGAAGCAAGGGATGGGTGAGCTATTTTATATTGCCTTCCAATCCATTTGAACAGCAGCTATCCAAGAATGTGACTCAAGCTCAAATGTTAACCTGTTCTCATTATACTTAGGGAACAACTGGAGGGGAGGGGAGGGGAGGGGAAGGCAAGAAGACTGGAAGAGACAGAAAAGACAGAGTAGGATACAAAATGAGAAAATTAAAGACTCAAGAAATGAGATCACCGAAAAGCCATTTAAAATTATCTAAATCCAACTCAGGGAAGGCTTCCATATAGGCACACTTTGCACCAGTCCAGCTTTGGCTTATAGCCTAGGAGCAGTAAAACATAATGGATGCTTTTCTTTAACTGGAAAAAGAATTGTTGGGTTGTTTTGGTTTTTTTAAGCAATCTTTGACAGAAGGATAAAGTGTTTAAACTATTCAAAGTGAATAACGCAAACTACTATTTCATAAGGCCTTGGCTCTATTTTAGGAAGTCTTCAAACTCTGGATGCCATCCCTTCCCTCTGAAAATTTATTTAAAAGGTGCATCAGAGCCCTGCTTCAGTCAGAGCACTGACCTGACTGTCCTGTCACCAGTGCGAAAGATAAACAGATTTATGACTTAGACCAAAATATTTCTAATAAAAAACAGCAAGGCCATTTATCAACAAGCCTCAAACAATGGGAGATTTCATTTGAAAAGTGAGATGCATCCTCTCTTGCCAACTATTGCAGTAGTAAGCCTTGGACTTAATGCAACTTTGACTCCCTGTGAAAGGATCAGTGGTTCAGCTGAGGGGAATTGGAGAAGTAATTAAAAGTAAAGCTCCTCTCTCGCCAAATCTAACCTTGATTTATGTAGTAAACTGAACATCTTCAGAATGAAAATGCAGTAAAGCAGAGCACTAATGAAGCCTTGATTTGGCAAACCCAATATTGGCATGCACAGGCACACACAGCTGAACATTTTCTGCCGAAATAACTGCACTGAAAATCACTCATGTTGGGACCCAGCCTGCAGTGTGACAGTGCTTCTCCCATACATAAGAACTGGTACCCTAAATCCAACTTCACCTTTTCTCAGCTGCATTTGCATTTTACAAGCAGATGACACTCTGATCTTGTTTGAAAATCAAAGATAAAATGTAACCACCTTTGTGTCTTGTGGTTTTCCTGCTGCCTTTGATGTCAGCAAACCACTACATACAGTAAAGGTAAATTAGGAAAATTACTGTTTTAACACCCTCTTGGCTTTCTCTTATATCACAGGTTCACTCAAAAACTATGAGCCCATCAAAGAGCCTCTGAATGTTTTACCACATAAGGGATCACCATCTCCAGCAAACTCTGATCCAACAACATTCGATGAATTATTGATCCAAAGGTAAGGAGATTCCCATGCAGGGTATTCCCCATGCCTTCCCTGAAAACTACTCAGTGGTGTCAGAGTGAGAATGCTTCTTTTGGGAAGGACAGCTGGACTAAGCTGTAGCTCTGATCCATGCCTTCTCACCTTGACTTGTGGTGCTGCTTTCAGTCTTAATGGCTTCTACAGCAGAGTATTAGCATGGTGGTAAAAGGGTCTTATCAATGTGGGTTTGGGGAAGACAGTGAAGGAAAGAGGGGGAACAAGAAGACAGTGGGGAAGATGGAAAAAGTGGGAATGTGGTGCAGGATCACCCAGCAGTGTTAGCAAACTGGGCAGACTGCCTTAAGCAGTTTCTTGAGAATAAGGAGAGCCTGTGAGCATTCCGTTATGGAACACCCCAGCATCAGGGTAATCCCTTTCTCGGCCTTCATAGAGAGCTTTTCTGAAGCCTGTTACACAATCCTGCATGGAAAACAGGATTTTATAGCTGAAGAAGTAGCTACAAAATTTTTTTTCTAAAATATCCAGACTTTTTGTTTGCTTTTTACTTTAAAGAACTGATAAGCAACAGAGGCTTTCAATGAGGTAGTCCTTTTTGGCTTAAATCCCTCAACAACAAAGGTCCAGCAGAAGACCCTGGTCCCATAAGTCAGAAATTTACATAGATCCCATAAATCTGCCCTCAATCCTGCTCTCTTGCCACTGTAGCTAGGCAGAGAAAGGAGCAGCTACCTATCCCTACATTTTGAAATATAACTGAGGTTTTCTCCCAAACTCATTCTCCAGCTACTCACCTCCTGTGTGTACAACTGTGAGATAGCCCCTCCTTCTATTGTAGAACAAGCTGGAAGCAATAAGCACTTGTCCTCCAAGGATGCATGCATCCTGCTGCACCGTCTGGTCCTAATTACTGAGACCAGCTGTGTTGGGGTAGTACAGAGTGCTTTCCCAGGCACCTTTCCCTGTGGAGAGGACTCCAACACAACCATTTTAGCCAAATGTCAAGTTGGATTTAAATAAATTAATTGCCTTGGCTAAAATTGATTGCCCCTTGGCCGTAAACTGAGCATATGAAATGAGACAGCCACAGTCTGCTGCAATGTCAAACCTATCTGTCATCCTTTCCTTGGAGCATAATCATCACTGTCAGTCTGACATCCTGACACTGGCACTTAGGCAGCTCTGAAATGTGCAATTTCTGATTCTCCCTGGAGCTGGAAACAATGAGCCTGTGCTAGGAGTTAGTTGTATCAAAGATGCTGCTGTGCACAGAACCTGTCAGGTCAGTACAGGTTCTAAGTCATGTACCTGCTATAAGCAGGCAGTCCTGCTGAATGGCATCTCTTGAAATTGAGCACAGAGATTTAGCAGAGAATGAGACCCAAGTTCCAGCTCAAATTCAACCCATGTCCTCCTTCCTTCTCCAAAAGATCAGATGTAACTTTTAGGAGAAGCACTAGAAATCTGCAATGGGAAAGCATGCAAGAGCTAAAAAAAATGGCATTATTTGTAGTAATCAATAGTATCTCACTTCTATTTGGAAAAAATGGCATTGTGCAGATAATACATTTAAAATATTATTGCTAGTCTTGATAAATACATTTAATTTCTCCCCAAAAGAATAAATCTGGTGCCTGCCAGCTGACCATTCTTCTGAAAGCAGAAGCTAGCAGAAGAGACAGTACAGGTACCTCTGACCAGGCCTGGGAAGATCCATGACATTCTCAGGATTGGATCACCACAGTCCTGAGGGCAAGTGGGCCCACAGTGCTGCATCTCTTCACATTCACAAGCATGCTACAGCAGCCATATAAATTCTAGGGCTGGGCAGTCACAATCCCTTCTCCTTGCATGAAGATAATCAGCAGGTCTGACACAAATGGATTCTTCACAGGCAAGGATGTCATTTCACATATAGCCATGCCACATAACTCAGGGTAGGAAGTAAACACAGCTGGGGAACATAGTGAAGAGCTCAGGAAAAGGAATTGTCATCTGCATTATACTCAGATGGGATTTTGATTTGAATCTACATGTCTTTCAAAGCCCTGAAAATAGCAGAGTAATTCACTGATCTCACAACATTGATGTCTGAACACAAGATGTCCTCAAACATTATTGCTGGTGCTCCAAACTCGATGGCCACGGGCCATCCATAAGATACTTCCTAAGAGAGTTTTTATGCCTAACTATGCTCAAATGATCTTTTTTCCCCATGACCTTTCTCTTAGATGATTTCCAGCTCCCCCTAAGCACTGTAGAGCTCTCCACAACATTCCATGGCTTCCTCTCAGTCTTGCCCATTGTACAAAGGTTCAAACCCCTACAATGACAAGCCACTTCCCAACAACTTGGCTGACTTGTCCTGACCATATCAGTGCTGAGCTTCTAGAACAAATTCTGCTTCCCAGACTAACCAGAGCCAAAGCCCTGGGAGGAGCTGCACTCATAAAAAGCTGTTCTTTCACTGGGATCAGTCCTTCCAGCTCCAGTGTGGCAGCAGCTGTGCAGACATCATAGAAAGCTGCCACAGAAGATACATTGGAAGAGAAAGGCAGTGTGAAATTTCACCTTGCAAAGCTCATGGAGGCCATTGGTCTACCAGTGCAGAGCAAACTATTTCTTTACACTGCTTATGAAACCTCCAATTCAAGTAAACAAGGGCCATCTAAAAACCCTTTGGTCACATTTGATCTGAGCTCAAAGAATGGAAGTACTACAACAATGAATACAAATAGTCACCTCCAGCAGCAAGAGGGAATCTAGCTTGTTTGAATTACTGCAAACACGTGTATTAGAGAGAAGAAGTGAAATAGCACAGCACTCTGTGAATAGCACAGCGCTCTGAAGGGTGCTCATGTGAGTGTGGGTCAGCATCCCTCAGCCCAGCACTCTCGGTCCTGGGCAGCAGAGGGCACTGCTCTTATAGCCTGATTTAACCAGAAGAGCAGGAAAAGCCTCTGGAGAGTCCAGGACCTGGATTGCAAAAGGACTTATACCATATTTGAGCAAGTTTTCTTCTACTTATGAAATACATTTCTTAAAGTTACCTCCTCTTTATGCTGCCAATGGTGCTTCAATTTGCAAATGGTGAAGTCATGAATAGCTGGTGCAAACACCTGTTGACCAAATCTTTAAATTTTGTTGCTCTACAACAAATTTTTGTTCTTTCAGAGATAAAGAAATAGATTTTTTTCCTATCCCTCTTTTTGTGCAATCTGCATCCTGAAAAGTCTAAGTCTATTTGCAGGGAGAAGTATTTTAAAAACCAATACATTTTCAGTAAAAATAGCCACTGTAGGTATTAAAATGTCATTACTGTGAAAATGTCATATTTCACAGGATCACACAAAATAGCAAGCAATAACATACACAATTCTAATAAAGCATCCTTCCAGCATACAGCCAATGCAGATCCCAGTCCCAGCCTGCCCACCTATTCCACCCATTCTCTGCTTGCCAGGTTTTCCAGCCCACTCACATTTTCATTACTGTGCAAGGTCTAGGCTTTGCTCTCCAGGTCTCCCAATCTGATCTGCTTCATCTGGACATGCCCTGACCCCCAAGTTCTCCATCAATCTCTTTGTTTCACCCCTTTTCTGTCAGCTTCAACTTGTAATTCCCCAGACAATTTCCTCAGCCTACTACTGGCCAGACACATTCTTCTCACTTTCCCACCTGTGGCTCATATCTCAGTGAACTTTTGGTCCACAGGCTCTTCACCATTTGGCTCCTTATACAATCTTAGTAATCTGTCCCTCCTCCTAGCTCCAGTGCCAAATTTTACAGTCTCTTCCTATTCACCTCTTCCTGAAGCATCCAGCTGTGGGTGAGTTCCTTTCTTCACAGCAATCCCCTGGTCCAGAAGCAGACCTCTTCCTCACCATGCTTGAGTCTTGCTCCTTCTGTTTTTCAGTCAAGTGGATTTCTCATCATGCTGATCACAGATATGGCCTTTATTCACAGTGCCTAGATCTGGACCAGGCAGCTTTTACAGCTACAATATTGGGAATTCTCTCAGCCCTCAGCACAACACACATTCTCTCCATGGGCAGGAGCTCAGGAATTTTAGGTGCTAAAATCTAAGTCTAAAATTTGTGTGCATTGTGGTAGTGGAAAAGAGCCTATAATTCTATGGATTTTCATGGGTGTGGAGAAGATAAAACCCTTGCAACCCCAAAATGTCAATTTTGCATATCAACAGAAAGTAAAGTTTCTTGAAGGAGAGAACAACAGGGATCCAATATTATTTTCCTAAGTCTAATAAATAGTTAATTTTTTTTAATATACAAAAAACCCTTGTCTCTGGCAGATGGTCAGTAAGTAAAAAGATAACCCTGATGATTATGAACATCTAAATGTTAGAAGCACATAAAGATCTCATGAACGGAATTTCTGAACATTTTTAGTTATTGGTAAGGCTGCCAACAGATATAACTAAGGTGTTTTGATGAAAGATTAAGGAGCCTCAGAAGAGCAGATATGTTCCTAGGCTTTAGGATCTAAAAATACTAGGGATGAGAATTTCTGCCTGTCTACCATTAAAAAGTCAAAAATCAGGAACAGATAGTGCCAAGACATACTGATTACCAAAATCACTGTTAAAATATACACATGAACAGAGGGAAGCTGAATGAAACTGAGGTATGAAAAAGTCCTTGACTAGGTATAACATTCAAATCTATTAGTAACTTCACACTTCTCAATAATTTGGTTAGCTCAGATTTTAAAAGTGCTTCTTACCTCATCTTGTGGCCTTTTGTGGTGTGAAACTCCCACTGACTAGAAGAGTTTGGGGAATTTTTCATGAATAAGATCTGCTGGGCTGCCTCTTCTCTTTTTAGTTTCTAGAAGAGGAGATATAATTTCTAAAAATTGCTATAAGACAACATTTAGAAAATGCATTTAAATTTCATTCGAAAACAAGCTCTTTGCACAGCTTTATTCTGAGGATTGCTTTTGATTTGAAATACACATAATAAATCTTAATTCAAATGATTACTCATTTTTCAAAATTACTAGTGCCTGAAAATACAAACCAAGATTGGGAATTCATCCCTCAAGTGTAACTTATATGAGATAATTGCAATAAACTAATTATAAACTCTCATCAATCATCACATTTTTAACACAACGTGGACCAGGTCAGCCAGTATTTCAAATCTTTTCTAGCAGCAGTACAGCAAAGCTGGAGACAGTCTGCAACAACAGAAACCCTTCCTTGCAGAGTACATGCAAGCTCAAACCCCTTCCCTTTGTCCACAGGGAGCTGAACCATGGTCATGCCCCATGTCAACAGAGCATGGCCACCAAGGATCATCTCCAGTGCCTTTATGCTTGCAGACCCTAAGAGTTCCAGAGAAAAAACTGGGATTGGGTCTGTTGGGGCATTGCATGACTTCTGTCACCAACAGTGCACCACACAGTGCTGCAGGAGAATTATTATGGGGCTTTAAGGTATATTGTTCTAGTGGTCAGATTCTTTCTTTCCTCCTACAACTAGACCAGGAATTCTAGGATTAATTAAAGGGATTGTAGTGAGAAAACTGGTTTGTCATCATGAGTTCGTGCTGATTTTGGGAACTGAGGAAAAACTCTTTAGGCTCTGGATCAAATTGCTTTTTGTTACAGAGAGAGAAAAAAGTACACCTCCTCTAAACTCCTACCTCATGTTTAAGATCAGGTGGAGTAGAAACCTCTCCAGACCTGAGCCTGCCATTTCACAGCAGTGAAAAATTATCCAAGGTGGCACTGCCACAGTCATGGCATCTATCTGCACGTCTGCCACTTCTGCTCTGTTGGCACTCACTTAGAGCTCACTCTGCAGTGAGACAATGCACACATAGATCTAGTTCCACCAAAAAAAGAGAATCATTTTCCAAGAGTTTAGCTGCCCAGACTTGCTTACTGTGAATGGGATAAGCTTGAGTGAGTGCAGGCATAAAAGCAGAGGTAGATATTTGCCTCAGGGAGTTGAGTGAAAAAAAAAAAAAAAAAAAAAAAAGTAGAATTGAGCAGCTATATCAGCTTAAATTACATACAAAATCCTAGCAATTGTGGAAATAGGGAGGCATCTTATAGCTATTCTTCTTCACAGAAATAGTTCAGTATTAACTGACTCAAAGTAGTATCTGGTGAATAGGGCATTTAGCATGTTCAAGAACCTTTCTGAGTGACCAGAGAAAGCAGAGCAGCTGCAGAAGACACTGACCTGCCCTGGAACAGGCAGTAACATGTGGGATGCAAGGGAATAATACATCTCTGACTCTGACCTGGATCCCCCACTCCCAGCGTGAAAATGCCAGTCACCAGACCACTCTGACTTGTTTGCCTGCCTTTAGTTTTTGTGTCAAACTTTAAAAGCTTTCTGCTTTGTCCCCAAACAGAAAAGCAAGACTTAGAAAATCCCAGCAAATTTTGTAGGACAGAAATATCTCCTTCTTGCTAAATATAATTTTTTTGTTCCAGTCCCATGAGTACTGGGAACACTCTGTCACCTCAGTTGGGAGAAAAAGTATTTCTCAGTATTTCTTGTTTTGTTTATGGATATTCTCTGTTACAAGAATAAAACTGGGAGGGAAGGAAGAACAGCATATTTGAAAGATCAAATTACAATTAGAAAAGAAACAGTCCTAAAGGAAGGAAAAGTAGAGTTCACTGGTCTTTGCAATGCAGTGTAACAGCTCTCTGAGACACAGAAACACAAGCTGGGCCTGCCATGGCTACAGGAGATATTTCACTTCTAGCTGGTGTTTCACCTCTTCAAACCTTCCACTGGGTTTATTATCATTATTGCTTTCTGTGATATTTTCAAGTTTTCATCTCAGACCAAAAGTAAAATTATGCTGGAAAAAGTGAAAGAAAAGGGAAGACAGGCAGGATCAAATTACCAGTTACGGGATCAAAAGAAGATGCTTTCTATTTCTGAATATTTTTCATAGCATGACCCAGACATTTTTCTAAGAAATTTTAATTTCAAACAGATTTAACCCTTGACAGTGAAGCAATGTGAGGGGTTAGGAATCTGTTAAACTCTTAAATCATACTTCTGAATTGTTTTGTTTTTTTTTTAGTTAATACATCCAAAAGTTATATTTAGATATATGTTCATTCTAGTAGTGTCAGTTAAGAGCTGATTTCACTTTGCATACTAAAGAGAACTCCTCACTGCTCTTGTCCTTCCCTTGAGAAAACAGTAAACAGCATATCTGATTTTCCAGATTTCAGGGTAATGAAGAGGCTCCCTTTTTCTAAGAAATAAGTTTTTTAAAAGCCTACCCACTCTCTAAAACCCTTGACAATATTCTTGCCCTGGCAGCAAGACACCAAAAAATGAGCTTCAGATAGTTGCTGCTGCTTTATCCCTTCCACAAGGTTTTGGCCACCCCCACACTCACCTGGCTGCCCCAACCCTGTAATGCCCAGTGTTTAATGGCTGATAATGCATACTGACCATCTATCCAGTGACAATGTCAGCCACAGCTCTCAGGCTCTCATCCTCCTCTCTAAGTACAGCACAGGCTCCAGCTCTCACCCTCACCCTGGTATTTCCTTTCAGTTCCTTTCCTTCTGACCTCCTGGTCAGGGACTGCACAAAGACCACACTTGCAGCCCTCTCTGAGCCCTCAGTGACATTTCCAGCTGTTTTCCTTTCCCATTCTGCTTCTTAATGACTTAACAACTGAGCTCTCCTGTGTGCCAGATCTAGATCTAGTTCACATAAGCTGAAGGAGTTTCTCTGGACGTATTGTCACGTGCTGATTAAAAGCTATACTGACATATCATTTAGCAAAACCAATATAAAAATGATAAAAAGGAAGCCATTTTACACGTACAGACTAACACAAGGACTCTATGTTGTTGCATAAATTACTTTATCACATACAGAAAAAAATCATGGTAATTTAAGCAACAGGGAGAGAGCAAGCACAAGGAATAGCAGAGCATTTTTCCTCTGTTAACTCCTCAGTTGCAACGTGGTGCAGATGACTTTTTTTTTGCTGAGGGTTACTAACATGTGGTGAAGAGCTGCACCCAGCCTGTCCACAACCACTTGGACTGATGTAACCGTACTCTGGAGCTCAAGAGATTTTATCCCTGAGGCAGAAAAACAATTACCTGAACGAAGACAGATATAGATTACTGAGTACTGAGATACTTACTTCCTAAACGAGGAAATATATCCTTATGGAAGTAGCGACGCTAAGGAATGGGAGATGAGGGAAATGACCGAGCGGGTGCGAAGCCCTGCCGGAGAAGGAGAGGCGAATAGCAGCCAATCCTGTGGGGTAATCAAGAGTGCGCTTCCCGGCAGGAGGGATTAGGCTGAGTTTCCCAGTTACATTCCTCCATCTCAGGGTTTCACTCCTGGAGAAGAAATGCACCATATGCACCAGATCTGGAAGCAGTTCAGGAGAACCCCCCTCTGCCACCCCCTTTCCTCCCTCAGAGCCGGCGCCATCCACACATAAGCAGAGAGGTGCAGGGGATGGGGGGCAGCGCTGCGCCCCGGGGCTGAGGGACGGGAGGTCAGTGCCGGGGCAGGACCCCCTCCCGGTGTGGGGTGGCCGTGCAGGGAGGAGAGGGGCTGTGGCATGAAGTGGGACGGGGTGTGTGGGTGCTCGCTGGGGGAGGGTGCCTTGCTGGGGAGGGAGGGAGCGAACGGAGGAAAGGGCTTCCCTACATCGAGGGAAGAATCCCCTCTGCAGGAGCTGAGGGGGGATGGAGGTAGGGGAGCCTGTGAAGGTGGGGGCCCTCTGGGGCAGGGATTGCTGCCTTTTGGCGGGGCCCTCGGGGAGGAGGGAGCCAGCCTCCCGGCGGAGGAGGGACCTGCGCTGGAGGGGAACCCGGGCTCTGGAGGTCTCTGCGGGCAGGAGTACCGGGACCGGGGTGGGGGGCTCTGAGAGGGCAGCTTGGGGAGGAGGGGAACGACGCGACACCTGAGGGGTCTGCGGGGGCTCAGAAAATATTTTGGTGGCGTTGAAAGGGTCTGCAGGGGGGGCTCTGAGAAGCTCTGGGGGAACTCAGGGGTCAGGCGGGAGCTCTGAGATCTCCGAGGAACAGGGGCTGAGAACTGCCGGGCTTTGAGGGGTTTCGGGAGGGATTTGGGGAAGGCTGAGGGAGATCCGCCGGCATTTGGCAGAACTCCGTGGAGCCTCGGAGGAAATCTGGGAACGAGGAGAGAGGCTGCAAGGAGCTAGGGGAGCTCTGAGGGGCTGGTGGAAGATCGCGGGAAGATCTGAGGGGATCTTGAGGGGGTCTCTGTGGGGAAAATCTGTGGAGAGGCTTTGAGGAGAATCTGAGGGGAGGCTCTGAGAGGATTTTGATGGAGAGCCCCTGGGGATGCCTGACGGAAGGTCTGAGGGGAGGCTCTGAGGGGATTTGAGGAGGCTGTCTAAAGATTTTAGGGGAGAGCCATGGGGACGCTTTGGGAGAAGTGGGTGTCTGAGGAGAGACTCTGAGGAGGCTTGGGGGCTCACAGGGGGGCCGGGCTGCGGGGGCGCCCCGGGGGCGGCTGCAAGTCCCCTCTCCCTCCCGTGCAGGCTGCTGCCTTCCTACCCCCGTTACCGTGGCAACCGCCCGGGCTCCCCCAGCCCCGCACCGCCGCCGCCGCTGCCGCCGGAGCTGCTGGGCAGCCGCCTGCCGCCACCGGCCATGGAGCTACTGGCCGCGGCCCTCAGCGCCGCCTGCGCCTTCGACCAGGACGGCTCGCCGGGACAGCTCACCAGGTGAGGGGGGTGCTGAGGGCGGGGGACGCGGGCGCGCGTAGGGGCCGCTGTCCCGCCGCTGTCCCGCCGCTGTTCTGAGGGCGCCTCTGCCTCTCCGCAGGCCGCCCCCCGCCGCTGAGGAGACCCCTGCCGCCGGCACGGGTGCGGCACCGCCCGCACACCCCATGACAGCCGACTCCTGGAGGAACCTCATCGAGCACATCGGTAAGGAGCCGAGCCCACCGCGGGATGTCCGGCCGCCGCTGCGGTCTCACACAACTTCGCCGCTTCTCCCGCTCCCCGCACCGATGGCTGCACAGCAGCCCCTAGAGGTGCCCTCAGCCCAGCCGGGCTGCACCTGCCGGCCCCCTGAACCCCCAAACCCAGAGCTAAAGACAAGCCGTGCACAGATGGGGGGAGTTAAGGGCGGGGTAAGGGCTTGTGCTGCAGGTCCCCAACTCCCTGTCCTTGCTGGGAACCCTCTCACCGTCCTTACCGTGGCTTTTTGAGGTCTTTGGGGGCATCGGGTTTGCACATTGCTCGGCAGTGGATTAATGCTATCGCAGAACAGCCTAACCTTATTCATAAATAATGATTATTCTTGTCGTTACGAAACAATTAATCATTAAGGCTACCCCAAGCTTTCTACTAAAATATGATTTTGCACTCCAGAAGGCATAAGACTAAAGTATTTTTTTCACCCATCCCGTTGGACATTAGTTGCATGCACCAGGTTCTGCATCTATTCAGTGTAACAGCCACTGGCACAGCACTTTGGACACAAGAATAAGTTATTTTGTCCTTTGTGGTCTCTAAAAAGGCAAAGTTGAGGTTATCTGGGTGACTATGGAGGAGAGGACTGTTAAGCATTAGCTCTTATGGTATTTTCTTTTCTTTTTTATCTTTATCTTTTGTGGGATGGGGAGAGAACCTCCACAGCTTGTTTCTTGCTTTCCCACATCAGAATTGTGACGTTCCTCAGAGGAATTTCATCAACAGCAAACATCAACCCATCCTGAGTTGGGTTTTATGGTGGGAATATAGAAGCTTTGTTTTTAAACACTCCTGCTCAGTTTCAGGAAATAGAATCAACATACTTGAATCTAGAGGGCAGGAATGCAGCACTTAGCATGGGAAAATGGAACATATAACTCACAAGCAGCATGGCAAGCCTCCCTGGCAGAAATGAGAAGGCTTCTTAGGCTGTCTCTGCTGTTTGGTGTCAGGCTGTGGCATGCAAGGCTGATTCTTGGTACACCTGATGCCTCTGGCACAATGCTGGAGAAGGAGGCTGGTGTGAAACCAGCAGCCTGCCAGCATCTGTCAGACAAACCAGCTGAGTTTGGGGCCTCCTGGAGGAAAGTGGTGAACAATTTGTGTGTGTTGCCAGATCTGTTACCTGGTTTTGGCTGTGTAGATACTAACCTACCAAGGGAGCTGTGTCAAAACACTGTCAGTTTACTGGGACTGTGCACCTCAGAGGTGAGATAAAAATACTAAAACCAGCAGGAGTTCAGAGCAACCCAGTTGCTATTTTCATATATATTTTTATGTGCTGTGTATCAGAGGGAAGCTGTGCAAAACTCTGCACACATCAGTGTAACTGCAAGTCTGTTGCACCTTTATGGAGGAGACTGGGTTTTGACAATCTGAGGTGTTATCTTTACCCCACCAGAGATGTAATATCAAATCGCTGGAGCTCACTCATTCCTCCCCTCCCTCCTGAGACATTAGTGGATTCTTTGCCTGAAACTGGAGCAGAGAATTTCAGAGAAAACCTCTCTGTGTATCCTGGGATTTTACATAGCTTTCAATGCAATAACGTTTACTTTAAGAGCGCTGCTAACTCTCTAAGGCAAGGATTTCCACAATTAGTAACTAGTTTTTCAATTCCCTTCCCAGCTTTTAAGAGAGCTGGGAAGGGAGACTGTGACAGCAAAATTAAATGGAATAAACAAAAAAGGAAATGTCTGTTACGTACTATAAAAATTATGTAAACATGCCTTATGAAGATCAGTCTTAAACACTTAAGCCAACAGATAACACCAAACTCATGCTCTGACCGCAGGGTTAACCGTTAGCCAGGTCACCGTAGGGACAGCTGGGACATTAAGTAATGGAGGGAGCATATGCAGGTCTCTGACATTTTGTGCTTGCTCCCTTACTAAATGTAAACATTTACTAAATAATTATATCATGAGTCACATTCAGCTATTGATCTCAGCTTTTTTATACACATTCTGTAAGTTCCTACATGTATTGTCTCCTTTCAACATGTCAAAACTTTGTACCTTGACCTTGCATCTGTTACCCCTCCTGTTCTGTGATCATCTCTTGTTCCATCTGGACAAGGCCTTGGCATAGATTCTCTCCCTCTTATCTACATAGTTTTTCTACCCATTGTAACCTCTTTGCAACATATGAGTAGACCCTTAGGACCAAGACAGCAGGGATATCTTTTATTCTTGCTAGCACAACGTCCTTATTTCTTCCTATCCTTCTGCCTACACATCTACCAGTCTTTTATCTTTCTTCTGTACCACCTTTCTGCTTTCTCCCCATATTGCTCTCTTAGAGTTGGTAGAGCTTCAACCAGTCTCTCTTGCTGTCATTTCCAATTGAATTCTGATGGTGGATGCTTTCCATCAGTCAGATCTTTCCATGCCTGTATTTGCTTTGCCTGCCACTGACAGCTCCATAGCTCTTACCTGGTCAGTCAGAGAACCTGGAAACAAAACCAGCTTTCATTATCTGGGGCTTATTTCCTTAAAGGCAAGAGAAAAATAGTCTTGAGGATCTTTTAAAAAGGGCTGCTCTTCAGATTTGCATGAGGGACCCTAAATCCCCCTTACACAAAGCATCCTCTGACTTGCAAGGCAGAGCCAGCAGCACAACATGGCTGTAAACCTGCAGTCAAACACTGCAAGTATAATTATCTCCAATTTGAGTAAAATAGATTATGCTTCAGTTTCCCAGCGTGTTTTCCCTTGAGTCAAGCACTGCCCACGCTGCTGCAGGATATTGCTTCCCAGCTTGTCCTGCTCTCTATGGGGCAAAAAGAACCCAGAGCCCTCGAGCACAGGCTGGCCATACGGATCAGTGCCACCAAAAGCAGCTCCAATTTAGCAGTCTCTGCTATGTACTGAAGGAGCACTTCCACCCTGCTACATCCTCAGCACCCTCCCTGATGGTGAAAAACAGCCTGAAATGCTTAGGAAAGCCAGATAAACCTAGTTGACGCAGAGAGAAATTACATAAGTGGCAGCAGCATGCAAAACTTCAGGGGAAGTCTCCTCTGCTCAGCACTGTGTAGGAAGCTAACAGAAGACTCTGTGGTTTCCTAGGCACAGCTACCCTTACTGCTATTTTAATCTGGTGTTGAACATCTTTCCAGGAAGAACAGATAACAGGACACACTCGCAGACTGCAGTAATCCTGTGCTTATTCCTGGACCTTTCCCCAGCATATTTCCTGTATAGTTTTAGCACTGACTGGTACAGAACCTCATTGAAACTGGTCCAGAGATTATACAGGTGGCAACATCTACATTTCTGCCTACTTAAGACAAACTTTTAATCTCATTGTCTCTCACCTTATTGCACACAGAATGTCAGATCAAATATCATGAATACATGTGACCAGATAAATTTTAACCCCTAATGATTCAGACAAAATTAATTATTTAGCATGGTTTTTTTAACTTCAAAGGATTTTCTCTTTATTCATTCATGTTACACTGCTATTCAAGTATAAACCAAGGGAGATAATATAAATTGTGCTTCTTGAATTTCATTAAGGGAGGAAAGTGACTCAGTGTGCTCATGCTCTCCTGCCTTTACATGTCTTCTAAATTACATTTTATATTCAAGCAATTAAAATTCTGGGTCCTACAGATGGTTCAGAAAGAAAAATGGGACAGTTTGAAAGCCCTCAGAGAGACAAAGGATGTTCTAAAGATTGAACTTCAGGATTCCTACCTTTTCCATGCTGTCAGTTGATACCAGAGTGGAGGCAAATCCAGTGCAATTTTATCTTCTCCCAAAGTTAGTAATTGAAACTTGGAAGACACCTGGTGTCATTGATGTGCTGCCCCATAGTGTGAACTCAGAGCCTGTTCCTTAGTCCTGTAGCAAATAGGTACCTTTTAGATATTAGTTTTGCATCTTCAGGCATCATAGAAACTAAGAAGGAAAACAGCAGGATATTAAGCAACATGTCCAAGGCTAACCATGAAGTCCATACCAAAGCAAACCTGTAGCTAGTTGTAGTAACTGTAGCTAGTTGTCCCAAAGCTTCACCTGTCCAATGCCAGTAACAGCAGCTCAGTGTTTCCTCATTAAGGATTTTTGTGGCCATTAAATTGCTCCTTTTAAAGTCATTTCAATGTGTGCAGTATGACTTTTCCAGACACACACCTTAACATCAACCTATATAACTTGTAACATAGTAATATAACAGAGAAAATCAAGGTTTAAAAGACATTTAAAAGCCTGACAAGTCAGTTCTTTTATGTCTTCTGAGTGATGATGGATTCATCTGACTGTGTTACTAAATGTTTTGTGAGAGCAGATTTTTACATTTTAGATTTAGAAATGCCCTTCCATTTATATCTTCCACTTCTGGCTGAAGTAGGAATACCATAACAGGCTTTTCACTCTGCATGGAAGGGACATCTCTCACCTCTGCTGAGGTGAACTAAAGCAAAGCAATTTTCCTTTCCCACAATCTCGTTCAGTTGCAGCCTCTCAGACCTGCTGTGTTCCTTCCCAGGGCTCTTGTACCAGGAATACCGAGATAAATCTACGCGCGAGGAGATTGAAACCAGGCGACTGCAAGATTCACAGACAGACCCTGAGGAGACTTCACCCAGTGAGGAAACCCCATCTGAAGCAGAGTCCACAAGTACAACTGAAAACAAAGCTCCACCACAAATCAATTTGCTGAGAAATTCCAACTCCAGGTTCAACTTATGGCAGGATCTTCCTGAGGTCCAGAACAGTGGTGTCCTCAGCATCCTCCAACCAGATGAGATCAAACTGCAGGAGGTAATGAAGGAGTATTAAGAATATTTCTTAATCGTGTTGCTGCTTAAAAAATGGAAATTTAATTAGGCCAAATGATCAAGGTTTAAAAACTAAAAGCTTCACAGCAGTCGCAGACAAGCCTTGCCCTGTTGAGTACTTTCTGAGTTGCACTGGTTAATGTACCACTCATTGTTTATTGTGAAACTGCAGATATTTTTCTGTATGCTACTGCTGCTGGATGTTTCTGTAGCAAAAGGAACTTCTTTTCCCTTTTCTGATTCGGTGTTAGGAGCAACTTACAAAAGAAGAGAGATATTAGGAAGTTTTTACAAAAGAGCCATCGGTTCCAGTGCATATTAATCCTTTTCTGAATTAACTATCAGGACCCATACCTTTCCACCAGAATTCTTAGAAGAATTCAACCATTAACTGCAAGGCTTTGAATATCTGACATAGTAGAAATAGAAGAGATAGAGATTGATATACATACTTATATTTTATTGTTGCTACTTGGAGTCTATTGCAAACAGTAAAAATTAATGACAGGTATATTTGCATTTAGCTATACAATGCAGTGACATCACTATTTTAGAGCCATGTGCTGTGACTTACAGGACTGAAAGGAGTAGGTGGGGGTAGCTGTCACAAGTGATGACAACATCAGTTGCCCCACAATTTACAACTGGTTGCTATTTTGGGTATTATGGGGAGTGTGAGTGTTCTTTGTCACTGCATAGCACTGCATTTATAGCCAGCAGTGGAGAGGGCAAACCCTGTAATGTGTGGTTTGCGCTGTGGTACAAGGCTCTATCCCACATCTCCAGCTGTACTCCTGCACCAGGATTGCCTCTGATGAGAGGGTGGGATGGGTGTGGCAGTGAATCTGCTTAGCCCTGGCTCATGGGACTGTACCCTAAGTGCTGAAGAACATCTCGGGGTGTAAGCAGTCCCTCCTAAGTTCAGTCAGACTTCCATAATCCACGCTGAGGAGCACCTTGTGCACACAGTGCCAGTCCCAGCTAGGGCTGGAACTTGACTGTGACACTGGAAAGTTCATCTTGTGCACTCCAAGGGCAGTGTTATTCACACCCTTAGTGGAGCAGACTGGTGTTTACATACAGTAGTTTGGGCTAGCAAGCACAGGCTGTTAGTGTATCAGGGTTAGGGCTGAAGGTGAATGAAATAATTTGGTTTTTTCGCCATGTTCTTCTTCTGCACTGGTTATTTGGATTTGCTCTGTTTACCTGGCAAAACACGGTACTTCCAAGTGCCAGCATGACAAACACAATCTGGCATCTGAAAAATTACAGGCTTTTAGTTTTACTTTTGCTTCAAAATGAAAAAATTTTTATGGAGAAATATTTTGCTAAAAAGCTTGCATTATAGATTTCAAAACTTGTCATTTCTGTTAAGTTACATTTGTTACCTGTATGTGGTTTTGGGAAAAAAATCTTGGTGCTGCTAAACCTCCATATTAAGTGTGGTCAATTTTCTTCTTTCTGTTAAAATAACCAGAGAAATAAAGCAGTTGGAGAATGGAACAGTGCTGTCATAAAGAAGTGCTGTGCCTTCTCCACTGTTAGTTTATCAGACCTGAAATTTTCTTCCTGCTTGTCCTGGGATTAGCACACTAAGAGATTATAAAATTGCTCCAAGCCAGAAAGCTGTGAAATTGGCTGAACATTGGACAGATAGAGTGGAGAAGTTGCTTTATGAGGAGGATCAAGGTCAGAAAACAAGGAGGGCCAGAGAAATCACTGAAGGTATTGAAGAGATTATGTTGAATTCAGCCTTGCTGTAAGCAAGCACTGCTTGCTCCTGCAGTTCTGGATCTCTATTCATGTTGGCTGTGAACTGTGAGAGTGAACTGTACATGAGGGCTTAATTTAGTAAATGTAAAATATTCAGCTTCATAAAGGAGAATTGGAGAAGTTTTCCTGAAGTACAGGACAGCAGAAATTTTGGAATAAATATCTTAAGGACAAAACTGTATTTTCTGACCCATTTTATCTTCAAAGCTGTAGTAAACACAGGGACTAGAAAAGCTTGCATGTCTTCAGCCAGGAAAGGTGGAGTAAAAGCATTATTTTGATCATAGGGAGAAATACTGAGAAAGAAAGTTGAACACCCTGCTTCATAGCTGAGAAAGGAACACCACCAGAGCTGTGACAGAGCAGGGCTTAAACAGTCAGAGAAAAAGTTGGTTATCTGAAATAATCTTCAGGTGAAAGGCTAGAACAAGAAGAGAAATCTGGTATTCATTAGTGGCAATGATGGAAATTACTGAGCAGCTTATCAATGCAAGATTAAAAAAGGATAAGGATTTTTAAGCATCAAAACAAGAAACTTGACTGGAAGAGGAGTGGATGCTTGAAAAGTATCATGGAAAGTGATTTTTTTTATTGTCCCCATTGGAACAAACAAGACAGATATTATCGCTATGGATTTCATTATTTCTTTAGTATAGCCTGCATTCTGGACCTGCCCTTGCAGGTGTGGCGCCCTCCACTACAGCAAACAGCAAACACAGATTCTGCAGTCAGACTTGGCAGAAAAAAATCCTGACTTGGAGTCTCTGAAAAGCTGCAGTGCAAAATGATTGGAGGTATCAATCTCCAGAATACCTGGAAGGGACAAGCTATCCTAACACATCCTGTATATCTTTGCCTATTTCCACCTCTCTCGCTTATCAAATAAAAAGGTACAGGTAAATCTGGAAAAGTTACATTTAGGACTAAGCCAGTCATGCAGAAAGAGAGAGGTTCTCTCACAGGTTCACCCAGTGCCTGGGTAAAGCTTCTGGGAAAAGATGAGCTGATAGTCCTGCACTTTTTTCATAAGGAATCTGGCCTTGAAAAAAATCCAGTGTTCTCTTATTTCTTAAACACTGTCTGTTCCATGGTCACTAAGTTCATCTTTATAGACACCCTTTGCTGTGTCTCCCTACTGGGGGCTGTGCAGGCACAATCTCCTCCTCTGGTGCAGAAAACCACTTGTTGGACTTGGGTGCCCACTGGGAACATTTCCTAGGCTGCCAACCCTGCAAAGGGCTGAAATGTCACTTCAACTGACTGCTGTTTTAGCATCTCTGGGTTGAGTAACAGTCCCTCCTTCTGAACCCATTCACCCAGACCTTGGAGTGCAGCACAGTGTCAGGGACACAACCCAGGTCTCTACCTCGAGTTCTTATGTGATGCACAGTGATATTTCCAGGAAAAGGCCAAAAACTGATCAGTGAAAAAATCCAAATAATTTCTTTAAAGATAAAAAAGAGACAACAAGCAAGCCACAAGACAGACCCCCAGCTAATTCAGAGTATATTTCTCTATGTACACATCACAAAAACCACTGCATGTACCTGTGGCTTCATATGACCTCCTCAACTTTAGCTGTGCCCCAGCAGCCACTGAGAAGCAGTCCCTGAGCTCTGACACCGCTCTGCCTGGCCAGCCCCCCCTCAGAGTGCAACAGAGGAGCTGTGGGAACAAAGGGAGCATTGAAGCAGCTTTAGATTCAAGGGAGCAAAACTTTCACTGAACTACCAACTGCCTCTCCTAGTAATGGCAGCATGGGCCATGGGCACCAGGACAAGGAACCCAAGGCACCCCTTCATCAAGAGATGCCTGAAGGATTTAACAGCATTGTGTTGAACCTCTGTGAAAGTCTTCAGTTAATCTTACTTCAACTAATGGATACAGTAGTTGTGTAAATAAACACCTTTTGTATCTACCTCTGAACAGAGACAACATACACTCCCCCAGAGAGTAAGGGATCTCTGAGTGGTAATAGTGGAATGTCCCTGCAGCACTTGCAATAGGTAGAAGACTTTATATCTGCATCTCATTAAACTGATTTTTATCTCTGAATGAAACCATCAATTTGCCGTTCTGCTTCCACAGACCACATCCTTGGCCTGAGGAAACCAGGGTTTTCTCTTCTACCAGGATAAGCAAAGGCTGAAATTTGGAGATTATTTATGATTTCTGATAGTACTTAGGCACTACTGTATCTTGTCCTGTTCTGTTGTGAATTGGGGCAGAAAAATGTAGGGCCAGGGCTGACCAGGGAGTCTCACTTGGACAGTAACAGCTGTGTTTCCTCTAGGTCAGGGCTGATGGTTGTGGGAGGAAGACTTCCCTGACTAACTCACTGTCTCCTCACAAAACGTGACAAATGCATTGTGGGCTGACCTCTCCCTGCAGCCTGGGCCTGCAGGGTGGGTGCAGGGTCCATAGCTGTGCAGCACAGATGTTCTCATTATTGCCCAGTGTAATGCTCTGTAGAAGGTACCTGCTGACTTCCGTCTTTGGGATTCTCCCCCAGGCCATGTTTGAGCTGGTTACTTCAGAAGCATCATATTACAAGAGTCTGAATCTGCTGGTGTCTCACTTCATGGAGAATGAGCGTCTGAAAAAGATCTTACACCAGTCTGAGGCACACATCCTGTTCTCCAACGTGCTGGATGTCATGGCTGTCAGCGAGCGGTAAGTTGGCTGCTGAGTGGCACTGAAAGCAGCAGCTTTAGGTAACTGCACTTGGAGAGGGATGGAGGAGCTGACTTCTCCTGGGATTGCCTGGGACAGATAGGTCACAATTAATAGGGGTGCTGACTTTCTCATTTAGCTTCCTGTTGGACCTCGAGCAGCGAGTGGAGGAGAACATTGTGATCTCGGACGTGTGTGATATTGTCTACCAGCACACAGTTAATCACTTCTCTGTGTACATCACCTATGTCTCCAACCAGACCTACCAGGAGAGAACCTACAAGCAGCTCCTGTGAGTTCTAGCACTTGTTGCTGCACCATTTTGTAAAATTGTACAAGCTACAGATTTAGCTGTAATTTTGGTATTTATGAGAAAGGGCTAGATAGCACAGAAATGGGGTTTCCCTCTTCATGATTTCTCACTGCATCTGTAAAAAGAAAACACAATTAAAGGCTTTATAGTAAGGATTAGTTGATGCAGGTAACATGGCAAGTAAACTCAAAGCCAGCATTTCTCAACTGCAGGAAATATTTATGGTGCGTGCAGGGCCATGTACATGCTTGTGTAATGCACGTATTTTTAACCTGCAAGTAGAGGCAAGAGATGGAAGGCCAAGAACATAATACAGATCTCTGATGAGAACAACAGCCACTGCTTTTCCCAACCTTCTCAGCAAGGCATTAGATTTTGCTTAATTTCATAACTATTCTTTTTCAGAACAATAGGATTTTCTTAAAAGAAGAAAAAAAAATTTAAAAAGCTATTTTCTTCACATTCTACTGTTATACACAGATCTAGGCCTGAGGATATAATCCAACATATTTTTGTAGTATTTTTCAAGTGTAGCCAATCTTTTGGTCCAGTAGGAATTCTCTGATACAAGCTCAAAACAACGAGTGCCCTACAAGCTTGTCTTTGAGAGGAGAAGAAGAATCAATTTTTCTCTAGTTACAATGTCCTGGATTCTTTCAGGACAGCCTATTGCACATGCTGCACTGTATTTTCTTCTATAGCATCTGCTGGTTCAGGCAAGGGTAACAATGTTTAGTCCTTTCATTTCTCTGCTCTCTAACTTTTGAGGGAAAAATATTTTAAGGGGCCTTTATTGAGCTTGGCCTGCTGTTCTTTCCAAAAAGAGGGTACCACAGGGTTTCCTTCAGTCAGAGGTGAGCAATACAGCTGCAGAAAGAATTTGCCTACAGTCATTATCTAAACACTTAGAAGCAAAGCAGCAATAGGCTGGGTTACTTGAGCTTGAAAGGGACCTGTTGGAGATGAGATACTCCTAAATGTGAATTCAGAGGGCAGCATTTTTGTCTGCAGGAATACATAAAGCATGTTGAAAAGAACTGACTCCCTTCCCCAGGCTCCCAGCTAGCACAGGAATTTTGCAACACTTGGCTGAACTCAAAGCCTGAGGTGTGTCACAGTTTCCCCCATTTGGCTGTTCCTCACATGCAGTTCCATTCTGCTGTGAGTCACCCTGCCAGACAGGTACCTGCTGCAGCAAGGAGGGACTCTGCCAATGGCTTCTTTCACATGTTGTGAGGAACACCCAGTACAGACAGGTTTTGCACACTTACCAACCTCTCTGCATCCATGCTGTTTCCAAAACTAGCCATGACTCCAGCAGCACAAGCCTTGCTCAGGTTCACTCAGTCCATGGCTGCCAGGAAGCTTTGTCTGCCTGTGGCAGCCAGGACCACTCTGCTCTGCACAGCTGTGTCTGTGGCCCAGCTCTGCCCTCACGTCCTGCAGACATCAGCAGGGAAGGCCCAGCCATGGCCTCTGCCCTTCTCAGGCCAGATTATGATTTCCATCCTCTAGCTAAGCAGCAAGGAATATTCAAGCTTGAGCTACTTTGTGGCTTGTCTTGTTCTTATGACTGTGTGAATTTCACCTTATCACAGAGTTCCAACTGTGTAAAAATATATAATTATGCCTCTGACTCATTTACTTGGACACATACCCCATTCACATACACCTACACACGCAGTGTATGCTGCTGAGCTAGATATGAACACATGTGAGCACTGCTGTGGCTTGTACATTAGAAGTCTATTTTTTCCCTCCCCCAACACTATTTATAGTTTTAGATTTAAACTAAAATACACCCAAAGGCATTCAGTCCCCTCCTTCCCTCTTCTCTCCTATTGGGAGAGACCAGGCAGATGCTGTCTCTGGGACCAAGCTGCTTTTGGGTCACCAGCCATATGCCAGAGTCCCAGGCAGGGTAGCACTCAAAGTTCTCAGCTTCTCTATCTCTCCTCTCAGCCAGGACAAACCAGCCTTTCGGGAAGTGATCTCACAGCTGGAGCTGGATCCCAAGTGCAAAGGCTTGTCCTTTTCTTCCTTCCTGATTCTGCCATTTCAAAGAATCACTCGACTCAAGCTGCTGGTGCAGGTAGAGTTTTGCTCTTCTCTCTCTAACAAAGGACTTCTGGATCACTTCTGGAAATTTCCTTTCCAGCAGCTGTGAATGGGGCTTAGACACAGCCACAGTGACCCTAGAACTGGCTGAAGCCTTTCCACAGAGTCAGACATTCACCATAACTATGGGAAAAGGATTTCAATCCCTCAGAGTCCATCCCTGAATTAGTGTTGAATTTGCCTGATAGCTTTTACTGGCTGAGAGCTGAGGAGGAGCTTTGCCAGAAGGGGTAGCAGCAGTCCATTAATCCAGCTGCCTGATGGTTAGGATGGTGACACAAACATGCAGAGCAGCTGGATGACACAGGGATGCTACACCACGATGGCTTGGACCAGTCAGCCAGTGCTTTGCCACCTTATCTAAACACTGCTGGAGAATATCCTTCTAGGGATCAGGAAACAGCTCAGTCCCAAATGGTCGTATCCCACTGGGATTACCAATATCACTGTCTATTAGTGCTAGGTCTAGTTATTTATTAATTTATTTTTATAAAATAAGAACCTACCTGTTATATTTCTCTTAGATACAAGGTCAGATGGGAAGAGGTTTTAACGAGAAAGGGGAACTAAGAGGTGAGAGTCATTGTGCTGTGTCACTTTTGCTGTAATTAGGCTGATGGCCAGAAGTAATTTGTAGGCTAGCAAACTTTACCTTTCTGTGCTCTCACGTTGGGATCAGCATTAACACAGCCTTTTCTCCCCTGCAGAATATTTTGAAGAAAGTGGAGGAGAAATCTGACAGGGAATCCACTGCCCTGGATGCACATAAAGAACTGGAAACAGTAAGTTTGAATTAGTTAATGGAGGGCCATTAAGGTTAAATCACCATGTTCCATTTCACACACACACACACACACAAGCCCCTGTAAAAATCCCCTGCAGACTACATTCTGTCTGGGAGCAGTTTCTTTGAATTCTGTCACTGTGTTTCAAGAGGTTTTTCCCCTGAAGTCTGAAGGATGGACTAGTCTACTTGCACATAGATGTCAGTGACAGCCAATCCCTTGCTAACAACAGATGTGTGTTTCTGCCATAGGAAAGGGCAGAGAATGTTTTCCTTTAGAGTCTCCAGGAACACAAAATGGTTTTCAGACAGCTGAAGGTGATGGATCTGACTGAGAGGTGTGTGCACACTACAACTGTGTCAGGCTCCTCCGACACAGCACACTTTTTCTTCTGACCTAGAATAACAGCTTCCTCATGAAGTACACAAGCCAGCTTTTAGCCCTCTTCCCTGAAGCTGGTAGGTAGATGTGGTGTTCAGTTGTGTTAGCTACTGATGGGTACAAAACCCCATGAAGGCAGTGGGATGTTTCCCATCTGGGATGTTCCTGATAAGGTTTGACAGGATAATTCCATTTCTGAATGGTCTAGACATAGGTGGCAGCTGCATGTGCTGGGACAGTGTTTGAACCCTTCTCCATCAGAAGCTTGGAACATCTCCTAAGTCTTGCAGTTCAACACAAGTATTAGAAGTTGAAAACTGTGCTAGAACATCAGCCTGGGGATGGGCCTGCAGTCTCTGACTGAAGCACTAGAACAGAACAGGCTCTTGGATTTGCCCTGAATCAGTATAGCAACTGTATGCTTGGAGATCACTAGGGATAAAGACAGGGACTTTATAAATTAAGGATGTTCTGCACTGAGTTAGTATTTGCAGAATCCCTCTTGACACATCTGGTAGCCAATTATTTTTCCATTAGTCAGTAGCCTGAGGAAGACTGTTCCTGCAGCATGCAGATGACTACAGCCGCTGAAGGAAAAATGCTGGGTTTGTATTCAGTCATCAGTGACTCACATGATCAGTTTACTAATTCTTTTGCACAGTTAAACACCTATCTGTAAGTGTTTAAGCTGATACCTAATGTCCAGCTAGGTACAGGCACGCAACAGAGACCATCTCATGCTTACTTTTTCTGTACATTTGTTTTCTCTCTTTCTATTTGAGAGGCAAGAGATGATCACAGTTTCAGTTACTGATATACTGTTAGATTTTAAGTAGCAGAAACAGAGCACAAAGTGGAGCTTGTTCTCCAATGTAATTTTTCTACCTAGCCAGTTCTCAAGAGAGTTGCTCCTTATGAAACAGGCAGTGGCATCTAGGTTAAGGTCCCTGTAACAGCATAGTGCTTGCACGTTGGTTGTGGTTTTTCAGTTAAAAGTTTGTACTCAGAACACAGCTGGGCTCTGTATGATGAATGTCTCTTTCCCTAGGACATTTCATAGCCCTGGCATCTAGTGCTGCTTGGCAGAACTACAGCCTCTGCATTCTTGAAAAAAAGATGTTTGGCTTCATTCTCTCCTTGAAGATGATACTGCAAATGTACCTCATTCCAAGTGTTGGGAACAGGGAAAATGAGATATATGATGTGTCAGATTCTGGAAAACAAGCTGTTCATTTTGCTGTGCAACCAGAAGCACTCTTTTGTACTGTCTGGTTCAGTAACTGAATGTAGCCACCTAATATGTCCTCTGACAGTCAGTTTCCACCTGTAACACCTTCTGGATGTTTGGGAGCTTTTTGGTTGCTCAGGTTTTGGGTTTTTTTTTTTCCCCTTCTCTTTTACATGCACCCACCATGCTGATAAAAGAGCTTGGCTTTGTCGATTCCTGTTAGAGCAGGGCACTTACCTGATTGTGGTCAGACCTTTTCATGCTGTCCATCATCACTTACCTGCTTAAGGCCAGCAGAGACAAACCTTGTGCTCTCTTTTCCCAGGTGGTGAAAGCATGTAATGAAGGTGTCCGGAAGATGAGCCGAACAGAGCAGATGATCAGCATCCAGAAGAAACTAGAATTCAAGATCAAGGTATAAGCACAGGCTGGACACTTTTGTTCACTGTCTGCACTTTGCAGACAGCCTCCAAAGGGGCAGCTGCAGGCACAGCACCTCTGTGTGTGCTCAGGGCACACCTGCTGCAGAGGCTGGGGCAGCACCAAGGCCCGTGTGATGTGCACGTACACAGGTGGGACACATTGGCATCACCTCTCCTGTGCACTGTGCTCCTGCTCCAGCACTCAGGTCTGGCTCTGCCCTCTTACCTCCCTTCAACAAGCCGGTCACTTTCAGCTGTTATTTTACATACAAAATATGATAAAGATCGATGAAAGCTACAAAGCAAAACACTTTAAAACTGAAAAATATCCAAAGACTGCCCCACCATTTTGATTCTTTTCTGTACTTATGTGTTGTGTACAGTCTCTAAATACCTGCTGCTGCTCTGTTTCAGCTCCACTGAGGGAATTACTACATCAATATTTAAGGGTATCTGATCAGATCTCAGTTATATATACCAGATGGTATATATAGTTTATATATATATATATATATATATATATATATATATATATATATATATATATATATACACACTAATATATATATCTCAGATGTATACCATTAAATTCCAGTGCTGAGTATAAAGTTGTCAGTTCTTTTCTTGAATGCTATAGAGAAGCTTCTCAGGTCTGTCTGCTCCACAAACTGTAAGGATCATATTCAGCTTCCAAGCAATCTTTTTATGTACGTGAACAACCAAAACAAAAAATTTGGTTTTTACAGAGCAATTTATCAATGTGTCAGGGCTAGACCACAGTCCAGAGGACAGTTGTAGATTAGGGAGGCTACACAGTTGCCTTCACCTGTTGTAAAGCTGAGGCTGTAATGACAGGCAGGAGCTGGTTCATCTCTGGAGCAGATCTGCCTTGGGACCTGGCATGGGTAGGGCTCTTCTGGGGAGAAGAGTGCAAGGAGTTGAAAAGATAGATTGTACCACCATGCATGTGATGAGCACTGGGAGTGAAGGTAGAAAGAGTGTCAGTTATACAGGTATTTTTCAATATTTCAGTCATTTGGAAGTGTGGTATTCTTCTAGTGCAAGATGTGCTTTGTTCTGGGCTTCTTGGTTTTAGCACAATATGTGTTGAAACTCCAGCAGAAATGCTGTGATAGGTGTGTGAACGGTATCTCCACCTGACAGGGACAGACCCAACCACAGGAAACCTGCTTAACCTTGGTTTTTTTGTAGCCAAAAGGCCAAATCTGTGGTTTTAAAAGTCAGTCTTGCTGTTTAGGAAAGTTCAGCCCAGGTGACAGGATCTCTCAGAGGGAGATCAGGGCAGAGGCTGTTGTTTCATTCCGGTACTTGGCACTCTAGCATTGCCATGCTTAAATATCTGTCCATCCCTGGGCTCCTGCTGTACCCCTATCCAACCTCTGTCACGCTGTGCTGGGCTGTGTGGATGGCAGAGCACACTGCCCTCTCCTTGCAGCTCTGCTCCAGCCTCTGCAGTGCAAGTTGTGGTGATGGGAGTTCACCACCCTTCCTTTTGCTTCTCTTGGTGCTTTCAGCATCATAACTACCTGAATCCATGGGGTTTGGCTGCTTTCCTAAACTTTGCCATCTTTTCCTCCCTTCTAGTCTGTACCCATCATCTCTCACTCGCGCTGGCTGCTGAAGCAGGGGGAACTGCAGCAAATGAATGGTCCAAAGACATCACGAACTCTTCGCACCAAGAAACTCTTCAGAGAAATCTATCTGTTCCTTTTCAACGATCTGCTGGTGATTTGCCGGCAAATTCCGGGGTGAGTGCAAAATTCAGGTGGTACACGGGATACTTCATTAGTTCCATTGCCCCAGTTTTATCCAACCTGTCATGCTGTGACCCCATCCTGTCCCTCAGGCACAGGCACATCCCTTGGCCTGACACGTACACCTCCCTCCAGTAGTCACCATACCTTTGAGCACAGCTGACTCTTCATGGGTGCCACAGCTCTCTCCAGCTGAAAATTCATGGCCAACAGGAGTTAAACAGATCCCAGGGCAGCAGGGTGACTATGCATCCAGCAGTTTCTGCAGGGTGGAAGTGAGTTACATTGGCTGGTGAGTTACACTGTCAAGAAGTGATTTTTGACTCATTGCTTCCTGAAGAACAGCTCAGATTTAGTCAGTTACAACTCTAAAAAAGCCGACTAGAAAGTCAGAGTAGCAGGGAGGGGTATAAATTTTGACCCGAGGCCAGTGCTTGTATTTGACATGGTGTAACCTGCATGAGGAGGATGTTGTTGTGCTGAGGACTGTGTCTTGTGCAAGCAGACACTGGTGAAACACAGCAGCAGAGAACAGCACGCCCTTTGTGGCATGATTAGATCCACTGGTAGGGAGCATCTTGCCCGTCCACTGTTCCTAATGAACGTGTCGCCGCGGTGTCTGTACGCTGGGAAATGTTTTGCTTCTGTGGCAACTTGTATCCAGAAAACACAGAGGCACTTCATAAATAGGAATGAATTAAGCCTCAAAATCCCCTTTGAGGGAGCGCCATCTGTGTTTTGGACGTGGGGAGCTCAGACAGAGCAAGCAACTTGTTCCAGGCCATGAGGGCTGCCCAGGGCAGAGTACAGAGAGGGCTCCTTGCTTTGCACTGGGTTTTTATAGCCACACGCTCATCCCATCCCACAGCAGGACACCTTTTCTCCTCCTTCTATGCAGCAGCTTCTGGTCTGTGTCCGCAGTACAATTCTGGGTGGCTGAACTCAAAGTCTCCTGCAATAACCACAGTTTTACCTCATCTCTCTTACCTCTCCCAGGGACAAGTACCAAGTGTTTGACTCTGCTCCCCGAGGGCTTCTTCGGGTAGAGGAGTTAGAAGATCAGGGGCAGAGTTTGGCCAATGTCTTCATCTTGAGGCTGCTAGAGAACGCAGATGACCGGGAGGCCAGCTACATGCTGAAGGCATCGTCCCAGTGAGTACCAGTCACCCTGCTATCACTCAGCAGTGCTCTCTCTTACATCCTGCCTTCTTGGGGACCAGCTGTCCAGGCTTTCCAGGGATGGGCATGGGGGGATCCCACTGCTGCAGCTGAGCTGGCCCTACCAACCTCTCTGCCCAGCATAACTCCCCTGATGCTACTGAAAGCCCCAAGGCTACTCATCACCTAGGCAGGTTTCTCTCCTGTACGGGGTATTTGAGGCCTCTGGGGTGGTGGACAGACAGGCAGTCCCTGTTCTGGGACAGAGAGATCAGAAATCAGCCCAGGCACCAGGCCACAGGCCCCAGCTGATTTATAGACTGTAGCATGTTCAGAAAGTAAAACTAAGCAGGATATACACTCACACACTCCAGAGGCTCCACTGACTCACAAGAATCATGGCCATGCCTGACCCGCCCTGTGGAGCAAAGTGTCTCCTGTTTGTGGGTGAAGGTGGGAGAAAAGGCTACTTCCTCTGTGTCTCCACAGCCAGTGCCAGTCTTGTGCAGCCCTTCTGCAGCTCAGGGCCTCCTTGTCTCCCTGGATACAGATTTTCTGGCTCACTGATTTTTCACTTCAGGCTCCAACAAGCTCAGGCTGGGCAAATGATTCAGCTGTACTAGCACTGACCCAGTTGTTTTGGAGCACAGGGCATGGCTTTCTCACTGACCCAAGCATTACCAGGCCCACATTTTCCAGCCACCAGCTAAACAGCTCCTAGAGACAATGCACATCCCCAGGTTGATGTTGTCTGCTGTCAGCAGGCTGCTGTTCATCATCATATTCCTAAATGAACACCGGGGTTGCACCCTGACTGCCCCTCACCACCAGCACAGCATCAGCACCAGGATAACGAGTCCCCAGCACAGTGAGCAGCTGCACCTTCTCCCCAGACATATGGCTGCAGCTCTGCTGCGCTGAAAATAGAGATGTCACTCACACTATGCAGGGCAAGCACACGTGTGACGTCTGTGAGGCTTGACTGTGCAGCAAATGATAAACCAGGCCAGGATTTGCTCAGCTCAGGGGAGGCAGTCTCAGGTCCATGCTCTGCATCCTGTCCCATCTTCTAGGTGGCCACAGCAGGTATGTGATCCAGAACATGGCTTGCCAACAGGTCTTGAGCACTGAAATGTGACATACCAACTGCTGAAGGCTGCTGTTTCAGAGATGCAGGAATGATGGAGGTAGTACTGGGCACAGACTGGAAAACTGAACATTTAGAGAGATAAGTGGGAGCCAAACAGAGACTTCTGCATCTCTTCTACAGCTCTTGCAACAATGCTGCTCAGTAGCAACTTGCAGCTCATGCCCTGGGTGGGCTCTGCCAGGAGCTGACACTTGATTTGGACACAGTCCATTGCACGGATAGAACTGCAGTGTGGGTGGACTCCTTGCAGGCTGAGAGGAGCTGGGCACTGGGGCAGATCCATGGAGCCCTGTAAGGATGTGTGTGCAGGCCCAGCATGCAGACAGGGCCACAAGCACGGCAGGACTCTGGGTTTGACCTGTCCATGTTATAGCTCCTCTGGGACCAAGGCCCTTGTCCCACATCTTCATGTGATGTGACCTGCAGGTGTTTCCACTGGTCCTTGGCATTGTTCTTCATACCTGAAGTATAAAGTATTCCCAACCCTACAGATCAACCTGCCAGCACTTGTCCTTTACATGCCCTTTTAGGCCCCTCTCCTTCCCGAAGGCACTCCCATGGCTTTTCATGTGTGTCAAGCTCAGGCTTTAAAACCACCTGAGAAGGTAGAAAACTCTCAGAGGGAAGCACAGCTGGTCCTCCAGGCAGGAGCTGGAGCATGTGAAGGTGAACTGCCCCATTTCCTCATGAGGCTGAGGGAAGCCTGAGGGGAGCCAAGCCTGGGTCTTCTCCAGCATTTGTGAGATCTTCACCCTCCCAACTGCAGGTCCAGATTTTGCAGCATGCTGTTCACTTCAGGCTCCAACAAGGTCTTGTTGCCAAGCAAGTGGTACCTTTGGTGTGCTGCAATGCTCTTCTGCAAGGGAATTAATCAGCTCTGCCCTTTAAATGTTCCTACACAGTAGTTGCGGGAATAAATGGTTCCTGTAACTGCTTAACTCCCAGAAAAACTGCTCCTGTTGAGCAGCCCAGCCAGGAGCTGCCTTTGCTTGCTATTTCTCAGAGAGTGCCAGGCCCCCACCTTGCTGCTGGCTCTTGACAGCAATGCCAGCAGAGGGACCCTCCCCAGAGAGGGACCGTGCTGCCTGTGGGGGACAGCCAGGGCTGTGCAGCAGGGCCCAGAGCAGTGTGTCACGTGTGACATCCCATCAGGGTGTGCAGCAGTGGGGCTCAGCATCACCACTGCACCCAGGACCCTGGAGGGGCAGGCAGGAAAAGGCTGGGAGGAGGAACATGAAGTCCAGAACTGGCTGGGCAGGAGAACTAGAGCTCTTACAACTCTTGCATGTTCACAGCTTTGGTTTGTCTCCCCTATCCAGGAGTGAAATGAAGCGCTGGATGATTTCACTAGCCCCAAACCGGAGAACCAAATTTGTTTCATTTACATCCAGACTTGTTGGTAAGAGGCACAGCATGGGAGCTGGGAGCTCTTCACCCCTTCCCCAGGACACCTTATTCTGCCTGATCTCAGTGCAGCCACATACCTGGGACCTATGCCAAAGCTGAACCCTCTCCCTGGGCTCCCCTCCTTTTATCTATGGCTTGTCCTGGGCCTGGCCCTGACCTCAACCCCTCCAACCTGGGTTGGGCTTCACCAGCACTTTCCTCCCTTCCAGGCTGCCCATGGCTAGCACGGTGGTGGTGACATGAACCCGGTCCCTTCCCAAGAGCTGCTTCCCCAGTACCTGTGGCTGGGGCACTTCCTGGCTTCCCCAGATCAGAGGGACCACGTGCAGAGCTCATGGGGCTACAGTCACCCAATCTGTGCTGTTCTTCAAGGGGCTCCATCCCAGTCCATCCCTCACTCTTGCCCTGTTTCTTGGCAGACTGCCCACAGATCCAGTGTGTCCACCCGTATGTGGCCCAGCAGCCTGATGAGCTCTCCTTAGAACTGGCTGATGTTCTCAACATCCTGGACAAGACAGATGATGGTATGGGGACGGGATGGGATGGGGATGGGCTGGGAGTCACTGTAGAAGGATGGGCTTTGCTGCAGGCAGGTAGTTGTGAGTTTCTCCCTCCAACCAGGGAGCGGCCCTGGCATCAGCATCACAGCCAGAGAAGAAAGTTACTGCCTTCTCCTAATAGCCAATCCAGGTTGCCTAAGTTGTGACAACACTGGCACGGCCTCCCAGCACCAGCTATGGGCCATGGTAGAGCTAGCACAGCCACTTCAGATATAAGCTATTGTTACCTTCATGTTGCTTCACAGCCACGTGATCCTGCTCTCTGGGGTACTCTTGTAGCTGCTGGTCTCAGGCACATTGGATGTCTGCTGGGGACCACTCCTGTGGCTCCAGGGACAGCTGAGGGCACTTGGTGGCAGCAGTGCCTGCTTTCTGCTGGCATCCTTTGAGCCAGTTATCCTCACATGATGCTGCTCAGGTGAGATGGCCTCTTTGCTGGATGGACAACCTGGGTCTGCTCCAGCACAGGCCTCTGAGTAGCTTCCAGAAAGCTCTGCCAGCTCCAATGGCTCTTTCCAGCACTGCTGTCCCAGTGCAGGAGCAAGGCCCAGTCCTTCCCCACTTACGCCTGTGTCTGTCTATATTCAGGCTGGATATTTGGGGAACGTCTTCATGACCAGGAGAGGGGCTGGTTCCCCAGTTCTATGGGGGAGGAGATCCTGAACCCCAAAATCCGAGCCCAGAACCTGAAGGAATGTTTCCGGGTGCACAAGTCAGATGACAGTCAGAGAAGAAAACTGGGCAGCAGAAACCGCCAGTGACCACCGGCATCCCCAAGCATCTGGAGTGCCTCAGAGAGACAGAAGACAGAGGCTGCCAGCTGGGAGGAGGTGGCAGCTGTGGGACATAGTGGGGGACCTGGTGCTCAGGATGAGGCACACAGACCCATGAACGAACAGACTGTCATTCCTAGGCCCTCTGGAAGCACTGGTCCTTTCCTGGAGAGCAGCGCTTTAAACTGTAAATAACCCTTTTCCAAGTGTTCTGTAAAGCCCCAAAGAGCACGAGCTCAACGGACACTGCCCAAAGGCCACCAGGTGCTGGCCAAGTGAGCCACATGTGCTGGCTTGGGCTGGCTCAGACTGCTTGGGAAGGGCAGTGGCCACAAACATGAGCAATTGATATCACCCGGTTTAAGCATTAACAGCTCATTGCTACCTTCCAAGTCTGGAGTGCTCGGAACCCAGCATCTCACAGGGCAGAACTGCAGTCAAGCAGCAGTCTCAACTATCTCAGAGCTCACTGACAACTGGCTGGGATGAGCCTCAGGAACTCCACTGCCCTAGTCCTGCTGTGAAGCTGCTGGACTCATTCCCACAGGCAGACCTTCAATCTGCTTCCAGTCAAATGTTCTGCAGTGCTCCACACTCAGCTCTTCTCCAGCAGCAGCCCAGCCTTGCAAGCCCTAACCCACGTCTTTGCCTGCCTGACAACCTCAAAGCACATCTGGACACTGTCCCATGGCTCAGCCCCCTCTACCACAGCCTCCCTCCTTCTGCAGGGCCACTGCAGAACCCCAGCATCATGTCCTTTCCTGGTTGATCGTGCACTTGTGGTCTTTGCTACACCCTGCTGCTGAGGCCACAGCAGGGGTGGCTGTGCCAGCAGCATCTCACACACCACACAAACACCAGCAGCCCCACAGCAGGTGAGTGACCTTAGCTGAGAGCTGCTGTCCTACATGCTCTGGGAGGCCCAGCAACTGCTGCCTGCATGCTTGTAACCGACCCCACAGCCTCCCTGTACAGGCTCACCTCCATGTATATATGCAAGTCTTGTGGCCAGCAGAGCCAGCTCATCACTCCTTCCAGCTGTGGCACTGAGCAATGCATGAAGCCCTGGGCACAGCACTGAGAGCAGCGTGGGGGACAGACCCACAGCAGCCACCGCTTGTTCAACAGTTCCACATGTGGCTGAGAGCCTCTCAGCGACAAGCTGGGCCCAAGTTGTGGCCAGCATCCATTAGGGAATGAATTATTTGGCATCTTTCTGTAGCATGACAAAGGATTGTCTTCCAGGCATTGCCTGTGCTGATTTATTCTCTGGCTGTGCCACGGTTGTGCTCAGAGAGGGGATGGAGAGCAGCTGCCAGCAGAGCCACACAGGGGCCACGGGCATGGACAGGAGGAGCACAGCCAGGCCAGCAGGAACGTGGGGAGAAAGCAGGATGCTTGGAAGCTGTGAAGGGAGGCACAGAACTGCTTTTTGGACAAGATGGTGTGTGCAGTTTGAGGCTGAACACAGCTGAGGTGGATTCCAGGGCTGTCCCTACTGACACCACAGCCTTGGGCCAGCCCAGCCCAGAGCCAGCCCAGGACTAAAGTGGTGGGAGCCACAGCAGCGAAGGGGAAAGAAGGCATTCTTCACTCAGGCCCAGATCAGTGGCACCACATTAGCATGTGACAACAGCCAGCAGGGCTGTGCTGCCTCGGCCACCTGTGGGAAGTTCACACCAGCCCGTGGTTCCCAGTCACTGCCCAGCCTCAGAAGGGGCTGGAAGACTTGCAGCCTCCAGTCTGCTGCATTGAGCCGATTTAATGGGGACACCCCAAGGCAGGTCCCTCCAGCAGCACCCCACCGTCATCTTTCTGAGTCAACTAAACCTCCAGCTCAGGATTCAAACCTTGCAACAGCCACAAATTCACTAGTGCAAACCCCAGAGGAGCTCCAGCTCTAGGAATTCCTTAAAATTACCTGAGAAATCACCACATCCCACAGCATCCAGCTTTGTGGCCCAGGCAGCCCAGCCGCAGGGCTGCAGCCCCACGTGCCTACCTGGCATGTTACAGCACAGAAATGCTCCCTTGCCCATTGGATGTTTCACCAGCTGGCCATAGCCAGGATGCCAGCTCCTCACTGCACTGCTCCAGGGAGAGGGGCTCAGTGCTGCTGTGCCATCCATCACTCACCACCAAGCCCTGGGATTGCTCCAGCCCCTCCTGCTCTGCTGCGATTCCACAGGACTCCGGACCCCAGGCACAGGCTGTGCCATTTCCACTGAATGGCATCCAGTGTTATTTCCTCAGACCCAGCCCTGCACGCCTCCATCTCAGTGATCTCCAGTGTTGTACAGGCCAGGCCTGGGGCCCACAAGCACAGGCTGGAGCCCCCCAGCCCTTGCCAGGCTGCCTCAGCGAACTGAGGGGAACTTCTTGTTGTCTGGTTTTTCCGTGTGATAAAATGTAGCTGAGCAAGCCAGTGCCAAAACACTTGTGTGTCTCTTTCCTCCCCCAGGCTGATCACTTGTCTCCTCCCCTGTCCCCTCTGGTGTAACTGGCCCAAATGCAGTGGGTCAGAACGGGGTTGCACATGAACTTGGGGTGGCTTACACCCATGAACAACCCTTTCCTAGGAAAGCTGTGCAGGGTGATGCCCAACACTGTTACCATCACCCAGACTAGACAGATTCTTTTGAGCTCCCTGCTCAAAGCCACACTCTGCCACAGGTTCCTCCTGAGTGGGGTTGACAGGCCCTGCCAGATCTGTGCCACCCAGGAGATAACACACACACCAAGGGCAACGAGCACTCGATGCATGGCTGCCCAGCACAGGGCCTGCAGTGCTTTATCCTTGGCACCATTTCTCCCAGGGTCCCAGGCAGACAGTTCAGGAGCAGCCAAGGGCTGCAGACAGGCCAGTTGTGTAACAGAAAAATGTTTTATTGAGTTCAGGAGGCCGAGAACTTTCTCAGTGTGATGACGACCAAGGCTACAAGCACAGATGTACCCAGGAGGGAGGCGATGACAATGGCACCAATAGCCCCGGGCCCCAGTGAGCCTGCAGGAAGAGAGAAAAGGGCACGAGGTCAGCAGAGACAGTGGGGCCCAGATGGGAAGGGTGGCAAGGATCACCCCACACCCAGCATGTCCCCAGGCATCAGGCCACACTCTTGTCCCAGAGCTCCCTGCACTGGCCATGTCCCAGGTGTCATCCTGTGCACCTTTGGGCAGGGGGCTGTAGCCAGCCACCACCACCTCAGCCAGCTCCCAGTGACAAGGACAGTTGCCACAAAGTGGGTCAGTAGTGCCCAGCTTTCCTGCTCACACACTGGGAGAGTTGCTCCGCTTGCAGCAGGACCAGATCTCAGCTGGTGCTTGCTGTCAGTCAGGAGCCACAAGCCAGGAAAGGCACTCGTGCTCCCTGTCCAGGGAGCTCCCAGCACACTCTGTCCTGCACAGCCCTACCTACAGTCAGGGCAGTTTTCTTTTCAGGGCAGGTGCCTGCCATGACAGGTGATGGGGCAGGAAGAAGCCATCTTGGAGCCATGTTGGGGCTGGCAAGAGTTCCACAGCAAAAGTTTTTCAGCAGGGAAGTTTCCATGAGCAGGCAATAAGGGCAACCTTCCCCCTCCCCAGCAGTGTGGCTTTAACCCCTCCCGGGATGTGACAGTCCCACAGGGAGCAAATCCGTGAGGACATCCCAGGCTGCTGCGGGAGTGAGCCGCGGGCGGTGCCTGTCGCAGTCACTCACCGTCCCCGGTGTCCAGCCGGTGCAGGTGGGTGCTGTCCTCGGGCTCCAGCTCGGAGGTGTACGGGGGGAAGGCAGTGGCATCCGACAGCCGGGCGGTGGCAGTGGCAGCGTCGAAGGGACCGGCTCCAGAGGGCAGCTCGGGCGGCTCGTTCCAGAGGGTGGGGACCGCGTCCTGCGGGTACTCTGCTGGAAGACAAGCACCCACGGGCATGGGGGGCCCGGTCAGGCTACTTGTGACAACCACAGCTCTGCGGGTCCCTGGGCTTCAGCTGCCTGCCAGGTGCCCTGAGGGCTGAGAAACCCGGGACGGCAGAGCCCTCCTCCGAGGGCACACCACCTCTGCTGAACAGCCATACCCAGAGCAGCCAAAGGCAATGTGCTTCTGCGGCAACCTAGTGTGCTCACAGCACACACGGGACAACACAGAGGGCCCTGACACCCTGCAACCTCTGCTCGTGCACAAAGAGGCCCCACATGAACATCCACCGCTGCTTTACTCATGGATGCCCTTGGGACTGGGCTGGGAAGGGCTGTCACCCTGCCAACAGGCAGAGGCCACCGGGCCACCTGTGCTGGCCAAATTCACAGCATCTCAGGGCCCTTTTCTTTTGTCCTGCACCACCAGCCCATGCAGTGCAGGATGCTGGAGGTGCTGGCACAGCACAGGACATGGCTCCCCCAGACAGGACCCCAGAGCCTCGACTTCCCCCTGCTGCACCCCCGCCACACCGGGGAGATGAAAGGCAGGCTGGCTCCTGTTTAATGTTACCACTCGTCTCCTGTTATTCCTTCCTGCCGTGGGTCAGAGACCAAGCCAGAGAGCCCTCCCTGTGTGTGGCTCAGCAAGCACTCCCTGTCAATGCCCAGCCTTGTTCAGGTGGGATCTGGCAGGAGCAGAAGACATTCCACAGCTCCCTGCAGAAACCGCTGGGAATGTTGCACGGGGATGGGGAAGAAAGCAGGGGGGAGGTAAACGAACAACATTCACTGCCAGGGCCCTCCTGAACTGACACAATGGTTATCAGGACTGGGGAACAGGGAGTCAAGAGCTGGAAAAAACAGCCCAGGCTCCCTGGGGCAAGGCACTGAGGTATCCCAGGGCATCCCAACCCTGGCATATGAACCTTGGTGTACCAGGGGCACTTGAAGACTTGTCCCAGGCTCTCTGTGGAGAGAGATGGCAGCAGCACATCTTGGCACTACCAGCCCCAGCTTTAAGTGCCTGGAGCCCTCCTTGCCTCCTGTGGACAGAAGGTGCTGTGGGGCGAGAGCAAAGAATCCTCATTAATGGGCTGCACCACACTTTGTTCTCCCTTTAGATCCCTCCCTGGAACAGGGAGGGCCAAAACACTCACCTTTCCTGAGGGTACAAACCCACTGAGAACTTACTGCAGGGTTTGTATCAGAGTAGCTCCCACCATCACCAGAGCTATTCCACAAGCAACGTTCTAGAAAGTTTTGAAAGCTCTTTCTACAGGCAGAAAAGCTACAGGGTATCCAGCAAGACAATTGCCAGGTTTAACCCTGGCCCAATGAGCATCAACAGAGACAAGTTCCAATGTGCAGCCTGTGCCAGTGAGACCCAGGCAGGAACCCAGGCAAAGCTGGGCGTAGCAGAGAACACCGTGCCCTCACACACTTGGTCTCTGCACCAGAGGTGGCATCAGCTCCCCTGTACATGCACACAGGTTTGTGTTCCACAAGAGCTCCCCACAAACAGCCAAGCCCCTGCAGGGCCCTTCCCAACCTGTGCTGCAAAACCAACCAGCAGAGCTGAAGACTCATATTCCATCCCATGGCTCTTCCACAAAGTGCCATTTCCAGTGGACCTCTCTACTTTAAATCCCATGGTGTCACAGCCAGAGAATGGAACAAGAGGAAATACAGAATTCAGTGAGAAAAGCTAGTTAACACAGGAGAGAACTGAGCAGAGCTGGGCTATTTAGCTGCCAACAGTGGCATGGGAAGCTGTTGGTTTAAGAACAGACCAAACATATGGGATACTTTGGAAGCCCTGGTTCCAGGCTGCTTTTGTAAGGGAGAAACTCCACACAGAAGAGCCACACTCCAGCCATGACCTTTCTGACTGTCAACACCCCCCAGACCAGAACCAACACTGCCACTGTCCCCACTTGGCAGAGGAACACAAAGCTGGAGGACAGTGTTGCTTCCTTTCCCAAGAACGTTTTTTTTCCCCACAGCTGCACGTATGCCTTATGTGTGACCCAGAACTGGTGCTAGCTCAGATGATCTGTAACAGAGGCAGGCACCATCCAGGGAGACTGTGTGACCTGGGCTGGGTATTCCAAATCCCTGCTCTCAAAGGGAAGAGGAGGGAGCACTATCTCTTCTAACCATAGTGCAAAGGTCCCACAGGTGCCACCAGACCCAGAGGTGCCAGATAGTCTCTCCTGTTCTCCATGCAGCTAACTCCTGCTTAAAGAGAGCTGCCAGATATTTTTCAGGGCACAGAGCTCATTTTTGATAGCCAAATAGAGAGGAAACAGTCTAATTCATTTATGATCGCTGTGATTTATAAAAACTTGGATGGCTGCTGGATATGTATTTTGTTAATTCCCCCCATCCAACTGACACACACTTTTCAGTTTGCCCACACAGAAAAGGCAGAATGTGCTTAACATGCATTTGCTGTCCCAAGTTCTTGTGGTTTTACCCTACTGGCACTTCAGCCCAGGGAAACACAACCCCTTTCAGTCAGGTCGGCTGCCTCGGGAACAGTTGTGAGCTCAGAGGCAGCAGCAGATTGCTGCACACACACTGAGTGAAATACCTGCAGCTGAACCTCCCCAGGAGCCAGGGCTCACTGCTGGTCCCCTTCTCAGCTCCTGCCCCTCAGTGCTGCTGGAGCAGGTGCCAAGGGCCCTGCTGTGGGCACACAGAGGGGGAACACAAAGCAAGAGGCAGGTTCCTCCAGAGCCCATTGCTGCAGCCTGGGAGAACATCTGCTCATAACCAGCACTGTTCTCCCCACGTCTCTCCTTGGATTTTCCCTCCTAACCTAAAGGCTCATGTCTTCACATGCCTCCACTCCTGCAGCTGAGAAGCCCAAGCATCCATCCAACTATGCTCATGCATGCAGCAGGTTTCTTTAACAAGCAGAGGTTTCACACCTGCTTCCCTGACAGTCTCAGTGACTGTCAGATACACAGCTGGTGCTGGGAGTGGCAGATCTCTAATGGACACACATCAAATGCCACAATCCCATTTCAGTCCCCTGGTAAAAGCAAGAAAAGTGATGGGAAGGAGAGTTTGTGTCAGGTACCAAACCCCAACACATGCACACTATTAGTAAAGTCTTATGTCTCCAGGTGAGACACAAGGGCCTTTTCCAGTCATCTGCTGGATAGAATCTGCAGAGATTCTATCTACAGGCAGGGGACCTAGCTCAGGAAGTTCAGTTCTCTGCTCTGCACCTGATGTTTTGGGTGACCACCACAAGTCCTGCTCTTCCCAGGCTCAGTTATTCTGTGCATGAGCAGGACACCAGGATCTAAACATGAACTGCAGAGGAAGCAGCACCAGCATGGCCAGGCCTTCCTGCCCACACTGTCACTGTCATTCTAGCTGTGATGAGGGGGATGTGGCCTGTGAACCTCAACAAATGCCTCAGTGACAGCTCTGGAACCGGCAGCAGACCCTCCCAAGGAAAGGGCAAGTTGAAGGGAAGATCCATGGCCGTGGGGCAAAAAACAGCAATCTTAAATTAGCATGTAAAAACACCCAAACATGCTGCTATCTCCAGGGAGGGAGTGCAACCAAGAGCTGGAAACTAAATACCAAAGTAAAGTACTGCATGGCTTGTACTCCTGTTCACCCGAGAACTTTGGAGAAATAAAGAAGCAAGAAAACACACTCAAAATACATCATCCATCACAAGACCAGATGTTTAATATCTGGGAGAAAGCATTAGCTGTGCTGCCATCAGCCCAGGACCAGTCCTACCTCTAGAACACTCCTGTGGCACACTCACATGGTTTACTTGTCCTGGAGGGGCAGCCAGGGGCACATGGAGGGGCTGCCAGGCTGCTGAGGCACACGAGTCACCCACACTGCCAGGCTCTGGGCCTCAGTGCCAGCTGCCCCAGAGGGAGGAAAGCTCCAGGCCCTGGCACAAATGAGCTCTTCCCCTGCATTAGCTCTGTCTCAGCACTGAAACACAAGCTGAGGGCAACTGCTGCTTTCAGACTAACAGTAAAAGCTTTGTCATGAGAAATACAGTTGGAGAACACTTAGAAGAAAAACATGCAATAATCTTATTGGCATTTTACTGGACAAAATGGACTAAAATTATTAGAGTGTTTTTAGAAGGCCAGGTGGATGATGGTAGCTCTTCCTTCCCACATGTTAAGACTACAAATTGTCTTATTTTAGGGAAATCTCTCTGCTGCACTGTCTTCTTCCTGTCTTCAGCACAGGTAAGTTATAACTGAGGTGAGGAAATGGGAAGAAAAGATCAGTTACCATGAAGAAATACACGATGAGTTTTCCAAGTGATGCAGGGGCCAGTGGAACTCCAGGCACGTGGGCCATAGAGAGATCCAGAGGGGATGATGGCAAATGCAACTTGACAAAAGTGCTATTTCCATGCCTAGAAAGAAGGTGGGGTGAGCTGCCAGCACAGTGAGGAGGTGGCCAGTGCCCCAGGTACTCAGTGACTGAAAGGTAGGACTGGAAGTGTGTCTGTAAGTGACAGCCCCAGGGGATGCCAACCAAATCTGAAGGAACCAGACCCTCCCCACAGACCAACTGTGAGACTTTAAGGCAGACAAACGTGGCCAGATCACATCACTGTCACTGAAGGTTACTAGCCACTGGCCAATAGTCTTCTTCACACAAGCTGATTTCAGCATTTCATCATCCTCACTGTCCACCTCCAACCTAGCTCCTTATTCAGGAGTCAATACCAGCATCAGGAATCTTTAAGGAGCGCTGGAGCAAAGCAAGGTTGAGTAATGGCTTACAAAGTCCCGCTTCAAGTGTGGACAGATCTGCTGGAACAACTACATCAAACAAAACCTATTTACTGCTATCCATGTTCTAGAACTTAAGCTTTAAAAAGTTTCCTAATTTTTGTTTCTCCTGTAGTTGAAAAAAAAGACACACAAGCTGCTACAGAAAGATGTTCTTGGTCAAGGTGTTTTCCTGTGTCTTTTCCTTTGGTGTGTGTGCTCTTTTGCTTTTCTCCCCCCAGACTTATTCTGATGTGCTACTGCAGTCCAACATATTTTCACATTAGCTCAAAACAAGCTGAGGAGCCCACATGTGAGTTTAAATATCAAATTTACACACGGTTCAGGAGCCAATGCCTTGCAAAGGCTTTGCGTTACCTTGCAGCTCATTTGGGGCTCTGAATCCATTACAGGAATTGAAACTGGGTTTGCTGATAGGAAAAAAACCAGTTCTTCCCGTGCTCAAAACCTACCTGCCCCTTGGGTTTAGAGAAAAAGGAAGTGGAAGTGGCTGAGGTTTGTCAGAGATCCTTGAGCTGGCTGTTTCCTGTTGCCAGATGATGTGTAAGGGGATTGAAGATGTGCTTGGTTGCCTCCCCATCTTTGACAAAATGTTATGTTGGAAAGAGCTCAGTGACTTGGAGAAGTTCACACTTTCACCAGTTGCAGAGCCCTGACCAAGCTGTCCAGGAAATCAGACCAGTGAGAAGCAGCCAACAGGGAGAGGAGACTCATCCTGGGCCTGGGGGCTGCATGACCCATGGTCAGCCCTCTCCAAGGCAGAGCTGCTCCTGCTCACTCTGCAGGGCTCTGCTGGGGACAGTCAGAGTGCTGAGATGAAAGGGCAGGGGCTGGTGAACCCTGAGGCCAGCAAGGGGCTGTCCAGCCCCAGGTGGCCACGGCAGGCACAGGGCCAGGGCTGGGCTGAAAGGAGCCCTTCAGCAGCAGCACAAAGGGCAGCCTGTGGAGGGCAAGGCCAGGAGCTCCTGTGTGCAGCAAGGCAGAGCTGCGGTTCTGATGGATGCTGAGTAAACTTGTTTACAGAAAGGCAGGGCTGTGTGTGTAGGTGCTGAGGCCAGAGGGCTGTCTGTGTGCCCTTCCCCTCTTTGTCTGCACCAGGCCGGAAATTTCCTTTTCTAATGGAGTAAAAGCAGAAAAAGTTCCACTGCTCCTCAAACCCCTGTATACTGGGGGCAGGCACTCTCCATGCAGCAGAGAATCATTCTGCTCCTAGGCTGGCTTCCTCCTGTCCTCTCTGAGGGAGCAGGGAACAACCTGTTAGAGGCTTTACATCTCTAAAGCACTGCAGAAAAAGCACAGAATCTCTCCTACACCCTAAGATCTGAATGTTGCACTCCCCAATACAAAGCCCTTCAAGCCTCGTTGCATGAGCACAACTCACCCAGTATAAGGATCAGGTAAATTTGGGAGTGCATCACAGGAACAAAGTGACACAGGGAGGCAGCACCAGGCACAAACCACAGCTGCAAAGCCAGAGCAAGCACATGGAAAAGCTGGCAAGGAGGGGGGCCAGAGCAAAGGGACCAAATATTGGAAATTTAAAACAGCATAGAAGAGATTCCAGCTTGGAGAGGAAGCAGATTGAATTCTCACTGGAAATCAATCACTTTCTGCAGAGTGAAATACTGCTAATGATTAAGATAAAATCTTACCTGGTATGGGGGAAGAGCATGGTCAGTGCTTCTGAGAGCAACAGCAAGGCACAAACTGAAACTGTGCTAAAATGATTAACGTTCCATTGCACAAAAAAAAAGTTCATGGTTTGAGAAGGAAAGTATCCACTTTTTAGTGCTCATTTCTTAGTTACTTTGAAGGTTTCCCTTCAAAGAAGGTGTCCTAGAAGGAGAAGATACCAGCTGCACTAATTGTGCTCCTCCACCCACAGATGTTCCAGCCAAGCACAGTGGTGAATTTCCCTACCCATATGAAAGCTCCTTTAAAAAGAATTCCATAATTTGATCTGCTAGACAGCTGGCCAGATCTCCCAGCGAGGCAAGATGCTCAGAAGAAACTGTGAGAGAACTGCAAAACAACATTGCTCCAGGTCTTGGAAGGCAGGACAGAAATTCAGGAAAACAAATGCTGTGCCTGTTATCTTTGCCCCAGCCATCTCTTCAGCCTTGTCTCCACTGCCTTGGAGGAAAGGCTTTGGGGGAAGCAATTCCCCATAAGAGTTTCCACCTGTACACTCAGAGCCCATCAGTGCAGGGGGTTTGGAAGTCAGTTTTTTCCCAGCTGTAAAAGCCACCTCAGACCTGCAGCCTTTGAAGCTGTGCCCCCAGCTCCCTGCAGCCAACACAGCTCTGCTGAAGGCAGGAGCAGGTAAAGCTGAAATTAATAACAATCCCCAGAGAAACAGTGCCTTACACAGCAGGCATCTCTCCCATTCTTCTTTCTCACTGCAAGCAAGTCAGAGCCAGGCACTTTTCCAGCACTGCCCTGCTACCCCAGCTCCAGAGCAACCCCATAAGGATGCACACCTTGGCTTTGGACTGGGGTTTTTATGGACACTTCCCTGGTTCTGCCTAAAGCAGCTGCTGAGCTCTGCTGCAGCAGAGAACACAGAAGGAACCAGGAATTGGCACACAGGCTTTAGCCAAAGAAAAATTTTTCTTTCCATACCTGTAACTTCTTCCTGCTATTAAAAGCTGAGAGACAGCCTGTCCCACCAATGCTCACAATAGGTGCTACTGCCATTCTGCTTAGGAAAAGTTAAAGAATTTTCTCCACTGAAAATATATTCTTGCTCACCAGCAGCCACCAAAGCTAGTTTCCCTTAATCAATTACAATTCAACACATATTTAGGGATGTTTTCAGAGAAGGGAGAAGAGAGAGGGCAGTGTAGGAAAGGATCTCCCAAACTTTTGGGTTTTAAATGCAAACAAAGTTCCTTACCTGCCAGCACAGCAGGGACCAGGATGCTGCACAGCGTTAGCAGGACCAGGCGAAGGACTCTGTGGTAGGGCATGGCTTCCCTCAGGAAAAGCATCAGCAGGAATCCTTAAAACTCTTCAAAGCACAAACAACTCAGAAATTTCACTGGTATAATAAAAATTCTGTTCAGTCAGGTAAAAAAACAAAAAAAGAAAAAAAGTCCTTCACAAGAGCAGCTGTGCAGAGAGTGCAAAGCCCAGCAGAGCCTCGCTCTCTCTGGCTGCAGGAGCACACCTCCTCCCAAAGGCAGCTCCACCCTCCCAAACTTGTGCCTAAAACCCCATAGGCAGCCAAGCAGAGCCATCAGGACCCTGCCAGGTCAGTGCACACACAAGCAGTTGTTGGTGAGCCCTTCCCAGAGGCCACGAGGATGCTCCAGAATGCCTTGCCTGGGGCTGGCCATCCCGAGGCACAGGAAATAACACAGGAGCCATTGGGGCAGCTCAGCCCAAAAGCCAGCATCCCATTTGAGGGCTGTGCTCTCCCTCACTGTGCAGGGTGGAGGGCATTTCAGGGTGAGGAGAGCAAACAACAAGGGCCTCAATCTTCTGAGGCTAAAATGCTCTGACACAGAGCCAGAGCAGCTCCATGGCATCCTTGTTCCTGGGTGGAATACTTACAGAGCTGGCCTGGGAGCCATGGGTGGTCTCAGAACTGCTGTCAAAGGCTCCGAGCGTTCCAGGAGAGTCGCCCTTGGCAGGCAATGCCAGCATCCTCCTCAGATCCCGCTCCTCAGGCACCACCTCCTCCTGCCAGCCTCTGCCACTCTGTCCCTGCCTGCCTCAGGGGCTCAGGACAGTTCACAGCACAGAAAACCCAGGTTTGCTTCAAATCACATTTGCAGCAACAAAGAATGGCGAATGGATGAGGTGTATAAAAGGGGGAACACTCCAGCTGATTGTCACAGAAGAAGTTTCATTAGTATTTTGGAGCTGATATGATGATGAATACTTCATGGTTTCCCATCATGAAATGAATACATAAACACCTCCAATGTCAGTTCTTTATGCTCTGAAAATATGACACAAGTATTTAAGTCTTAAATTTGAGATTCAGATTTTTCTGCAGCAATTGCTTTGCTTTTTGGAGCCCCTGTTTTCCCCATCCCTACTGATCCAAATGACTCTTGCTACAGAAAAGGGCCCTATTTGTCACAGAAGGTGGCAATGCAGTCACCTGAGAGCACAATGTGCACATGCCACCACCTTACCTTCATAGAAACACAGAAACCAGAGTATTTCAATATTATGAACAGTGTTATCTTCCCCACTGGTCCATTATCTACAAAATCCCAGGAGCCAAGTGAGGTCCTCAAAGTCTGACAAATTATTGCACATTTTCCCTGCTTGCATTTCTGCATTTTCATTTAGCAATCGAGAAGCTGTTCCTTTCCTGCCGAGCTCAAAGCTAACACACTTTAGTGTATTTGTAACAGGGTGTAGAGCAGTCCAAAATTAGCTTGCAGAAATTAGATCACACCACTAAAAAACCAGAAAGCAATTATGAACCACACACCTTATATGCTAAAAAGAGAAGATATTAAAACAAAGTCAGGTTATCAGCCTAAACATCAACTGTTCTCTCAGACATCAGCTGAACATCATGCAATTATTATGTACTGTGTAAGTTGGGCCTCAGCATACTTGTTTTCCATGGTCAGGTGAATGGCAGGACATTTACCATTACCTTTAGTGGGATTTTCCACACAAAAACAAGTATCAAAAAAGGAAACTAAGTCTAAAAAGAGAAACTTCCATGGTTTCCATGTGGACTTTAGGCTGAGGGGAGAAATAAAACACCTTATTTAGGGCAGTGCACTGGAGTGCACGGGGTGGGCACCGACTGGCAACGGAGGCTCCGTGGCCAAGTGTTTGTGTTAAGAGCAAACCAGCCATGGCTTGATCTCCCCTGCATAAACAGCACCAGCATGAATGCACACGTTTCTCTACAGACAGCGGAGGAAAATTAAAGCTTTCTTGTTAGAAATTTCCAATATCAACTTACTGGTGTTTATTTGAACTCTAAAATTATCAAGTAGAAAAACCAACCAGTATTCCTCACCAGGGAAGAAATAAAGCAGCAGCTGTTGTTCCACATCCTGTGTATTTGCTTGTTGTTTCTTGATGAAAACTGATGCAAGTCGAGTTAGGGTGGGTTTTAGCACCAGGAATTATCTCAATACTTAGCTTTGACAAAAGCAAGCAGAAAGTTTTCTCTCAGATATAATACAACCAGGTTTTATTTAAGTTCTCTCTTTTTTTTTCCCCCCCACACTGGCAAAAGTTCAGAGGGAGTTTAAAGTTTTGTAAACATTTTAACTACCCCTCTTCCCCCTTTTATGAATTTACAAAGCAAAGGAGACAGGGAGACCAGATTTGCAACAGTTCCAAGTCTCTCCATGCTATCAGATCCAAAAACTATATACAAGTCTGCAGCAGTCTCTGTATAGTTACTGTACATGTCTGGGGATGGGGGAAGAGAGAGGAGGAGGAGGGGAAGGTGACCCCAAAAAATGAATAAACCAAACAAAATAAAATCCAAAGCCAAACTGCTCTTGAGCAACTCAAACTGTTTTCTTTAGGCAGTGATGACAGAATAACAGACACCTTTATACAACTCCACCAAAACTGCAGCATATCTCCCTTCGCAGGTTACACCCCTCTGGGGACGGGAGATGGGACCAGGGGGGTCAAACTAAGTGCATTTGGCAGTTTTCCTTCTCTGTCCTTTGTGGTGTGTGTGGGGTGGGTGGGTGGGTTCGTGGAGCAGGGAAGGTGGTGTTAATCTTTCGGTGAGAGAGGAAGGTTATGACTCCATAAACACTTAGAGGTTATGGATCCCAGTGAAGGTGCATGAAGTACTTTTAAGGTGTAGAAGATAAGCAGGGCCATCATTGCACAAAGCTTCGTCCTCCAGTGTCTCTCTCGGTGACGAAAGGGCATCTCTGCTTGATACCTAAGCACTGCTTCAAGTGACAGCCAGCTGAGGCTGCTGGCACGTCTCTGAAAGCCAGGGTCCACCCTCTCCAGAGACTACAGATCCACACTGCAAAGATCCCACTGTCTCTTAAACGAGACAAATTTGCAGGAAAAGAGCTCAAAATAAACTGGTCCTAACCCTCTGAAGGTAGCACTTATGGGGTAAATTCAGCCTGAAAGAAGAGATGCCACCCCCCTTTTCCAGAGCAGAAGTCCCCACTTGTCCAGGAAGGCTGGAGAATGCCGACGGGAACTCCACCAGCTTCAGCATCACCACCTAATGAAGACAGACTCGAGCTTTCCCTCCAAAAATTATGTGCTGAGAAGGGCTGGCAGGGGGTGTGCAACTTCAAACCAACCCAAGCTAAACTGTGCCCACTACCGCCCCTCTCCTGTTGCCAGTTTCTAGGGGTAGCTTATGAATGCAACTCCTGGCCAGGAGAGCACCTCTTGCCCTGATGGAGCAGCCAAGTCAGTATCTGTGTGGCGTTTTGGTTTTGACCAACATCTGTTAACCACAAACTCTCTCTCAATCTCTCTCTCTCTCTCTCCATATGACTGCACGTGTTGGATGTGGTAAGAGTAACCAGGAGAAGGAAGCAATGCTTTGCAGAATCCCAATTGATTTTTTTTTTTCCAGGTATGTCAGCAGAATGAATCACAGCACAGTGAAAGCTTGCTGCCCAATTCAGCCTTGTTGTGAACAAAGCCTGACTCCCACCCTCCCGGGACTCTGAGCAAAGTCCACTCGAGTGGGCTGACAGTAGAACAACGCCTGTGCAGTCCTGGGCAGAAAGGGTTTGCTGGGGCCAGAGGAAGCAGCCTGAGATGATTGATCCTGTGATTCACTGCGAGGCAAAGAACAACACAAGGTGGAGAGTACGGTGTCCAAACGGAGAATCCATGGTTAACAGATGCAGGAAAAGCCAGTTGATTTGCACATGCTCAGTAGTCTTCCAAAGTCTCTATTTCTCCCATATTGAGCCGCTCTGATGAAGCATTCACTGAAAACCCTGTGAACCAAGAAGAATTGGTGTTATAAATCTGGCTGTGGCATAGTGTACTTGATACAAAACATCTGTTGAAGGCAGTCCCATGTGTAAGAGAAAGTGAATGTAGGGGTAATCCAGTAAGGCTACAGATGCAGTTACCCAAAATTACTGATTTTTTCCTTAATAAACTAAAGATAATCAACTGTATATTTAGACAACCATCACTTGGTCTTTAAAACCAAATCAGAAGACTTTTCAAGTCCATTTGAAAGATGTCACCTGAAGAGCTAGTAGAAGGCACATCTACACATGGTGGCAACATGGCTCTGCAACATCTCAAAAGGGAATGTGTTTAAATCAACTGGCCCTTGAAGTGGCTGTCAACATCATACTTACATGGTCTGAGAGGAAGAAATGGGCATTCTGAGAACTTGGAATCACACATGGAATTATGCTCCCACACTTCAGGAGTTGTGAGCAATTTCACCCTTTAAAGTCTCAATGCATGTACCTATGACATCTAGTAGCAATTACATCTACATCCATGCTTTTTTACAAACTTCCATCTCAGGAGTACAAAATGAAAATGTACAAAGTTATCCAGGGCCATGCAGGTGGCTCAAGATGCACCCCAACTTCTACCCAAGCCTTGAGCCATACACGTTGAGGACATGATGCACATGAGAAAAGTGAGAGGAAGAGTGAAAACACTTTCAGCAAGGAAACCAATCCAATAAATCAAATGTAGCTTTCCTACTGAAATCCCTTTTTTAAGGGTGTACAAGCCCCATCTGGAGTATGAGAACAGGGAAATCCCCCTGTGTAAGGCTACTAAACACGAAGTTGAACTTCAGTGTTTGAGTGTTACATTGGTTTGCTCTGTGCTAGACAACCAACTGCATTCCACTTTGAGAGGCAAGAAATGCTCTGTTCAGGAGGTTTAGGAAAATTGTTCTGGCTCCCTCACGTGGCAGTGTGGCCTAAAAGCATCTGAGATTATTTTGCAAAAGAGTGAGTGTAAGCGTTTTTAAAAAGCTGCACAGGCTACTTCCCTTCCAGTTGGAACTTCTAAATTATATTTAATGATTTCTTCTTCACATTCAATTGAGTACCCAGATCAGAGTCAGTGGATGGGCACCTTGAGGTGGCATAAGTCAGGAGTCCACTGAGAAGTTACACACACACCAGTGCAGAAATCACTGATTTAGCTCAAGTACTGACTTGGGTGAGACCAAAAATAAAAGAAAGACAAAAATCAAAGGCAGGGCTCTGCTAGAGCCTTAAAAAAGCAGTGACTTCAGGTGGACAATACCTGTCTGCTCTACAGCAATTGGGCTCAGCAGAAGCAGCACAACAAAGCCTGGCCCAGTGCAGTGCCTTGGTTCCCCCTCTGTCACACAGGGCATAAACACAGACATTTATTCCACATGAGCACAACAACTGTCACCCCCACAGTGTCCATGCACTCACACAAGGGCCTTGCACCTTAAAAACTACTTCAAAGAAACTTTTCCATCAAGTGCTACAGGGGCTGATTAAAATTAGCCTCACATAAAAATTAAGACACAGAACATAATAAATAAATAAAGGACTGCTAATGAGGTCATCATCTCCATGGTCTCCAGCTGAAAATCTGTCACCACTTCAACCTCTGCTGTCTTTTCTGACTAGGGTAGAGGTTATCTTCTGGAAAAACGTGGCAAGGCAAAGGCAGCCTCAGAAAGCTGCGTCTCATAAAGGAAGGAAAACATGCTTTTCTTCAAAGAACAAATCAGCATTAATGCAATAAAATACCCATAGGTCAACTCAAAGGAGAAAAGGGAATTTAACTAAAACGCCTGAACTACTTAAGAGGTTTCCAGGTAATAACCCAAAGAGTATCAAAGAGGCCATTACACGAGGGAAAGTTCAACAAAAATTTCCATGAGACTGATACGGAATTTTTCAAATCATTAAACAAATAATAGTATTGACAAGATTCTAAAGACATTCCAACTTTTCCACTCAAATTCAGTATTTAAGCTCAGTAAGAATCTTCTACATTCCCCAAAGCAAACCACCACTACCAAATTAAACATTAATTTTTAAAAACTGAGACAGACCTAACAAGCTGGGATCTGCTCGAACCATTTTCTGTTTCTTCTTTTTCTTCCCGCTCTGCACAGCCTCAAAGTTGGACTGCTGGTTGTTGCTCTGATTGGTCTGAAAGACTGAATGTAGCGAACTGTGGTTCATCCCCCACACTGAATCCTAGAGAACAAATTAAGGACAAGATTACAGAGCATAGTGAAGTCTGCTTTATTTATACAGAAAATATTCAGAGAGCCCAAAGCACTTCCTATATCCATGTGGCAACACTAGCTACTGATGTATCCACCTCATCTTCCCACAGCATTTCCCAGATCACCACGCAAAAACACTCTGATCTACAGCTGGCCTCAACTGTCAAGTGGTAAAAACTGGCAAGCTGCTTTATTGCCAGGACACTGATGAACCCAGGTGCTGCCTGCAGCCTGCCACAGCCCCAGGGAGAGCAGAGGCTCCTGTACCTGCTGTTGCTGCTGTTGCCTCTGCTGACTGGCTTTCTGTTTGGCACGGCGCTCGAGGAACTGCTTGGCAAACTCCTTGGCCTCAGGAGTATCTCCAAGGTAGGCTCGGATGTAGTCATGGACCTCATAGGGAGACTCCACTTCCTTCAGGAAAGATACAAACGTGGGAACTGCAAGAGGAAGGCAGACCATGAGTGAATGCACGTTGATAGCAAACACACAAATGCAATAAACACTTTTCAATTTCAAAGTGTCAATTTCTGTGTCAAATATCTGCTGGTCTAGGAGCTTGCCCTTCCCAGTTTCCCACAATAAAGCCCTATCATGCAATGCAGGATGGAAATGGATTCTCATCTATCTGCCACATAATGCTTCCATGACCACCAAAAATCCCCAGGAGGGCTCTGGCTGACAGACTTCAGAACTTTTTCAAATCCCACTGATTTGGTATAGTTAGGACAATGAAAACCTAAAAGAGGATGCAGCCAGTTCTTCTAGCCACTATTTAATGATGTCCTTTTACTGAGTGCATGGAAACATTGGTTTAATATCATTACAGTCCCTCAGAACTACTCTATCAGGAAACAGAACAGATAGTGCTCCCCTCATTTCCTTCCATCTCTTACCATCTAGGTTGTTGGCTGTGTTGAGTGCATGAAGCATCTGTTCACACCACTGAGTGAATCCATCCTGGGCTTTATTAACCCCCTGGAACAATTTCAACAGCTTCTCTTCTTCTTCTACCTTCTTGTTTTGTCTACTTGTAATACCTACAGATTTACTGAGGTAAAGAAAATGCATATAATTAGATTATCAGTTACCAGGCTTACCCACAGTACCATATAGAGTACAGTGTTGTAAGACTATTTTACAAGATGCAAACACTTTTTAAGAACAATTTTCTAAGCAGGTGACAAAATGAGCTCTGAATAGTCACCTATTAGCTATTTTTGTTGCCAAAACAGATCCTGAATGACACAGAGAAAAAAAAGGAAAACACATCATGTTCCAACTGCAAACTGATCATGCCAGGAGTAGCAGTATTTCTTTGCAAAAGCTCCTTCTCCAGTTCCTACCTGAGGCTGGCATTGCTTTTGTTTTTATTGGTCGAGTTACGAGGTCCCACTTCCTTAACTGCATCATCCCAGAAACCCATGTTTGAGTTTTTGGTATCAGCATTGCTCCAGATGCTGCTGACTAGGTCAGATGCCCACTGGTTGCTGGGATTTGTGTTTAGAGAGCCCCACACTGAATTCCCAATGCTGGTGTGCAGGTTAGAGTGCTGTTGAGACAACAAAGAGATGCTGGTTATTAGCACAGACCCAGCAGAAAACACATGAACAGACAGAGGGAACTGGCCCAGCTGCTCTCCTCCATGTAGTGATTAGATAAATAAACGTACCGTGGTATTTCTGACTCTGTTCGGCTGCTGGTGCTGCTGTTGCTGCTGTTTCTGCATCTGCCTTGCCTCTTCCTGCTGTATCTCCAGCAGGGACTTGGTGGTGCCTGTTGGTTTGGTGACATTACCCCAGCCTGACAGTTTTTGCTGCTGTTGCTGCTGCTGTTGCTGGAGGGCCTTCATTAGTTCACGCTGCTGACGCCTTTGCTGTTGCATGCAAGACAAAAGTGCTTGTAAATACTTTCATATGATCATTCCTATTCAAAAGCCTAGCTTGGAAACTGGTTTTAAACAGCATTCACTTTCTTCTGGAGAAGCCTGGCTGACCTGTTATTGTTCTGAGCCATTACTGTTCCTCCAAAAAAGGAGATGATTAGGTAACTAGTAAATAAAAATTGTTTATTAGCCTTGGACAGATTAATTTATCAAATCATTCCTGCAGTCAGCTTCTTGGAAGATAACCTTCAAAGTCTCCTATAATCATGTGCTCCCCCCAACCCAACCTCCCTTTAACTGCCCTGGTCTTGTGAATAACTTCAAACATGTTAGAATATAGATGTGAAATAATTGTAAACTGTTTTGTGAATGTATTACACTCCCAGGGTTAAAAGGGTGATGTTTTCCCTTCTTTCAGATTCTTGTACTAAGAAGTGATAAAAACTTTCATACAAGTGCTTCCTGAACCTGTACCTGAAGGACAGGATTTTGAGTAATGCTATTTCAAAAAAACATTCCTCATCCTCACCATTCCTTCTAATAACTGAAGTGACAGCTAAGCAGTGCCACAGCTGAGTCCCCTCTAACAAGTTGCACTCCGCTGCTGTCAGTGTTTACCTCTTCTCGGAGCTGCCGTTCTCGTTCTTCTTCTAACTTTTGGATTTCAGCCAATGACAGTGTGGTCTGGGATTGACAAGCTCCTGAATTTGATTGCTGACCCCATGTTGAAGATGAAGGGAGCTGGGCCAAAAGAGAGATCATCAGGAATTGCAAAATATTTGAGAACACTGCTAGAGTATAATCAGGAAAGAAACTGTATAAACCCAGGGGAAAAGGAAGGCCACCTTTAAAGTTTAACAAAAACCTAGAAAGTACAAAATGGTATAATAATAAAGTATGAAAAAGTAGAAAATATAGATTATACATTCTTTGAATTGCTCTCTGATGTATCAGTCTTTGACACAGTATCAAGAATAATGTAACACATCATGACCTGAAAAAGAGCAATCCATTTAGATTTCAAACACTTCAGGAATTCCAAGCTTTAGAAACTTTGCACTGGCTCTCGCTCAAAAACCATGTGGCAAAAAACCCATCTGTGCCCATGTGTGATGCCTTCCCAGTGTGCTTCCACTGACAGAACATTTTCACTTTTTAATTTGTAACTTTTCCTCTTCCTTCTCTCATCAACTCTTTACTCTCTTCCCTCTCCAGACAGCTCATCCATGCCTGCTCTACCTGAGCTACCACAAATGGCCCTGAATGCAGCTGTGCCTTCACTTCCCATGCTGAAAGGAAGTAGAACTGCAGGACCAGGTTACCTTCATTTGTGCAAGTTGCTGCTGTTGCTGCTGCTGCTGCAGCCGCCGTAAAGCCTCCTGCTGCTGCTGCCTCTGCCTCATGATCTCCTTCTGGCGCTGGAGTTCCAGCTCCTTGCGCTTCCGCTCCTCCTCCTCCAGCCGCTGCCGCGCCGCCTCCTCCTCCATGCGCAGCCGGCTCTCCTCCAGCCGCCGCTGCGCCTCCTCCTCCTCACGCGCCCACTTGGCGGCCTCCTCTTCCTTCCCAGGACACAGAAAGGAACAAGGTCTGAGGAGACTTCACACAATTTAAAATACTCAGCTCTGTGGCATTGATATTCTGACAGAACAGAGAGGGACCATGTTATTCTGAAGGCAATACAAGATTATAGGAAGTCCTTGTAGTTGTTGTGTGCTCCTACCCATCCTGAGCTCACTCAAAACACACCAGGCAACAGTGTGGGAGGTGCTTTGTGTAAGTAACCTCACTCTTGGGTAGCAGCAGTTGTAGGACTTGGATTTGGAGACTGTGCAGTGGTGGTGCAAGTGTCTCTGAGTTTTCTTCAGTAGCTTTTAGGGATACACTTATGAGAAGGGGAGCTTTCCCTGGGGGTATTGCAGATCTGTGAGGCTGTGCCCGTTTCCAGCTCCCTGCCTTTGTGTTTAAGCAGAGCCAGAGAGCTGAGGTGTCAGGGAATGGGTTGGACTCGATCTTGAAGATCTGTTCCAACCTTGTGATTCTGTGATTTGTAATCTGTGATGTCTGTGCTGTTCATTTACCTTTACATTTCTCAGTAATATATTTTATATTTCCTAAAAATAAATGTTGCTCCACCAAAGAACTTGGAAGAGAATGGCATCTCCATAATTCACACCAGCTCATTTCTTATTACTTTCCTTTGAGTAGTTACACACCTTTCAGTCTGAGCTTCTGCCTGCTTATGCTACTTACAGTACCACCACATTTTCAGTGGAATAAAACTTGGCAGAAATAACAGGAAAGAATAGACAGGTGAAAAAGACTGAAATATTTACTGTTGTTACTCAACAGCACAGTTCCAGAGAAGACACTTCTGCTAACAAATTACAGAAATGGTGATGGACATCTTACAAGGGAAGACCCTGAAAAGGCATTTTTAAATACTAACTGTAAATTCTGACATGGAAATTAATGTGAAGCCAATTAGTTTGACCAAGGGACTGAGAGAGTATCAATTAGGGGACTGGAAGCTTAAGTTCCCCAATAGGGACTTCTAATACTGACCCCAAGGAGAAAAAAATCCTGTTAATAAGAACAAAAAGGAAAGAAAAAAAAAAGTTGAAACTCTGGTAGTGTATACAGACTTGGCATTGCACAGAAAAACTGCCAAAACTGACCAATTCAGATGATACTGAAGATAACAAAGTAAAGGCCAGAGAGAGCTAATTCAAAACAAACAGTTATTCTGATACTGTACTCTGCCTCAGAAAGGAGTACAAACACTGTGCTGCAAAGCCATTCTTAATGCTAAATTTGAAGGGACAACACTCACTCCTCCCACCCCAAATCTCTTTACTAAGGGTGTATTAGATTCTGGTTTTGTCTGAAGTCAGGATACAGGTAAACAAGCTTTTTTCACTCCATTTGATACTCTCTGCAAGCTCTGCTTTCTTTGACAAAAACAGTTTTGATCTCTCAAGCACTGCTGCAAATTTCAAAGCCTGTTTGTTGTTGCAAACCTCCATAATTAAACAGAAGAGGTCCCTTTTGTCATTTTTCACCTGTTTACGAATTAACTCCTCTCGCTGACGCCTTTCCTCCTCCTCTCTTCTTCTCTCCTCCAATCTCCTAAGTGCTTCCTCCTGTTGTTGCCTCTCCTCCTCCTCTCGCTGCCGCCTTAGTGCAATTTCCTGCTCCCGTTGTCGCCTGAGGGCCTCCTCCTGGAGTTGGGAACAAAATGTCAGTCTATAAATGCCATTTTATCAACAGACAACATCAGAACACAGATCACAGCATTGTCTGGCCAAATAAGCAGCCTCAAGAAAAGCTCCCTAGCTCCAAACTAAGCTCTACCAAAACAGTGCATTAAGCACAACAACCCCACGTGTAGTTCTGATGCAATGCGCATCTCCTACATCAATTATTTTAATGAAAACCAGAAGACATTAATTGCTCATCTTTGGTTTTAAAAATAATGGCATTGAGAATGACAACAAAAGGTGAGACTCCTCTTTTCACTATGTAGCACTAAACAGTTGAACATTAGATCTATAAATATTCCAAAGTGTGGGTATCAACTCCTTCTGGGGGGGCTGTCAGCTGTAAGTTGGAAGCTTTTCCTACTTACAGGAGTTTCTGAATAGTGACTGTTCAAGAGCACTACAAAACTCAAACACATCTGCAGACACCAGAAAGAATCAGATGCAGCCCAGTGCACTTAAGGACAGTTACTTTTGAAGTCTCAAGGGCTTTGACTGGGCTCTCCCTATACTATTTAAATTATGGGTAATAAGAGATCTCTTAGGGACTTTGATTTTGGATTATCCCTAAATTATTTAAATAATTTCCAATAACGTATATTCTGTTTTTCAAGTACTAAAATTGTTTACTTAACTTAAAAATTAAATATTAGCACCCTTTCCTATCAACGTAAATGGACATTTTTCCATTCTACTATTTGAGTTTTTTTGAGGAATAGGGGACAAGTAGGTTCCTGTATACTGTTAAATGGGATTCCACCTGGGGACCTCGTCCACCAGTTCTGACTTTCCCTTGCATAAAAAAGCTGTCGTTTTTTCAGCCTTTTCTGACCTGTGATGTTCAGCAACTGAGTTAAGGCCACCCTCCTTTCTCACCCCTCCTGTTGTCTGACTTACCCTACCAGTTCAACCTGAAGATCTTAATTTTTGGACCAGAACCTTTTTAAGCTTTCTGAATTTTGTATTTCCCTTTAAAAATGGCCACAACCACAATCACACTCCTGCAAGTTTTTAATAAGCAATACATTATTCATAGGATGAGTGGGGATTAATTGTGCAGCACAGATGTAAACTCTGGTAAATCAAGGAAGTCAATTGTGAAAATTAAGACCCTTTTATCCAATCTGACACCAAAGCTTCATGTACAGACAGCACAGATAAACTCACTACAGCTCCCTGAACCACTGCCCTGGGTTTTTCTCTGACAATGAATTTCAGATGCCTACAACAAAACTGTCAGTAGACAGAAGATCTTTTATAAGTAATCCCATGGCACTGAACAGGTGCTGGCTGCAAGCCAACAATTCACTCATATTCCTGAATGTCATATAAGTGGTTTGGTGCTAGATGTAAGTGCAGTAAGTGTTTTTTTTTCACTAACTAGACATAGAACAATAGCCTGTGATTCATTTTCTCATTAATCAAATCAGCTTCAAGTGCAAGACATAGCACCTGAACCATTTTTGAAATTTGGGCCTTTAACTGTATTAACTGGACACATGCAATCAAGTCACAATAATCAAGTGTCCCCAGTACAAGTTCTGGAAAACTTCTGCTTTTATTGAAAAGGCTGCTGAGTAGGCTGAAGGTGTCAGTGTTTTTTGTTTGCCTGGAGACCCCAGAGCAGGATCTCAGCTCAGGAGTGCTCAGTGCCAGCCACTCTGGGGCTCTCACTGACACAGCACATGGTACCTGGGAGAGATGAGCAACGTCACCGAGCCCTCCTGTGGGACAACCCTTCAGTGACAGCCCTGCCCTCCTCCCCCCTTGGGAAACAAGGCTAGAAGTGCCATTAAAAAGCTGTACAGATCTCCTTGCTCAGGCAAGGAGAGACACTGTTGAATGACATGAGTAAAAGACTTCTCTCCCCTACAGAACTAAAGATGAACAGTGTTTTACTGACACAAAAAACCCTGTAAGAGATGAAAAGCTGGGAAACACAGCCTTTTTTTCTGGCTCTTCACAGCTAGAAAGATGTTGTCTTAATATTTATTTCTGTATCTCATTATTTGATGTTTTTGTTTGAGCATGTGACCGAAACCATTCAAAGCCCTCCAGCTTTCTGCCACTGACTGGTATGGGAAACAATCAATCCTTTGGTTCTTAGTGTTCCCATGTTTGTAGATATCTGCTCCAAGACATTCCCAATGTTCTTTAGCATCTTTCTTAGTAATTGTTTTCACACATCTTGCTGTATAGAAAGCTTATTTCACATCTTTTAAAATATCTGTCATCTTACAAAAAAAATCCTTATGCAGCAATCCCCAGTTCAATAGACTCTGGATTTTTAAATGAAATAGAGAATTTTTTGCAGTCGGTGACAACTGCAATTCTGCTTGTCTGTGTTACTAAGGCTCACAAATCTTTTTGTTCTCCTCTTTGAAACAGGTATTTTAAAGGGAGAACTAAAGAAGTAATTCAGAGAAAACAATTATTAACTGGTTATTAAACCTCAAATTTTGTTCCTGAAAGCAATCAATTATTACAAAATAGAAGATACCAGACCAGAGACAAAAACAAAATACAGGAGCTACACAAGCTGGGCATTACTGTTTTCAATTCTACAGTGCAAAGTAATTGATGAAAACTGTGAACAGAACTGAATTCAACATTTGGTATGACATTTCAACCTACAGAATTGAACTTCTATTAGGTTTTTTTTTTATTTAGAATTCACCATCAACAGCATATTTACTAACCTTATATACTAGTCTTTTATGCAGTATTACATCAAAAGCCTTCCTGAAGTCCAGGCAGATTAAGTCTACTGCTTCACCCCTCTCAGCTCTCACTGTCATCTCCTCAAAAGAAGTTAATCAAATTTGTTAAGCATCATCTCCTCTGCATAAATCCATGCTAATAAATCAGTTCATCCCTGAGTCTATAATGCCTTTTAGTACAGAAGTTAGATTCAAATAATGACCAGTTTCTTTTTTTAATACAGAATACAATGTTATTTTCTCTTTCCAGAGAAGTGCTTCAACTCTTTGTTACCTTTTCAAGACATTACTGCTCAGAATTAAGCATTGTGGCAATTATTGCATTGGTAATGAACTAAGATACTTGCTGTTACTGCTTTCAACCCCGTTCTGCTTCCTTCATATAAATAGTTATTTCCCATGGCATCTCAGAACAAGAGAGTCAGACTGTTTACTGTACAAATCCAAAGTGGACAACAAAACTTTGGAATTTAACAGACATTGTTATACACAGAGGCAAAACTGTTAGTGAAAAGAAACAATCCAAGTCTACTTGAAGCCAGCACAAATGACACAAATTGAGTTATCAGCTGAAAAATGTGTTCTTGTTATTGAACCAGATCTAAAGCAATGAATCTCAAAAGTTAAACTTTTGAGTATATTATTGCTTCAGTGTTAGTTTGACCTCAAGTGGAGGATGCTTTTCTGTACAGCATAATGACTTCCTGCATACAAAACATATACACTAAAGCAAGGAGCCATTTATTTGCAGACTTGATTCCAAAAGATACCATGAAATTATCTATGTATTATACTGTACCAATTAAAATATACCTTCTGTGACAAAACCCAAACCCTGAGTGAAGAGAGATCTACAATGATCTTCCAAACAAATCTAGAGATTCTAGAGGCTTCCTCAGAAGTGTCTGATCCTTAAAGCAGGAACATGCTTTACAGCTGCCTACCTAAGCTTGTAAGAAATATTATAAAGGACAGAATTATTTAGTATTTTTGCCTATAATTCATGTGGTACTTTTCAGGATATTTACTAACTCCCTAGTGAATAAGCTCAGCCTTGTGCTTGCCCTTATCCTTCACATGCAAAGTGAAAACTTCAACTTTTACTGTCTTTCCCTCCTGCAACACTTAAGGAATAGCTACATTTTCTTCCATACAGAATTCAGAAGTAAATGCTAGACATGCCAAACTAGTAATGTCTCCATTGTGTATTCCTGGATGATTAAGAATGTACAATTCCTACATTCATTCCCCTACTGCAACACTGATCACACAACTCTTTTTAAGAAATATGCTTGATCAAACTACATCCCTTCCTTTCCCAAGTATCAACTCAAGTAAAAAAGCTGACTCTATTACCCAGATAATAATTTATTAAAAAAAATTTACTAGGTTAAAAAAAAGAACAGAGGAAAAATAAGCTGAATGTCACATCACTTTTTGTCCACCTATAGCCCTCTACCTCTTATTCATTTGAAACAGTTGCTCAAGCTCTATCTACTCCAGAACTTATCTTCATAAAACACTTGACTGCATAAATGGGAAATAAAGATGAAAACATGCAGTAACTGGGTAACTAACTAAAGTCTAACATTGACATTAAGAAGTTGAGAGGGAATATTCCACATGGAATAAAGGCCCTGTTCTCACCAACAGAAACCTATCTTAAAGTGAACCATCAAGCCCATGTCTCAGATTGAAGGTTGGGCTCTTAAAAAAAAATCAATAATGGAAGAATCATAATATACTCACATGAAAAATATTAAAACTGTCTTCATACACACCTACCAAAGATTACTTAGACCCCACAGGATTCTTAAAGTGAGTTTTATAAATTATTATAATTAATTAGAGATTAACTACATTGGGGAAACTCACTTGCTTCCTGCGGGCCAGTTCTTCTTCTTCCCGTCGTTTCCTCTCATCTTCCTGCTGCCTCCTAAGTAGCTCTTCTTGTTGCCTCCGAAGCTCCTCCTGCCTTTTCCTCTCCTCTTCCTCTCGTTTGGCCCTCATTTCCACTTCTCTCCTCTCTTGCTCTAGCTACAATTCACATAAAACTATACTCAGATGCAGGTAACGTATTCCTACACCATTTCTTAGGGCAACTCTGCTGACAATATAGGAACAGCTTAATAGATGAAGCCTCTAGCAGATGTTCTCCCTTAATTGCAATTTTACCTATCAGCTGGCTGCCTACTGAGGTCAGATTCCTGAAACAGTCCAGAACACTTTTGGACAAATTCTGTTTGTAACAAACACCAGTTTTCCAGTCAGTCTTTCTACATCAGCTCCTCAAAATACCCTCTGACTTTAGAAGTGAGTATTGAGCTGCTTCGCAGTTATCATAAAACAGTAATTTTCAGGAAATGTACAGAATGATAGAGGTTCAAACTCACAAACAATTTAGTACTACAGTATATGTAGAATAACCATAGAAAATAGGACTCATGATTCCCCAAACCAGTCTGGGTGAAAATCACGAGGATTAGGAGCACAACTACTTGGTCTCAACTCAGGGTTTGGCCTGACAGCTCACGATGATCACATTTTAAAACAGGTGGCTAGTGAAGAGGTTTTAATCACAAATGTAGAACACAAACACTATTTCAGAGGTCAGTAGTACCTCCACAGCAATGGTTTCCAAACAGCTGTCAACAAGGATTTCATAACTTGTTTTTATAACCCCTATTCTCTTTATGGTGTTTTCCATGAAAATCTAGTCAAAATCATCCATTCAAGAGCTGAGTCTTCCATTGGCTCAAGAATCACAATTACATTGCAGAAGAGCAATTCCAACTTCTTACAGTACAAAACAGTTTCTGACCTTTGCAGCCTTGGCCTTCTCGAGCTGCTGAAGTTGTTCTAGAGCTGGTCCCTGAGCTGCAGTATCAATGGGCAGATCCCAGACACTGCTTCCTTCCCAGACTAGACAGTGAAGAAAACAAACATTGACAAGTAAAAATAAGCACATGAACAACACATAACTGAAAGGGGAGAATCTTGTGTATGCTGTTACTATGTTTTAGGAACCAAAATCATGTTAACACTTCTGCTTTAGTCAGTAGAGGGCAACCTTATCCTCCTGGATAACAAGGCCAGTCTGTGACTGAAGGAAGGCTGGGATTCCCCTGAAGTTCCACAAAAAAACCAGCTATTCCAGCTCCTCCCACCAGAGCAGAACACCCTTAGAGATCCCTTCATATCAAGACTTCCATAACCACTGGAAAAATTACCATATTCTTCACCGCTCTCAAATGAAATTTCTACTGCCAGGCAAAGTAGGCTAATCCAGTTAAACATCATGATGCAGAAATAATTTCCCTTTGTGTCAAAAAGTGAGGGATCATCTCATAGATGCTGATTCTTTACACGTGGACTTTTCCCAAGAGACCTGACCCAGGCTAAGCACCTTACCTGTAGGCTGTGAAGCTGACTGAAGTTCCCATATTGAGCCAGTGTCCGGCACTGACACAGACCTTGTGACAGGTGGCATCATGTTCTGTTCAGATATTCTGTAATACCAACAGGAAGAGTCAACACGCCACTTCCAGGGAGAGGAGTGCTCTCAACACGTATGAGATTCAGTAACTTGTAACATACTGCTTTCCTTCCACACCTCTATTCAAAACAAAAATATGATGTGGACAACAGTAGTTGTTTGCAGAGTTCTTGCTGATCTCACCCCTGCTAAGTCAAGGGCTAAGCTACAGTTTTGCATTTGTTGCTTAGAGGCCAGTTTGAGGAACAAGCACTCAGTACTGCAGAACTGGCAAAGCTCCTCGGTGACCAGCACAGCGTATCTGTCAGACAGGTACAATTCATCTCCTCATTTCCATAATCACTCTGAGGCAAAGATTACATATATAATCAAGTACTCCATATTCTGAAACTGTTTCCTATTATTCTAAAACATACTTCTATTCATTACTATCTTTAACACACATAATCCTAAAATATGAGAAAACTTAACTAGGGCCAACAGCTGACACAATGTAATTATTGTTATACACAAACTAGAGCACAGGAAGAACAGAATTCAGTTCAAGTCTGGGCTAGCTCACCTCATCTTCAGGGCCTGGAACTGTTGAAGGAGAATAGCGAGCTGCTGCTGCTGCTGGGATGAGAGGGCTGCCTTCTGCTGCTGAGCCAGCATCTGTGCATACTGTTGTCTTCAAAAGAGAAGCAGATAAATGGTATTTGTTCACTTATGCCCAAGCTGCAGGCAGATTTATGCCCTAAGACTAATGCCCACTGACATATATAATGTACATACTAAATACTAAAGGAAACCACAGAACAGGAGCTTGGCAAGAATCAAAATACAAGAATATAGCCAGTTGGCTCACATAAGCAGAACCAGACTTCTCTTCACCCTCAGCTATGTCACCTGGCTATTACTGCCTCATGTTTTTCTTTAAGTTGTGCAACACTACTTCCTTTTTTGTCTAAATTCCATAATTTTAGCTCAAATTAGTCTGGCTTGATCACTGCCCACCTGCAATCAGTCTCTTCCCCAGTATGTCACGGCATTGCCTAGCACAGGAGCAGGCTCTTGCCTCATTCAATCATGAGCTGACAATCAGTACTGAAAAACTATAGTCATGACACATGCTTTCAGGATCCCCTGAAAAAGCAGTCTGACTGCTTTCTTTCCTTCAAGCTGCCAGGAGCTGGCCATAACCAAACAACTGACAGCTTTGGGAAAATGGATTTCAAACCGCTTTGCCCAGCAGGACCTTTCACTGATTTTCAAAGAGCTGAGCAAGCAGACCAAAGGTAAGTTCCACCTTCTCCATCTCCAGATCCAAAGATGTGTAGCCTTCTCCTGACATCAAAACATCTGAAGGTCATTACCAGGACACCTGGGATTCAGGCTGACCCTAACAGCTACCTATAAAGCAAGTCTCACCAAAATCTATGTGTGACACTGGAAAGGATTCTGAAAAGTGCCTGAGGCAGATAAACTGCCCTAATCCTGTGCACTAGAAACATCTCCAGTGTTTGTGGAAGCAGCTATTGCTGTTGGAGGTGAAGCACTCCCAGCCCCACTGACTCTCCAGATGACTAAAAACACAAAATAGAACACAGCCACTGGAAGATCTCTGGGACAAGAGGTCTTACTGTATTAGAAGATGCTGATACTGCAGGTGCTGCATTTGGATTAGAGCCAACTCTTGTTGTCTAGTCAGTCGCTCTTGGTCCAGCTCACCCTGTGTTCAGAGATAAAACATTCTTTTTCAATAACATATAGACAAAGAGTAGAAGATTGCAAATGCAAGCAATGCAGAAGTTGTATTTTTACCAGAAAAAAAAACAAAAATAGAAAAATACCTAGACATCAAGATTTACAAAGCCTGTGAAATGCACAGCACCTTTATATATCACAGTACCCAGCCTGCCAGCCACACCAAGCATTTTTAAATTACATGTCTGTTCTACTCTTGCAAAAGTAATCTAACACCAAGTTCAGCTTTGGTGCTTGGAACACCTGCAATTCCAAGACAGAGTAGATGACACCTAAATTCAATTCCCAGTTGTTAGAGGAATATTTCAATACTGTAACTGTCACATAATTACCAGATGTGGAAGTGGTGCTGGGCCTGGAGTGAAGGGAACCCTGCCCCACATTTTCATGATGTCTCCAAGCGGCTGGAAAGTCTCATCACAGGCTCTCTTCACCAACAGTGACATTGTGAAGTATCCAGCCTGGAACCACTCTGCCATCTCCTGATTACTGAATGGACCTGAAATGACATCAGCCAACACACGTTGTGGGGAAAGGGAAGAAGGCCAGGTTCAGCACGTTGGGAACAGGGAGCTGGCTGTGGTCACACAGTGCCCAGCAGCAGGCATTGATTGCTGTCTGCCTCACCCACTCGTGGGGACACTGCCCATCCAAGGCTGGAGTGTCCATGCACACCTGCACAGGGGCTACAGCACTGCCCCACAGCCTCAGGAAAAGTGCCTGATGGCTTTCAGCTTGCCTTGGAGGGAGACAGGCCAGCTCTGGGGTGAAAGCCAAGCAGCCACCAGGGTGTGGGGCTTGGTGCTGCTAACCCCCCTGCTGTCCTCCAGCAGCACTTACTGCTTCAGGCTCACAGCTTCCACCCTGGAGCTCAGCAGCATCTGCTGCCTGACACTGCTCAAACCACCAGTGCTGCCTTCCCCACTGCACTGCACAGACAATTAAACAATCTTAGCCTGCTTCAACTCCTGCCTTCAAACAGAGGAATCCTCATGTTGTACACAAGTACATTCTTTAAGATAATGAGGATCAAGTTTCTTTCCTTTGTAAAAAAATCTACATTTTTCCTTCTCTTTTTTCTAAGAAAGATTTCAGTCATGCCTTTCAAAGGAGGGTTCCTATATTAATTTTACATATTCAAATACATAGAAAACCAGTATAAAAATATTATTTAACCAAGTAAGAACCACATAAATAAGTTCTGCAAGACATCTTCTAAAAAGTAGGAACATTCAGTAACCATTGCCTTCTCTGTAAGGAGTTTCTCTAGAAGGCAATTCCTCCTAGAGAATATGAAACCACTAGAGGTTATCCCAAGAAAAGAAAAATTAATTGGCAGTGTTTGCTTCTTGATGTCACATTGAAGTACTTAATCCTACAATAAAAATATTTAGATTGTCACCCACCAATAAACACTGAGCAGTGACTGACATACACTGAGCAAATAAAAGCACTTGATGGTTAACATTCTTTAAACTTAAAAGAGATGAAAAAAACCCCTAAAGACGTGCAATACCTGCAGACAAGAGATTGACACAGACCCCACAAACAACATCCCCACCAATCCTATCTAGTGCTCACAGCTGAGAAGTCATTCCCACTACACAGTGTGAAGTCCAGCAAGGAAGGAATTCACTGTTTAGCTGCACTTTTGGGAAGCAGATAAGCAGCTGCTAAACCAAGCCCTAGGACCTCCAAAAGAAATGTACCTTCTGAAAGCAAAGGTGCAAGTCATGAAAGTTAAGAAATATGAAAGGCCTGCTTCAAATCTTATTTACAAAAAAAAATTCTTAAGCAAAAACTGAAAGCAGGGAGCGGTTCCTATCTATTAGATGAACTAACAAAGCAGTGGCTGCAAGTGCAATTTAAACTGAGATTCTGCACTGGCTGCTGGAAACTTGACTCCTCTTTGCCCTCGATTCTAAACAAACCACCCTCCCTGACTATTCCACGTCTTCAGGCTGATTTCAAGGCTTCTTGTGGATTCTTTACAGCTACTTGAGTGGTCACATTCCTTGTTTGTTTCCACTGTTATCTGGACATCTGAGTAACTAATGGAATGTGAAACAGGTTTTAGTCTAACCTAATTTACAGGAACATGAAGTCATGGCAAACCTCAGCCCTGATAAAGCACAGTTCTGGACGTTCAGCCTGCTGAGCTCATGGGGGCAGTGATGGGTCGAAGATATTTTCAAAACCTAGCTCTAGAAGGGTAAATTCCCTGTGCTGCTTTTGTAAAAAGAAGCTTCAGCATCTGTTGGTGGTAATTCTGTGAAGAACTCTAACAATTCTGTGAAACAAAAGAGGAAGTGTAAATGGCACAGACCTACCCTGAATTTCTCCTTGTGGATCTTTGTAGTACCACTTCTGCATGGCTTCGTGAAACAGGGGCATAGAGGAGCCCTTTGCTCTGTGCTCTTGGATTTTTGCTGCTAGTCTTTCATCATCAAGGGCACTGTCCTGCAGATATGCCACCATTTTTTCTGCTTGCTGCAAGAGACATCAAAACCAGCAAGAAATACAAGAGTTAGATGAGGGCTTAGAGATTTGGAAATGAGTGCACCAAACACAACCAACCTTGTGCTACCCAGTGCTCCAGAGTGTACTGGGAATGACAGGCAGCCCCAGGACAGGAGTGATGGCTACACAAACCTGGAGCTCTGTCTGCCACACCTGTCAGGCAGAATCCTGAGCAAGCACAATTCTCCTGCTTACAAAAAGCTTTAGAGCAACTTGCCAAGGAGGTCCCATGCAGTATCACAGAAAAAAAAAAAGGCATGAGAGCATGAACACAAAGAAGGTTGTCCATCTGCACAAAGAAGGTTCTCCATCTCAGCAGTCACTACAGTTCCATCAACACAGTGTTGTGATTCACTTACAGAATTTTGGTAGGGTTTTTGTTTGATGGTTTGTCTGGGGATTTTAATAGACATATATATAATTTCTCAAGGCAAATCAAAATGCTACTTAACAGTGATCATAAGCATGATGGTCTCTAGCTCTTTAAACTGGGTATAGCATAGAAAAATACAACAGCTTCAATTATTTGCAAAAAAAACCAGAGAGAAGCAGCTTTCAGTATACATTGTGGAGTGTAAAGTTTTAGGTGCATTTCTGATTTTATGGGCTTCAAATATTTGCTGCATTCCACATTCCTCCAGTCTCAAGACTGTCAACAACAAAGGAATTAGAGAAATTTTACCTGCTCTAGGTGTTTGAGGCCCTCTTCATCATCTGGATCAGTGGGAATGTTGCCCATGCCTGGAGCAGCTGTGACAGGTGTTTGAACAGGCCGCAGAGCAGGATTTGAATTGGAAACAGGAGGAGAAAGATGAGCAGAAGCAGCTGTGTCTACAGAAATCTGTGGCAAAGGTTGAGCAAGAGAAGCCAAATCTAAAGAAAAATGTTTAAGTTAGTCCATTATCTTTAACATAAATAACAATTACTCTTAAGAACTTAATGCAGAGAATATTCAAATTTAATTTGGTGCTCAAATTTAGCACCAAAGCATGAGTATTTTCATATCTTCCTGAATGTACTGCTTAGAGCACAGGTAAGCAGCCTCACTTCAAGGAACAAACAGTTTAGCTCTATCAGTGCAGAACTCAGCACTTCTGAGCATGCCCCCTTTCCTGGCCACGTACATTTGTCCAGACTATTCTGCTGTACCACAGAGAGGCACATCCACAACTGGCTGATGTTTCTCTGGACTGCATTTCAGTGTGAGGTATCAGTGCACTGCAAGCATTTGAGATGGCATATCCAACAAATCCTGTATTTATAGACCAGTTGGTGAATCTGGCTTTCCATCACCAGTCCTTGCCTCTTTTAAGGGGCCACGATTATTCACAGTGAGTAATGGAAACTTACTAAATTTATCTGTCAGGTTTATTACCTTCCCCTCTGTTGGACATTTTGGCTGACAGTGTATTCTCCACTCGATTCTCTTTATCTTCTGTTTTTTCTGTTCTTTCTGGCACAGACTCTTCCTTCCTTTCAAAAAGATTTGTCTGCAGTGGGTCTGGAGGCTGGGATTTCGGTGGGGTGTCTGACCTGGCAGCTGGAGATGATGCCTGAGCTGCTTCTTCCACTGCTTCTGCAACAAGGCACAGGTCTAAGTAACTGAGTTAACAGAAATTCTACACTGACAGTTGCAGGAGAAGTCCCCCCTACCTGCCACTATTCTTTCTGTTTTCTCCCCCTCCTTCTTGGTCTTTTCATGATCTTTGGCTTCTTCATTGTGGCTCCCTTCAGAATCAGACCTTTCCTCCCCTTCCTCCACAGGCCTGAAGTCCATCTCCTGTTCCTCTGGTATTGGCTCCTTCTGCACTTTCTGCAAAGTCAACGCAATCATCCATAACCCACCTGACACCACAGGACATTTGCACCGAGCGACCCAAGGGCCCAAAGCAGCTTTTCACCTTTAAAGAGAGAAACGCTCCAGAGGAGTCAAAGGTGCCCATCTCCTCCTCTGCATCCTCCAAGCACCACTCAGGGAGACTGTCCCTGTCGTCGTCCATGCTGCCGCTGCCGCAGCGCACGCGGCGATAGCCCCGCTCGTCGTCTCGGTCCCGGAAATCAAACTCGAACCTCCGCCGTCGCTCCATGTGCTCCCGCCAGCCTGCGGAATGAGGGCCGTCTAAGGCAGGGAAAGGAGCTTTACCACACAGGCCTGGGGCAGTGCTCACACACTGGGGAAGGGACACTGACAGCAATTCACAAAGCTGCTACACGCTACAGCCCGCCTACGAACAGGCAACTTCAAGGACAAGGCAAATAAGCAGAAGACTTTCAAATGTTGTCTGCTGTATATCCTCACATAATAAGCATTAAAAACCACATAAGGCTAAAAAAGCTTGGCTACAAAATTTAAAACAAGCACCAAAATAAGAAACGCAACATTAGTTGCCAACTGAATTTACCAGCCATCATTGATTTAAGTCTTTGGGGCACCTTTACTTGTGTAAGATTTCATGTTTTCCTTCAGGGGCTCTGCAGAAGTCACATCCCATGTTTTTGCCTCTTGCCTTCAGATATGCTTTTGTACACATACATGAAAAATGGAGTGACAACTGTTCAAATACCTTCAAAAGGACTGATCAGTTTCTTGAATAGTCTTTTTAACCATGGAACAGCAAAACTTGGGAACATAAGAAATGGGAGAACATTCCTAATTCATATATAAACTTCATATTCAGAAGACACCATCATTCAGCCAAGCTTCAAATCCCCTGAGTGCAATAATGTTATTTAAGCTGTAAAGAGCTGGCTGCTAAGGAAAACAAATTAGGAGTGAAAGGACTGTACACAGCTTTCCATGAAATACAAGCCATCTCTATCACAAAGGTGCAAAGAAAGATGAAGGCACCTTAGAGCTTTTCATGGCGGCTGTTCTCAACTGGATAAAAAAAGAAGTAAATTCTTTTTTTTTGCTCCAACAGTCTGTGCACCAGAATCAGTGCAGCCTCACAGTATCAACTGTCTACCAAAAAAACCCAAATCACAGTCAAGGGGAGAAACGTGGTCCTGTTTCATGACTGATCAATGTTTCCACACTGACCTTAATACCTTAATTATTAATATTAGCCATGCAAAAATCCACCTTTGTCTCAAAAATAGTTTGATTTACATTTCCTGTCTTTCCAGAAAATTCTGACCTTCCATCTTAAATTCTACCAAGGAAACACAAATGTTATCCTTTAACAAGGCCTTCACTATTTCCTATGTGCTTATTTGCAAATAATTCCACCAGATAACTTAACCTATGCTTCTAGTTATGCCTTGCAAAGCAAGTAGTATTAAACCATCAAATCAATGTTCTGAGGCAATCTTTTTGATGTTATTAAGGAAAGAAATTGAAATGTGAGATGTTGTTGACAACCAGACAGCATTTCTGATGGAGTCCCTGGACAGAGGGCTCCTCATTACAAGCAGCCATGTCCATGTCAGGGCTCCCAGCAGGGCAGAGGAGCCTCTGTTTGCCCACAGTTCACATGCCAATACCAGGAGTGCAGCTCTTCATAGTGACACCCACAAATGTAGTTTTTGAAGGTAAATTCTAAGCACTTTGTTAAAGCCCAACTATCTTCAAAGTTCAAATGAAGAACCATTTAGTCTGCTTGCAGAGATTTAGTTACACCACCTTTTACAGCCCCCAGATTTTCAGAGCTATGTGGAGAGGCAAAAAGACATCGGTGTAGCAGACTCATGCCCTCGTTTCTTAGTAACAAATGTGTTTGTAAAAGCCCAGTGAGAATATAGGTCATAATTCAGGTCTGAAATATCAGGCTGCCAATCTTTTAAAACAAGCCAAGAGGAGAGATAAACCTGAATTCTTACCTGAAGTTTTTTAGCCAGCAGTTAGGACACAAACACAGCTTTAAGTTCAGCCCCATGCTATCACGAGGCAATAGTTACATGCTCAATATTTAAAGTGAAGAGACGATTTCAAGCTTAATTTATCCCTTGCAACTGATGGTGACATTGTAGGTAAAATCTAGATAGGACTACTGGCTGCTTCAGGAAATCCAAGAACACATTAGCTTTATTAATAGCAATTTCTCTCTTCAAAGTTATATTCTCTAACTCAGCAGTGAAATTTTCAATATATACTAAAGAATACTAAATGCTAAACAGAACACTTAAAGGAATAGCACACCTTTTTGAGTATATATTATATATAGACCTAGTTCTTAGCTCAGTTTTGGAGCAAGATTCTCTAATGTACTTTAGTTGCTTCATGATATTTAAGAAATGCAAGGAACACAAAAAAATTCAATTCTAGTTGAATTACAGCACCTGATTCTGAAAGTGGAGTGAATCAAGATGAATTTGAAAAGCCTTTCAAACAAAGCAGCAACTAAAAAATCTTTCTATGAAAGTACAGCCTAAGGCCTCTCTCAAATGCTTCTCAGGAAAAAGGCCAATTTGAAGAGCTATTCACACAGAGACACAAAATCGTATCAGAAATTCTTGTTAAGAAAAACTTATTCCTATTCCTTAAGGTTGATTTGGTAACCAAAACCATAAACATCTATAGATCAGCCACTAGTTTTGAGACCACAACAGGTTTGTATTTGTTTCTGACAAAACAGACTTGGCCTTGTAAATTTAAAAGGCAATCATTGTGTGAATGCAAGAATTGTAACAACAGAGAGGGGGCTTTTAGACATTTATAATTTTAAAACATGGTTAAAAATTTAAAGGAAAATAAAGAACTTCGAAGCAGCCAGTGAATCTAAATCTGTGATCACACTCTTCCAGCAGTTACTAAAGCCAGTGTAAAGATCCTAGCAGGGAGTACAAAGAGTCAAACTACAGGAAGGACCAACTAAACAAATGAAAACAGTCCTCTGAAGACATTTCTCTTTTTTTAGCTGGACATATGACTGTACTATTACCTAACACCAGAATAGTATAAAGAAGTAGTTTAAACCATGCCAATTTGATTTAAGCTCATTTTTAAAGCAAAAATGTGATTTAAACCAATTTGATAGTTCTGTGGCTACTACTAAGAGGAGAAATCAAATGCAGCTCTGATGAAAGCTGGAACTAGGGCAATACAGCTGTCAGCTCAGGCTGTCTCAAAATTAGCAACTTTCCTGCAGATTCACATAAGCCTTCAAACAGGCCTTCAAAGATAGCTGGTAAAACTAACTCAGTAAAGGAAGTTCAGTTAGTTTCTACTACACTGAAAATTCAAATAAGCAAAATTTACATGACAGAATTGAAACAAATTTTCAAAACCTTCCTCAGAACAACCAAAAAAGTTCAAGACCTGAATGAACTTCTGAACTTTGAGGTCTATGCTTCTTTTTAAGCTAAAGCATGCAGGCTGGTACTTGCAGAACACTCCACTCCTGAGTATCATGCTGCATCATGAGGTAGCTGGCCTGGTGGTGCCTCAACTAGATAACAAAGCAGCAGTGTCTGATCAACAACTATGACCAAACACTGGGGAAAAGAAAATTATTTTCTTCAAGATTTGCCTCTTAACCTTGCTCTAAATAGAAAACATCTGATGATAAATCAAGCCTTGGGCTCGTTGCTAAATTTTAGCACAAGAGAGCAGCTGTTTGAGAGCAGAGTTATATACAGCTATGAAGAACAGAGGTGATGGTTGCTCCCAACAATAACTGTACTGAAAGTCTGGGAAGTTGAAAAGGGCAACAGAGCCACTGCAAGAGCAAATGGGACTTTTTTTTATTGAACAGAAGAAATTGTCCACCTCAGCTCCGAAAGTGTCCTGTGCTTTCTTTGCTTGCCTGTCAAGTTTAGCATGGAGCAAAGGACACTCAAGCAGGGGGAACTTATCCCCTAGAACTACCAGAAAGAAGGTTTAGGTTGGGCATTAGAAGCAATTTCTTCACTGGAAGGGTTGTCAAGCATCAGCACAGATGCCCAGGGAAGTGGTGGAGGCCCTGTCCTTGGAGGGATTTAAAAGCCATGTAGATGTGGCACTTAAGGACATGGTTTAGTGGTGGCCTTAGCAGTGCTGGGTCAATGGTTGGGCTCAAACAGCTTTAAGGTCTTTTCCAAACTTAACAATTTTACTGTTCTATGAAGATGTAACAGTAGAAAAGCCTAATCCTCTCCTGGTACTCCAGAAGCCTTCTGCAGCCAAAAGACAGCCAAACCCAGGATTCCACACCAGGTATGACTGAATCTTTTCCAAAAAGAAGGGAAAAAAAATCTATAATATGTTTCAGTCCTACTACTGAAACACCAAGCTCTGCTTTTTATTTCTCCTGCAATTCCAGCAATACAGTGCTGGAAAGCAAGTGAACAGACTTGCCCTGTCAGGCCTGGGAAGGGGATAGTGAAACCAAAAACGTACCTGAAATTTATTGAGACAAGATATCCTGTAACTAACTACAAAATGTGTAGAGCAACATATTTTGAGATTTTCCAAGGCTGCTTCTTGGCACTGCAAACACATCTGGAAAACTAGGAAGTGGTCAATGACCAGAGTGGTTTAGTGTCAGTGTCACTCTGCAGCATTAGATATGTTGTCTGATGTGGGTGATTTCTATCCCCTTATTGTCACAGCCACAAAGAAACAGTACTATTAAAACCCCTTATTCTACCAGGTACATACACACCTGGAGCACAATACAGACAAGTGCACACCTGGGAAGTAATGTTCCCTTAAATATGTAAGGATACTGAAGATGCTAAAAGGAAAACAACAGGCACACAATTTCATGCTAAACATTTGGTGACCAAGAGCCTCACACATACCAGAACAGTATTCAATGACCAAGACTACATGAACCTATTTTCCCTGAATGTGGCATCTCCCTCTCCTCATGGCCTTTGCCCTCTCTCAGCACCCACAGCTGCATGTTTGGCCAGCTCTGCTCTCACCTGGACTGTGAGGACGCCACCTCTCCCCATCCCTCCGTGACCCAGCCAGTCGCCAGCCTCCATCCTCATCTTCCCCATTCTGCTCCTCCCTGAAGATGCGCCAGTTCTCGCTCTCAGAGCGGATAAATTCGTGTTTCCTCCCTGCGGTCACTGTCCCACCTTCCTCAAAGTTTGGTCTCACTGCAAAGAAAACACAAGACCAGTGAACATGTGTCCTGTCTTTAGAAACACAAATACAAAAGGGTTGAAATCTTGCTCTCTTGGAGGTAAAAAATGCACCAGAAGTGGTTATAGGAACCTAGGAGAGGAATAAAAATTCAAGAAGGAAACAAGACAGATTTAAGAAATCCAGGTGCCTATGTAACCTTGGGACGGAAAGACACAAAAAAAAAAAAATCCAGAAGGAAGCAAAGCATATAAGTAATTAGAACATGGATAGGAAAGGCAAAGGAGGAAAAGGCAGTTTAAGAGATGTAAGGAAATGTAACAGAAAGAAGGCAAAAGTGTGCAGAGAAAAAGAATAAACTGCTTTATCATGAAGTGTCTCAAGCTAAATGAGAGTATAGTGTAAACATGATACAAACCAAATACATTTCCTACTTCTGTAATAAAAAGAAGGTGAGTTCTATTTATTTTATCCAACATACAGCAGTCTAACTATTAGGAAACACTGAAAATTTAAAGTAGCATCGAGGAATAAATGAGAAAAAACTTAACAATGTTAACATTATGCTGTGAATCCATCTTCTGGAGAGCCAAGGTCAGCATGAAGGGCTAGGAGCAATTATGCCTGAGCTGAAGAATAAGTCTACTAGAAGTTCAGGAGACAGGACAGTCTTTTAGTTCACAATGTACATTATGTTGTATTTAAAACAAAACATAAAATCCTCAAATACTTATGAAGAGAAACCATGTCAGAAAAGAATGATATAAATATTTTTATGAAAAGACTCCACACTATACACCAAGATGTCCAAGTCATACACCAGTATGCCAAGGTTTAACACAGATGCTGCTTTCACTGCTGACTTGCCCTGACAAGACAGCCCACCACTGAAATAAATTTCTTCAGCTGTGCAGCACCAGAATTGTCACAGGAACCAGAGTGCTGTCATTTCTTCACTGGTACTATTACCCAGTATTAACCTGAAATTGTGGTGTTATCTATAAAACATGGTTTTTCAAGTACTAGAGAAAAGTATACTGAATCTTCCTTCTTAAGCGTTCTAAAACCCAAAAATGTAAGATGTTATCTGGTGAAGTCTGTTTGGTATGCCTGCTTTCTTAGACAGGAAAAACACAAGAAAGTATGATCATGTACCGACTCCAGGGGTGGAAAGAGACATTTTTAAGTGTTTTGTTTAGGAAGCATGGGAGAATGCTTTCTTAGCATCAGGCAATTTTTTCAGTCAATGAAAAAGATGAGGAAATAAAGATCTGAAATTCTGTGGCAAACCAGATCTCTGTTTAGAACAGGAAAATTCTTCCTGCTGGAGATAGTGCACTCTGGAGGCAGGAAGCACACACTGGCTCTCTACTCTGCATGCACCTTGGAGAAAAACTGACATCCCTTCTCCACCAGCTCAAAACACTGGAGGGAAAAAACCTCTCTCTTTCTCCAGCTCTAATTTTTCTGAAATATCTTCCCCTTATGTTGTTCCTACATGAAGAGCTAAAGCACATTCACTAATTTCAAGTCCAGCACCAGTTCCTAATTTAAAGTTAAGCACCAGTACCAATAGGCAATGTCAGCTGTGAAGCCAAGTATGACCCAGTTACACTTTTACTTCGCTGAAGGAGACATCTGGCTGAAGAGCCCTTCTGGATTTGCTGGACTTTGAGAAACAACACAATCTGCAGACAGCGTGTTTTGGGGAGTCTCTGGTAATACTCCAAATGAAACAAAATTGCTGGAGGCACTCAACTCCCTTCAATTGGTACTTGTGATGCTGGCAACTTTTTATCTGGAGTGGATAAATCTTTGAAGATGAAGGTCAGCCACATTCTGAATTCCCATGCAATCATGGAAAAGAAAGGAAAGGAACAAGCCAGGCAGAAAAATCTAAGTCAGGGAATTTTTTTTTTCAGTTTTAATTTTTGGTATCTCAAAAATATCATGCAGACTACAGTAAGAAAAAGTGCAGGGAAGCCTCTCACCATTGTTCCTGGATGGCCTTCCCATAGTGGAAAAGCAAAAGGCAAAGCTGGAAGTAAAACACAGAGAGAGGTGCACAGGAGACAGCTGCAAACCAACAGACCAGGGGAGCCTAAGTCCCTGACAACAAGGAAAGTACCTCATTCCTCCTGAATTTATTTTTAAAATGCTACAAAGAGGAAGACAGATACAATTTTTTTCATTTTGCAGAACAAGACATTAGTTTTTTTCTTACTAAAACAGTTACCAAAAGAAAAAAGTTATTTGAATCACTATTTTGGGACACGAGAAGTAATATTTTTACAGATTTATCTATTATTTTCATCAAAACTCACAGCTCTTACTTGACACTTATTCAGTAACATTAATTTGAGAGATTTTAGACTCTACCCATTAAGGAAAAAAAGAGATGTTCTTCCCTAGCATTGTTAAGATCAGTTGATTCTGGACACTTCTCTTTAACACAGACAAGCTCTCAGCTCACAGGGCCTGTTCCACTCTTCCAAAAACATTTAGGTCACTTAAAGAATATTGTGCAGTCTGCTTTGCCACTGAGTATCAGGTTTTAGCCCCACTGCACATCTACTCATGCTATAAGCAAATCAAGGCAACTCAGGTTCTGTCAGTCCTTAGGAGAGCAGATTGTGTTCTCAAGAACGGAACTGTCAAAGTCAGGTTTTGTATGCTGAACTTGCAGAAAATGGGGTTTGAAATATCTCTATCTCTGTAGAGGTTACAAAATATCAAATGCTTGCCAAGATCAGATTCAACTGGCATCCTGCCCCTCTTCTGATTTTAAATTCTGTGGCATTACAAATGTAGAAATCAAAAAAAAAATCTATTATAAGGGGTCAGCATTGTATTTATCTGAGCATGGGATCACCTGTGGCTCCAAAACCTTTGCAAACACAGCAGCACTCCAGTGTCACATCAAAGCCTGTTCTGATGCCACATTCAGTGGAATTCAGAGAAAAAAATGCAGTGTCTCATGACATACCTCAGTTTTCTGGTTTACTCCAGTTTTCTAGAACATCACAGTAAGCATCAAAGAACAAGGTATGTGTCCTAACAGGTCTGGCATGAGATGATCCTGAAGATTAGACAGACCAGCCAAGAAACTGGTTCTTTACAAACACAAACCAGTCACAGGTTAAGGACCAGAAAAATCAAGCTACCCAAGTGACAGAAAGACTCTGACAAACTGAATACAGGAATATTCCTACAGATTACATCTAAATCCATAACTTATGAAGTGCCAGCATATTCTTTGCAAACTGTTTGTAGATTTGAGAACAATCATTTCAGCTGAAATGACTTAGATCACAGAGTCAGGACTTGGCAATGTTTTAAGGATGAAAGAAACTAAAATGCAATCTATGGTTTTGCCTTGGACTAATTGACTGGACTTCCTGAAGAGAAGGAGCAGTAAAAGGGCACCTCTGTTCAGGCCTGTCACAAAGCCAGCAATGGTGTTTACAGCAAACTTCAGACAGAGCTGAGTGGTATCCAGGCAGAAAAGCCTACAGCTGTGCAGCACTGCTTTGAAGGGATACTGACTGTGCAGAACAAGACTGGATTTGGGGATGTGGCCCCATGGCAACGTGGTTATGGAGAGCACTTACTAACAGAATGGCAAATGTTCTCCAGGCTGGCAGCCCGTGTTTCCTACACCATCCTCACTGTCTGCAGAGAATAAACAGCAAAGCAATGACTGACAGCACTGCTGTTTCCTCTACACAGGGGCAAGAACCAGGAGAGTCTATTAAGTACTTGGACTTGCTCTCTTCTCTCTGCTGCCTGCTATGTAATTCCTCAAAAGGAAGATAAAAATAAAAACCTTTGCAATGTTTTTAAAGAAACTGAAATAACTTGGCCTAAATGTGTAATTGCTTCATTTATTTTACAGAAGAATAAAACAAATGTCCTTAAGATGATGCTTCTAGAGAAAGACTACCTTCTCATTGGAACACCACAGGAATACAAATACCATCAAGTGACTCCCAGTGACAGATGAGAAGTTCTGAATCCCATTTCTAGCTTCAAATTTTCAATCTCTCTGCATAAAATCTCAATCTCAACAGCAGGTCTCAAAAACATTACTATCAAATATAATCCCCTATTTTTTCATTAAATTGTCCATTATGTACTGTCACCAGTGTGAGTGAGCCAATATTCAAAGGAATTAACAAGAGTTCAATTCCATAACACACCTGAAACACACACTGCACCTAATTTCACCTGCTATACAACTGTATAAAAATTTCCAACTCATTCAGTTGAATTAGATTAGAAAACCACACCAGTGACCACTCAGCAAATGCTTTCTACGGTTCAAAAGATGGCTTCTAAGGAAATACTGTTTGAAACCAAAATCCTACTTGTGACTAAGTGAGGCTGTCTGCAGTGGAGAGAAGGGTGAAGGGGGAGTCACACCATCCTACAGCCTTGTCACACTGGTGGGAGTCCCCTGGCACTACATTATTTGCCCTGGTTTTCAAAGTCACACCATGCCTATCAACTTTCAGTGCTGTGCCTGAACATGTATTAAAATGTTCCATTCTAATGAAGCAAAAAATTAATGTTTTGCAATTTAGGGTTGGGGGAAGGTTAAAGAAGGAAAAATAGGGAGGATTTTGTTTCCTAAGCAGGAAAGTCTACATTAATGATTTTCCCAGCAGGCCTTCAGTAGTTTTACTGCAAACAACCACAGCCTTTGTTTCTCAGATCCTCTTACATCTGACGTTCAGTCAAAGCCCTCACATCAGCAGCTCACCAAGGGATAAAAAAAAAAAAAAAAAAAGTGAACCAGTACTGTGTTCCAGAGCTGTCCTCAGAGCTGCTCCAGCAGGGAAGCACACTGACCACTCTGCACAGCTGCTCACTCAGACATACCCTCAGCAGCTACTCTCATTTCATGAGTGGAAGAGCAAACAGCTTAAGCAAAAGTGGTTTCATCTGCCACATGGAATCAGCAAGCCACCTAATCTGCCTTGTTTCATTCCTAGGCTTTAGCAAAATCCTGTGATTAATTCCATGTTCTCACAAAGGAGCAATGTGGAGATGGAAATGGCCAGGGCTACATCTTCTGAGCAGCATTAGGCTGCAAGTCAGCAGCAGCCTCCTGAGAGCACAGGCTGCACCAGGAGCTGCATCCACCTCTGCATTCACATTCCAGAGCTTGGGAGCTAACAGGAAAGGAACAAGTGGAGCAGCAGGGGGACACAAGTGTCCCTCTTCACCCAAATGAACAGTAGTTCGCACTGGTTAGAGAAAATAGATCAGCGAACAGTGTGGGTTTTCAGCAGCAATATGGAACTTTTCCACTCAGCTTTTCCAAGGGAATTTTGGCCTTTTCAACTTTCATGCAAAACTTTAGGTTATACAAACCTAAAAAATTATCTTGATGAAGGAGGTGAGGAAGAAGGCACCCCTTCTCCAAGTAAGTGTTTGAGGATTTCTCCTTGGCTGCTAAGAGTTTGTGTTGGGTAAAGAAATGCTCCTAACAAACCAGCATTCTTTTCCACATGATCAGAGCCAACCAGCCCCCCTGCAGGCAAAATGACCAATCAAATCAGCTTCAGATGGAAACCAATCCCCCCAGCATATAAACACAGGAATGAGACATACAAACCCATTTTTAAAGGTTTTGGGGTTTTTTTTAATCTTTACCAACCCCTTGTGGGAAGTTTCTTACTAGTGCTGGGACCAGTACACCAGACCAGAGCAGTCCCTCTCCTGGAGCCCAGGTTATCCCCTCCTCCTGCACAAAGACCCTCTAAAGACTGGTAAGTACACAAAACCATCCTGTTATTTTCTTTTTTTTTTTCTTATTGTATAATTTAAATTGCTCTGTGTCACTCTTTAATCAAAAAAATCCAAGTTCTTTTGAGAACAAAGAGTTTTATTTCTAAAACTTGCTAAACTAAGTGACACCTTAAACAAAATGGTTGCTGATTCTTCCCCCTCAAAAAGAAGAAAATGCTGCCTCAGGTGACCAGAGCCCTAAGAGCACACAGAGCAAATCCAAAGTCTTTAAGCTGTATTTTTTCAGAAAGTTTTTGAGATAAGTGCTGGAGAGGTTCTGCAGGCAGGGAGCATTTGCAAGCTCCAGCTACAGCAGGTGGGTGTCATGAAATTGGCCAAGAATTATGAAAAAGACATCCTCACCTGCGGCACTCATAACTCAGCACTCAGTTCCATCACAAATTAAAAGAGACAAGCTTCACATCTTCAAATCTGCTTTTACCATCTCCAATTATATCTCAGATATCAACAGTTTTCAATCTTTCCATCAATGCTTATGGACACAGAGCGAGCTGGCACTGCTGCCCAGGGCTCCACACAGGGACATGGAGTGAACTCCTCTGTCCTGCACAACTCTGCCATTCCAGGCAAGCCATGGGAAAGCCTGCATCTCACAGGGCAGGACTGCTCTTCAAAAACAGCAAGTTCCACAAAAAAAGGGTGGCAGCAAACTTCTGCAGCCTTACATCAAATAAAACCCTCCCTAGCAACTATCAAATTACTCCTGTTACCAACATTTTATTCTGCATTTAAGTTTCTTTATAAAAATGTAATATATACAGGAATATTTTACAGCCTTTACTAAGACTTTGCTTAAATGTTGCTCTTCTGCTTCGCCAAAAGTGGCCAGGCTAGTTGGTCCACTCAGGTGCTACTTCAAAATCAAGAATTAGTGTTCATATGGATCCTCAGAGTACTTATGTGAAAATACATTATATATAAAATGGAGCACTATTTAGCTTCCCAGAAATCAAGTATATGAGCAGCTTTTTTCCTGCATATAAAAGGAGACATACTCTCCTATTTTATCACCTCTTTCTTTAAAGTGCATTGAGTAACAAACTGTCACAGAAAGTCAGAAGTATGAGCTCTCACATCCTATCATTTATGGTACTCACTTTGAAAAAAGTAACTTGGGGTCAACAAATTTAAGTTTCCATTTTAACAAGACCTACTTATAAATGTAACAAGTCCTGAAAGCTTATCTTAATTCTGCACACTGCTCAGAAGTAACAGTTTTGTCACAAACTACTTCCATTCATCTCAATGAGGCATTAGCTACAAAACCAAAAGGACAAATATGTTTGAAATGTTAACTGTTCTACTCACAACAGAAGCATGAGCTTTCAACCAATGCAGCTTCTCAAGCTGAATTACCTCCTACATTTTTAAGGCTGTCCCCTAATGTAAGTTATATGACCCAGTAACTTCATCCATACTGAAAAAAACCTTCATTTTCTAATAATAATGCCAGAGCATCTCCAAGGATGGCCATTCAGTCTAAAAAAATTACACAATAATCTAAAAATAAAACCACACAGAATAGCCATTTTAATAGCATGAAAAATACCTTTACAAATCATAATCTTAGTTTGTTCTTGCTGCAAAGTGCAGAGGCAGCAACAGACCTGCACAATCCCAGCTCAGAGCAGACAAGGTTTAAATCTGAAGCTTGTACATGATCATGCAAAGCCAGGCCAAGTAAAGAAGGAATGTACACATCCCCACAGGGGCATGCCACCACAAAGATTCTAGTAAATCTTGGAATGATGCTGCAGTTAAAAAAAGCAATTTTTGCAGTCACTCCCAGAAAATAGCAAGTCCTCAAGACCACTTTCCTGTCAGAATGAAGCAGCACAGCATAAACTGTTTCAAATCCCTTCCACGGTCAATTAGAACAGACTTTGTTAAGACTAGAAGCTGGGCAAGTAGGGCAACACTGCAGAAGTCTCCTCTGAACACAACTCCTCACTCAGGCTCCTCAAAAGGTTGCAAATGTATTTGTGTATCAAGTGAGAACAGGCTGGAAGTGTCACTTTGAATGCCTTCAACTGAGAAGGCAAATGGAAATGAAGATAGTGCTGCCAATAAGTTTCCCTGCAACCCCACCAAAGTCCTAAGAAAAAGCTAAGCAAGAGGAAAGGAGAGGAAATCATCGTGGTGGCATGGAACAGAAAGTCAAATGGTGCAATCCTCTGCTGCATTCTGTTGACCTTCTGCTCCATGGTGGCATGGAACAGAAAGTCAACGGAATGCAGTAAAGGCTGTTACAACACAAGGAAGAAGAGTTCAATCTAAAAAGCAAAGCATGAGAGAGCCACATGCTGGATCATGAATTTCAGAAATGCAAGCAACATCCCAAAGCTGTAATGCAAGGTTTTATCACACATAAATCATTAGCCAGCCAGGTCAGTTTAGAACCTGTCCCACTGCTAGAAGGAATCTGATTTTTTTAAAAATTACTACTCACCCTACCTTGATTTGTCTTAGAGAAGTGTTTAAAAGAAAGAAGCCAGGATGAGGGACAAGATGATAAAAAGACTGAAAACCAAAAAAAGCTAAGAACAAACTGACACAGTGGTGTTGGTGATAATTGAGCTTTCAAGGGAAGGTAAACAGGAATGATTACATACAGCAAATGTGTGGTAAGGGACTGGTGACCACACCAAAAGAGGTTTAGAAAAGTGATTTATGACAGTTCCTGTCTTTCTAGTCAGGGGCTATCAGCTGAGAAATGAAGGTACAAGAAACACAAAAGCTTCATCAACAGTTGCATAAGTCAGGAACCAGAAAAAGCAAAACCCACCAAGTAACATAACATAAAGGGTGTTGAGAGACACCACTGGACAAACCTGGATAAGAAACACTGCATGTGTGTTATAGCAGAGACAAGCATTCTCCAATTAACACTGCATTTTTCTTCTCAAGTTGAAGACTTGAATGTCTTTCCTAAAACATACACTGAAATGGGGATTAATATGGGGTCAATCAAGGACCATGGCAGGCAAGGGATTCAATCAGGTGCTCCGAATTGTACTTTGTAACTTCATTAATTTATCACTAACAAGGAAAGAAGGTTGTTGTATTTTTTTACTATGGGCAAGGAAAGGAGTAGACAGAAGACATTAACACTTTTTAAATTCAAAGTCACATCTGCTCTTAAGCTGCCCCTGCTTTTGAGAATAGAGAGGGCTGATCCTCCAACCCGGGTAAGCTATTTGCCAGGGGGCAGGTACTCTTCTGCCTCATACTCACTCCCAACTGCACTGCTCTCAGTGTTTATTTGCAGTTTCTTATCTGTTTTTCTCACTCCAAGACTTCTGGCTCTTAATCCATCAACAGCGCTTGAAAAAAGGGGTTTTGGAACTTGCACATTTCCAATGCTATCCATGCCACTGAAATAGAAAACTAACATTTTTAACAGTCCTAGACTAGAAAAATCAGATCACTGTACCAGTGCACAACCTGGTTAAACTCAGAAGGCAAATTCACCTGCTTGGGAGTCTCAAGGAGCAGAGTCACAGGATTGTTCTGAAATGTGCTGTTGGGGGCTAATGTAGGTTCTCTTTCTCAAGTTTCTTCAAAATCTGTCAGGAATCAACCCTCCTCCATTGAATAAATAACAAAGAACCTGACTTTTTTCAGAGTTTAAGACAACATTAAGTGATTAATCACCACGCTAAGAAGCTCCTTAATCAACAAATCTGAGATCCTACAATGCTGACAGCATTTGCTCTAAGTCTGTAGTGTTCAAACACTCATGAGAGGATCTGAAGCACAGCCAAAAATAATGTACCATCTTAAGAAAGTTTTCCCTTTTTTCTTAATGTACATAACACAACAGAAAGGCTTCTGTCACCCATCAGTCAGTATCAGAATCATTTCCACAATACCTATTTGTTCTGTAAACCCATATTGCTTAGAGTCTACAAAGCAGATCCTGCCCTCAAACTACCACAAGAATTTACACAAAACCAGAAGCTTTGGCTTTTGATTGTGTTTTGTTGCTTTGGGTTTTTTGTTGGTTTGCTGGTTTGTTTTGAATGCATGATTCACTCAGAGGCATTTTGTTCTGTAAGTGTTCTCTATTCAAACAAGGGAGTGTTTCTGGTGAGTACAGCTTACTCTGATAAAACCAAGGCACTGTTCAGAGCTCATTTCGAGCATGGTCCTCATAATCCTTTCCCATCCAGAAATACCCATTTTCCAGTGCCTTCAAGGCCTCCACAAGGGCTCATCTAAATCTTAGCACAAGAACTGTGCTCTACAGACAAGTCACTAATCATTGGATGACTGAAATACATATAATTACATTTAGGTTACTGTACAGCAAGAGAGAGAACTGCCATTCAGGGAGCCATGCAGCAGATTGAAGAGTCAACTCAGTGAAGGTGGATGGACTACAACCAAAATCCCCCAAGAAAGGTAGCCTGGTACCATATGCCAGGAGAACCTCGCTAAGCCCACTGCAGTCTCTGACACAGGGAATGATTTTAAAATATTCCTCCTGGGAGATGTGAACTGGAAAATTAAAATAAGGGAAAAACCAGCAAATTCCACTCAGGCCATCATCTATTTTATCTCCCTCTGACTACACCATGGATAGAAGTAATAGCTGGATGGTTTTGAGTAAAGAAAAAAAAATAGCTAAATAGTCACTGTGATGTCAATCCTCGTACCTCAGTAGGCATTAAACACAAGTAAAAGCAAGAGAGAATCTCCTGTAGTTACAAAAATTTGGTTGAAGGTTAAGCAAACAGGCAAACTGCTGGTTAATGGGATCAAAGATCACAAGACAAATTTTCACCTACCATAAACTCATTCTGAATTTCAGAATCTTTACTTCTAATGCATTTCAAGAGAAAATTAAGATGGTTCTGTTGGAAGGGAAAAATCCTCAATTCCTCTATGAAAAAATGTAATAGACTGAAGCAGCCATCCTTCAAAGAGAAGTCAAAATCAACAGAAAACTAAAACTGACTAAATACACCATATATAATTATCATTTGCAGAATTTACAGGTATTTTTAAGTTCTCTGTTGTTCTAGCAAGCTTCCTCACAACCTTCTTTTAACAGGTTGTACACCTCACCAAGTCTCTATTTTACACAAACCCGTACTGTATTTTAATCTGGCCCAGGTGAACTTTAAACATACATATATAAAATGTATGGATTTGAGCGACCACTGTCTTTTCAAAAGACATTCACCAGCTCCAGCAAATTCCACAAGCTCTGAGGTTTAAAAGCAAACAAAGAAGCCTAACATACCAAATATCTACAGATATCCATTTTGTTTCCCATATCTGCAATTCTACCTTAATTCCCATATGCTTGCTGTCCTATTTTACTTGGTCACTAGTAAAAACTGAACTGCTAGGCAGACTAGACTGGAAAATATGTCACAGTGTATTTTCTGAATTGCTCTCCTGCCCTCTTTTTACCTGATCCTTACATAAACAGCCTCAGACTCCCAGAAGTAGCTCTGCCCTGAATACTCTAATTCTGTTTAACTGGACACAGTGGGTGCAGACAGGAGACAATTCCTGACCTAGAAGAATCAGAAAGGGCTAGTAGCTATAGTACAACATTGCCCTGAAATGCATAAATATGTTACAGAGACAATATAACAAACATTCTTTCCTTAGCACTATACTACTGTTAATAGTATTCATAATAGTACTGGTAAATTATTATACTCTGCTCAAAACAAGTTACAAAATCTGATATAATCAGCTAAATTCAGTTTCTTTTCACACACAGTATGCCTAATCCCATCCCACTCACCCCTAAAGCATTAAAGCATGTGACTCCTATGTAAATTTAGGAAGGTAAAGTATGAAATTTTTATTTAAACAGCTAAGCAGGGAGAATTTGAGAAGTAGTCAGATTTTTAAACCTAATCTTTTCTAGCAAAGTATTACCACAAACAGTGGTAAATTCCTCTCCAGGCTCCTGACTTAATCTTCTCTGGATTGCAATGTATAAGCCCTTCTTTGTTGGCTGCAGTATTTCTACCCCTGCTGATGTGTCAGAAGCTGTGACCATTAGGCAAAATACAAATATGTGGCATTGTATCACTTTTTTTTTTTCATTTCTTCTCCTTTCTAGAAGATGACGACAGACACGCCAGAGAGCAATAACACCAGGTCCAGCGCTCCCCTCCTGACTCAGAGGCACCTGAGGCTGGTGACCAAGGATGGGCACAGCACGTTCCACATGGGCGGGACCAAAGGCGTGCCGTACCTCCGAGACGTGTGGGGGATACTCATGGACATGCGCTGGAGATGGATGGTGCTCGTCTTCTCCGCTTCCTTTGTCCTTCACTGGCTGCTCTTTGCAGTGCTCTGGTATCTGCTGGCTGAGATGAATGGGGACCTGGAGCTGGACCATGATGATCCACCTGCCAACCACACTATATGTGTCAAGCACGTCACCAGTTTTACAGCCGCCTTCTCCTTCTCGCTGGAGACACAACTCACCATTGGCTACGGCACCATGTTCCCAAGTGGGGACTGTCCCAGTGCCGTGGCACTGCTGGCATTCCAGATGGTCCTGGGGCTCATGCTAGAAGCCCTCCTCACAGGTAATCCTTCCTACTGCATCTTTACACACAATAGGTGTAACAATTGGATTTAAGAATAGAGCCAGAAAAAAATACTGTTCATTTTGATATATGAAAGAATAATTAAGGCAGCCACTACAAGGATGACAAGATTTCAGCTATGTAGTACTAGAACTTAACTTTAATCAACAAAAGACAAATGAGGTGTTATCAATATCTGGACTTTAGAATTTCAGTATTAATTGGAAAACACTTGTGGTAGATCACAACATATTGCTGTCAATCATTTATTTCTTATACCATTCTATCTCTCAGCTATTGCCATATAATTACAATATTTAAAGTCAATTTGTTTTGATTTTTAAGGTGTACTTTCATCTAGCTGAGCTATCTTCATTGATCTTTAACTCAGTGTTTATGTATTCCTCAAACTAAGTTTTTACAACGTCACAGTTATTTTGAGGGATTTTAAGTTATTTAAAATATTCTTCATGTTTAAAGTAACTCAAAATACTTTGAAAATACACAGGCTAGTTTACTGTGTATTAGAAAGAGCTTCTACAGTATAACATATCAAGATCAGTTCCAATTACAACAAGTTGGGGCAAGCTAATAGCCTCCTTACAGCTACAGTTGACTTCCAAATATTAACAAGTGAACATAACTTAGAAAAATAAGTATTTTAGGAAAGCTATACTTTTTTGAACAAAAGCAGGTTAATATGATGCCAACCTCACAGTTTCCAAACATGGTCTTTCCAGCCTCAGTCTGTTTCTGCTCCCTTGGAAGCTGCAGGGAGCCAGCCCAGGCCCTGTGCTCACGCTGAGTTTGCTCTTTCCCATGCCCCAGGTGCTTTCGTGGCCAAGATTGCACGCCCAAAGAACCGGGCACTCTCCATCCGCTTCTCTCGCTCCGCCGTGGTCACATACAACGAGGGGAAGCCTCAGCTCATGTTCCAGGTGGCCAACATTCGCTCCAGGCCCCTGATCAACGTCCAGATCTCTGCTATACTTTACCAAGAGCAAGAGAGTGGCCAGCTGCACCAAACTAGCATTGACTTTCACCTGGACAGCATCACTACACATGAGTATCCATTTTTCATTTTCCCTCTGACCTACTACCACAACATCACTGCATCCAGCCCACTGGCTGTTCTCCTTTGGAGAGAAGTTCCTCCCCACTTTGAGCTGGTTGTTTTCCTGTCAGCTGCGCAGGAGGGCACAGGAGAACCGTGCCAGAAGAGAACGTCCTACCTCCCGTCAGAGATCCTGGTGTACCACCGCTTCGCCTCCCTGCTAGCCCGCAATGCCAAAGGCGAATACCAGACCACGATGGAGAATTTTGACAAGACTATTCCTGAGCACCCAGCTGCACCTGACTCAAAGAGTCCAAAAAGGACTGACAAGGAGATCCGCGTCAATGGACAGCCTATCGACAGCTTCTAACACTCTCAGACTGGCCTCACAAAGTAGAGAGAGCAAACCTTGAACTTTGTGCTTTTTTAATTATTATTACATTAAACTTGTGGGGTTCAGTTTAAAAACTTACTTCCCTGCCTGCCCTGCCATCTTCTAATGATCTCTCTCTTGCAGTCCCATCCTTCTGATTACAACGTGAAATACAGAGTGAAGAGAATGTGTGTGCCCACCGATGAGAGGCTGCATTAACTACCCAGCATGAAGTCACCACTGAATCACAGTACTAATTCTTGGGAAATTAGAAGAGCTATCTCCTGAATTCACCAGACTATGATTAAAGCCCCACTGACCCAAAAGGAGAGATCTTCAAAACTCCTAAAGCTGAGCAAAGTCATAATTAACCAGCTTGTGACAAAATGGACAACAAAACAAAAGCAGAAAACAAAATGGGGTCATTCAGTGAATACATGAGTTCTGGTATAAGTAACTCTGTTCATCCAAAAGCCTAGCTTTGCTATTCTCTCTTCTATCTCTTTGGGAATACAGACTTACATCATTTTTCAGATGGCTGAAAGTCCTGCCAATCTCTCATGGCAGTGAACAGCACTCCAGCTGTGCTTATTAAGCAGAATTATATATCCTAAGTGCAGTTCTTCATTCTGCCAAATAAGAGAGCATCTCACTCTCAGACCGGTCTATGAAGACACTATCAAAAAATCTAGGTGTATATGATAAATACTGCAATGGAAACTTTTTCTTATTTGAAAACACTGAATAAATTACTTAGCAGTGGGAAAAAAAAAAAACTATTTCTAATGAATGAATGTAGGGGGTTTTTTAAAGGCCCATACATTCCACATGTTTTCACTTTTGCGTTGCTTGTCTCAAGTATATCAGACCCAGAAGGACACAATATATGTATGAGAAGTAGAACTGCATCCATTGATATTTTATGCTTTCTAACATCAATCTTTGCCTGTACACACAGCACAAAAAATATTTAGAGACACTGAATCAATTTTGAAATAAAAAATTAAAACAAACTATACATTAGACTTCTGTATTTAAGTGCCTCATAAACCTACTGCAATTAAGACACCACTCTGAAGCTCCTAAATAATTTAAGATGCTGAAGGAAAAACACAATGATGGATAACTATTTCCAAGCTCTCAACAAAATCAGTGCCTATTAGGTGTTCATACCTGAACACTCAAGTAGAATTAAAATAAAGTTACCTCTCAAAGGTAAAAGACTTTTCCCACAAACCCAGATGGCATAAATAGCAACTTTCATTGACAACAGCATAAGACATTACCAAATGCACTTCCTCTTAATGTCATCCAAGTGGTCAGCAGCAGGAAAAATGGCCTCGAACTATCTGACCAGACAGCTTAAACTGAATTCTTCTCAAGTCACAAAACTGTTGACTGAAGTGTGCTCATAACCCAAACGGGGTCAGCAAAAAACTACTTTCATTTTTAGGGTCTGGGGAGTCACCCCACAGAAGCATTCCACACATAGTTAGGGAATGAGGCAGAAGAGCCACATTTTCGTTCCAACTGAGCTCTCATTCCAAAATAATTCAAGTGCTGCCTTCCCCTATTGCAGACCTTCGGAGAGATTAGATTTACCACAGACACTCCCAAAATCTTTTCTAAACTTCACTCTATGGACAAGCATTAGTGATTACTGTGGAGCTGGGTGAGCAGCACACTATCAAGTTACACTGCCTTCATCCCTCTTCATCACTGCTTTTTTAGTTATTGACTCATACACAATTTAAAGAACCCTTTTCCCCTTGTGTCAACACCAATAATTTTTAATTATTTCTTGCATTTTTTCCACATTCTCTATCAATGTAAGACATTGATAAGAGGCCTACAAATTAAAAACCAGTGCAAGAACAGTAAAACAGACTCCTGTGTAGAGGCTGACATAGGGCAGCATTCTGTGTGAAGTATTGAGTATTGCTTGACAGCATTCTGGGTGAGGCATGGTTTCTCCCATACATCACATGGGACTATAATCTCATGATTTAGTGCCAGAGGTATACAAAGCTATTTCTAATTTCAATTCACATCTAATCAAAGGTGGCTGGTTTTTTTTTATTTCTATATGACTCAATACTTTGAAGTTGTGCTGGTTTTAAAATCATTTTCTTTTTACAGATTTGGTTTAAAAGGGAGTACAACAGCAAGTATAAAGAAAACACATGTTGTTAGTACATGCTAAATGCAATCTTCAAATACTACATTTTGGAATGCAAAACTGAATTATACTGCAGAAGCAAATTAGACAAAGAACTGTGTAGTTACTTCAGAAAAAGGGCAGAAAATACATTAATATTGCTTTTACAGTTCCAGAGAACTGGTGAATCATGGATGTCTGAAAGTACTGGAAATATGCCATGGCCCAAATTGGAGTAGAAACCTAGGAAAATTGCTGATGGGCTCTGATGCACCAACATAGCACTCCATGCTTTAGTACAGCAAGAGCAAACCAGTGATGAACCTTCTGTGAACACAACTCCTGCCAGCAAGACATGGCAGGAGAACAAGCCAGGCAGAGAGAGGGAAAGTATGATTCAAAGAAATTCAACATTCTTTTTATAGCCACTTGAAGACACCTTTTATATGCAAGTCTTCTGAACCTAACCAAAACCCACACATAAAGCAGAACTCACCCAGGTTCCACAATTGACTTCTCAGATTTGTTTAAACTACATAACAATTATTCATTATCAGTTTCTAACTGCCGGTAACTAATCAAATCCCTTCAGCTACTAAGCTGGTATTAGTCAGGAGGCTGCACAGAAAATTAAGCAGCTTTTGTGAAGAGACAGACATGCTCAAGAAAGCAACTTGCTCATTTTCTTTGCTAATGGCCTCAGCCTTCCAACTACAATCTGGGTTCTGAGTGAAGTCTGTCAGACTGTGACAATCTGCAACAAACTTAAAAATACTTTGTGCATCTTCAATCTGCATGCTGAAACCAGGAACAGATACTGTTTATATTGAGAATCAGTCAAATGTGACCTCACAAACTGTGAGCACTGAAAAAGCAATCATTAATTTTTAAGAACAGCATACTGATCCTATTTGAGAAATAAGTATTTGTTAAATTTCTATTACTTTTTTAATGTCAATTTTTTATTGAGGGATCTTGCATTGCCCTCCATTACAAATACCCAGAAGTGATTAAATATTTGATTTCTTAATAATTCTCTAATGGGATCTTCCAGAACAAAGAACATGAAAAAGTTGGCAATTCAGTAAATTATGTAATCTGAATCCAAGGCTCTAAGAAGCAAGGAAAAACTGAAGCATGGTAAAACTACAAAACCAAATCTCAACTAAGGAGTTTAACCAAGGTATCAGAAACCAGTACAGGCATCTGCTAAAGCACGTGAGCCTGAATTATAACTTGTATGTCAATTCCTTTCCTTTCTGCTTCCACAGCTTTGTGTGGATACTCGTGCTTGCTATTAACCTGGGACTTCTTTTGGCACATCTGTACCCTCTCTCATACTCAAAATATTTTGTCATTGGAAAGCCATTACATAACAATAACTACTTATAATTAACCAAGGCTTGAGTCAGAACAGACCAACACTTCCTGTCAATATTTCTGTGCTCTCCACCTTATGTCTCTTTGGAAGTGAAGGAGAGGGAAATGGTCTTCTCACTTACTGCACCATTAACCTCTAACATAGCAATGCTGTTTTAAAAACAATATTTTTATAATAAAACTTCAGAAAGATTGAAGGTCTTTTGCCTCTCATACTGACTGGCAGAGAAATACAAGAGACTAAAGAAGAGCAATTAGGTACTCAAAAAGTTTGATAATTTGAGAATAAGCACATCATCACTCACAATGAGCTTCCAACAAATTGCACCAGGGACACCATCTTCCCCAGGGAACAGCTCTTGGAGGTCACATTCAACAGAGCTCTCATCACCAGCAGCTGCTACAAACACAAAATGCTCTACACTAGCTGCAGATTAACCTCTGGCAGACATCAACTACTCTAAGGACATTTTGCACAGTGTAAATTCTCCTCAATTTCAACTGAGAAATACTGAAATCTGAGCCTACACTAATATGCAATACTTTCATCCTTCTTTATCAGAAACGTGGTACATTCTATATCCTGGAACTGGAATTGCTATATTTCTAATCACAACAACAAGAAGAAGCTAAATAAATAAAACTAAATCAACTGTGGTAGATACTACTTCGACATCCATTTTTTTTGTAAAAATGTAGCCCTGAAATCTCAGAAGTACTTACTTTCCCCCATTTTCAATTTCTCCTAAAAAATTCATGAATATATAGATACATGGAAAGTCCTGAGTTTCACTGCTGACATTTAAAACTGGTCAATCTCTGACCAATATCAAATTATTTTCTAGAAGCATTCTCTTTTTAAAGGAGACAATGAGGAAAACATAGGCATCTTAATTTTATGTTGATATTCAACTTAACAAGCAGAAAAATAAAAGCACTCTTTCCTATATGGAGGGAGGATTGGAAGGGCTTTGAAAGCAAACTCCCATGGCATGTGTCACCATGGTAATCCAGAAAATTATAAATATGGCAATTTATGCTACTCACTACAAAAATACCAACAGCTACACAGGGATTAAAATACATTCCTGTCAACTTCTAATTACAATTGGATCTCTTTGGGTTTGTCTTTAAATGCAACCTGCAAATCTGTTCTAATTTATGCTTTCTCAGCATATTACCAAGGAGGGTATGTAACCAAGACTCATTTAGCAAAGCCAAAGATTACTTGGGTCCTAAACAGAGAAGACACAGGCATAGGAATAAGAGAACAGGAACAACAGAGAACAAGCAGCACACGAGCCTGCACAGCAAAAGTCACTGCAGTTACCAGGTAGCCAGAGCTGCCCTGATGTTCCCACCACCCTTAGAATGTCTAGGTTTCATCTCCAAGATGACAAACCCACTCCAAATCAAGTTCAGCTGGATGTTCAGATGTACTGGGCCACAATTAAGGATCCAGCATTCTGCCAGAATGTGAACAGCCAGTGTGAAGCATTTCAGAAACAGAATAGGGGAGGAACAAGAGACAGAAGAGCAGATAACCAGACTGAACAGGAGGTTCAGATGATGACTTAACTAAATTGATCAACAGAAAATCCATCAGCATGGGAACCTCAGGACACTGCTGGGATCTCTCACACTATCAAGCATTCAAAAAAAATTAAAGGTCAAATGGTCAAGAAATCCTGGGTACCAAAACAGCCCACACCAGGAAAGTTTAAAGCTGCACTGAAAAAGGCGTGTTACCACAGCACGCCTGCTCATCAGCAAAGGCTTCTTTCACAGAGGCACAGGAACTTGGTTCCAGTTGTAAACATCACAACTTAATTAAATAAACACAACCTACTTACTCCACATGCTTCTTATCTACCACACTTAAATGTCCAATAGTGAGAACAACACAGATAAGAGAAACAACACTTTGAGAACACACTTAGCAACCTGGCACAGTATCATGAATCTTGCATCAACAATGTACTTGGAGCAGTAAGAAAGGCTGATACATGTAAAAATCCCTTCCCCCAAACACACCCTGCTCCTCCCTCCCATTTTCTGCCCGCACAGGAACAAAACCATACCTGGATCTTTTCGCCCTGGTTTTTCAAAGCGTCTGTCTCCCCTAGAAAGGCAGAATAGAAGTTTCAAATAAGGTTTTGGAACTACTCCAAAAACTCATTTTAGGTATAGGTTTTGCTGGTTTTCTTTATTTGGTGGGAACTTTTTTTAAATCAGAGCTTGATGGACATTACCTTTAGAGGTCCAAGTGACAACTGAAATTTTCAGGAACACCAATACACACACGGCCCTTGGGAACTGGGTATGTTTTCAAATGTGCCCCTAAATACTGTGAACAATGTCCAGACTAAAACTGACGCAAACCCTTAGCACCAGCACTTCAATTGCAACTGCTGTAATTCATGTTCTCTCAAAGTAGTTAGCTCCTTCTTCCCAGGAGCTCAGCAGAAAAAAATCTTTGCAAGAAATATTCTTTTACTTTCTCCAGAGCCTCAAGAAACATTATTGTGTTTGACTCCATCTTAGAAATTCAGACACTTCACTCACAGATATAACTAATTACCTTTCCTAAAGTGTTCTTATGAAGTCAAAAGGCACAAATGGAAGCTGAACAGATGTGTGTAAAAAACTTAAAGTGCTAGAGTTCTGTTACCTTTCCTCCCAACTCTGTGATCTGTGCATTTCCCTGCCCCCTCCTCGCCCAAATCCACCCTCCACTTCATCAAAACTTCTTTGGTAGAAACCGCTTTCTCCTCGGCCTCTGCCTGAAAAGACAAAAAACACAAGTGTTTGTAATAAATAATAATCGAAGTAGAAAGAATCAGGTAGGTTTCCCTTTCCTGGTGCCTCTGAGAGCCAATCTTGCGGCCTTAAGCCCCAGTGAAATTACCTGGGACAAAAGGAAAAAGGAACAATGACTGAAGAAAGAGTCTTATCCAAAAATTCTTATCAAGAAGTGCAAGACCAGACAGAATAGGCAAACAATTCTGAAATAAATATGATGCAGAAAAACACAAATACTTACCCAAGAGAAATTACCAAGTAAGTATGCATTGTTCACACAACATCCACATTGCACACGTGTGCTTCACACATAAAAATCAGATTTCTTTTAAAAGCAAACTCCAGTATAATGGCACTGCACTGTGGATGTACTCCTAATTATTGCTGCCAAGGGTCATAAAGGAGAAGGAAGCTATTAAGTTTAGTGACTGCCAGCGAAAATCTCCCCCAGGAGCAGTGGGAAGAAAAGAAGGATCACAGGATGGTTGGTTACAGGCAGATGAGAAGGAAGGAGGACATTAGCCATAGCTTTGAAATTATCCTACTGACCTTCTCAGTAAATGGTTCTCTACAGGCAGTTACCAAGTACCAAGCCTTGAGCCAAAAAGTTACAGACATATCCTCAAGCAAAGCATCTCAAAGCACATCTTGAGGGCTTGAAAAGGCATGGGGTGTTTGGGTAAAAGAAAACAAGCCCTACACAACAGGAAAACAACACCCACATACAGCCCCAGCTCGTCAAAATAACTTCCAGCACTGCTTAGATTAACGGATAGGGTGAAGCTTCCAGATCTACGAAAGACAAACACAGCTTCACACAGTGCTCCAGCAGAAGAAATGGCAGGTTTCTAACCAACTAATTTACCATTTCAAGATCTCATGGAAAGAAGATGAACAAGTGGAACACCTCTCAGCTCGCTGTCAGGATAATGCCTTGCCTACATACAGATGTAGACTCTACAGTCAAGTTTAAAACCTAAAAAGCACCTGATAACAGGAATTCTTGGCTGGGTAAATACCTCAAACATCTGTCTTTTCATATTTCTCTCCTCCTGGCTTCAAGGAAAAAACATCTCCAAGTAGGAGGTGCAAACCTGGCCAGGGACCCGCAGAAGTAAGACAGAATGCCCAAATGCAACAGGAAACAAACACCTTCAGAATGGACTGCAGTTCTTGCAGTCTTCTGAAGAAAGTAACTAAAAGCCTCTACATTTAAAACCTAAGGACATCTAGATATATCAAGGAATCATACCATGTTTCAGTATCTTATGACCACAGAAATTTAAAATAATCAAGACAGTTGCAACAGTTTCTCTACTATTCTATACCAAATCTCTTAGAAGGGGTGGGAGGTGAAAAGGGCAGAAAGTTGCTTTTGGGGCAAAGAAAAAAAAAAGTGATCCATGGATAATCTAGTTGGAGTCTTTAAATAAAACTGCTTTTGTATGAAGCAGAACAGGTTGCAGGGTGCATAAGGAACAATTTTTACATTCCCTTCAGACAAACTATCCTGTTCTATCACCAGCAAAATTAATCAGTGACAGATCTCCCAGAATCACAGAGATGCAGCCTTCCTTCCCACAGAGTTTTGAGGATGCCTAAGTTCAGATGAAGACTGGACAAACTCAAAAAAGATAAAGTTCATTAACAGAGGCCACATCTGGTTCAAGAAATATGCTGAGCTGTAAACATCTGGCAGCTGAGCCTCTTAACTTTTGTGTTTTTCTCAGTCCTCATTCTCTTGCCAAGATGCCTTCTTTTAGCTGCTGCTAGACCATGGTCACCTTGGAGCTGAGCAAGCCCATACCATATCCAGCATGGCTGTTTTCACACAAACTCAGGGAGAGGCAGACTGAGCACTCAAGGTAAGAGAGGAGAAATCAGCATCAGACCTAGGAGAGTAATTAGAAACACTTTCACTAGGGCAAGTCTGATACAAGGTTGACTACAGTAAAACAAGTTGCAAAGGCAAGAAACAGGAAGAGGTGATACAATATCAAAAATAGCATGATGTTTATCCAGTTAAAGCATTATCGGTCCCCTAAAATCCCAGAAAAGTTTTTATTCTTCACGAGCAAAAGCCAGGAAAGTTCCAGCAGCTCACCTAATAGCAACCTGTGCCTAATTTCTTCACTACAGGAAAGCTGTCTTCCTTCCTCTCACAAGAGATAATAAAGCAAAAGCAGTTCATAGAGTCGAAACAGAACAAAGGCACTGACTCATCTCCTGTCTCTGAGGTAGCAGAGGTGGGAAGTTACACTTTCCCAACAAAAACAAAGCAGACTTGTGCAGTGAGCACTGCAGTGCTCCTCTGGCAAGGGTGAGTGCAATGCTGCACACTGGGAGCAGCCACACACCACCGGAGCCTGGCTGACACAGGACATTTCAGCAGCAAATAAAGCAAGTGTCCTGTACAAGAGCAAGGATCAGCTGTTCTCCCAGCAGCATGGAAAAGTATGGGAAATCACAGCCTGAGAAACCTCCCCCCACTCACCACCCCTGTATGGTGGTCCATCAGTATTTCAGTTGTGCTCAGCCACCAAAATGGTCTGAATTAAAAGATAACCTTGCAAAATGTCCAAAGTACTGATCTTAGACATTCAGGTGAAGGCTGCCTGTGGGCTCCCAGCACTCAGCTGCAGGGACACCACATAACACTGGACAGGGCTACTGAAGCACATCTGCCCTGGCTGCGCTGCCACCCCATCCATGTGTGGAAAGAACATGGGCCCAGCCAACAGTGCAAGCAGAAGCACATGGGCAGCCCCAGCAGGCAGCAAGCACAGCACAGTGTGGGAAGCATCAAACACATCCTACCAAGCTACAGAAGACAAGCAGCCAGTCAAGGGAAACTGGTGTGCAAAGTCAGTCATTCAGCAAATACCATGTGGGTGAGTCTGACCTGAGAGTGCACAGCTAATGCTGGTTACAGAATGCATGAGAAATGCCTGCAGAGAGGCTAAAACTGCCCATGTAAGCACACCACCTGACCTTCTGCTTCTGCACTACTTGGCTTATTTTAAACAGAATGCCACTTCTGAAAAAATACCTGGCACACAAGCAGAAGATTAAGTGCATATGTTGCACAAAGTACTGAATGCAAAGGTCAATAAATGTCAATAAATCCTTCCATTTAATAACAAATGTATAATTTGTATTTCAGTAATTTCCCAAAAACCTCAGGATGAGGACACCAATCCACTGGGCACTGCAATCATAACAGCTAAGTCTCTAACCAGAAAAACAGACAAGTTTGAATTTAAGTAAAAATATAAGACATGAGCAAAAACTGTCATTATAATTCTCATTACAAAAAAACCTAAAGCCTTACGGAATACAAGAAGCAAATTCTTGAAATTACAGCATAACTGGAGTTCAGGATCTACAGTCACAGTCATAATACTGTTTGGAAAAAACAGAGTAACTGTGGCTCATCTGCTGCTGTTTAGATATGCAAACATTACACTTTCACACCATTGACACACTTTCCAACAGCAGCAAAAACAGATTACAAAGGGCACAGAGGGTGGGTGGGGAAAGAGCTCTAACAGGAAGCAAAGGACCCTTCATAACAGCCTTAACCAGAAGGGAGAACAGCTACAAAACAAAGTGTCTGTAAGCTTACAGCCCATTCCAGGGACTATTTAAATCTCTCCTCATCCAAGGCTCTTATTCATGAATGTTGACATTCCAGTCCTGCCAGCACAAAGCACAGGGCTTAACTGCACACCACAGGGAACTACCAGGAAAACAAGTCAATTAGAAGAGTCACGTGCAAGTACTTGGTTTCTTCAGAGACCACAGCTTCATTTTCAAAAAAATAAACCAACAAACCAAAAATCAAAGCAATTTCCACATAGTAATCACATTTTCATCATCACAACATCAGGATTTTCAGTAAAAGTTGGAGTGATCACCCAGAGAATATTTACTGAGTGTTACCTTGCAGTTTTAAATACTGGTAAGTGAATGCCATGTAGAGTTCTACCCATAACACTCCTTTACCAGCATTTCCTTCCCTTGCCAACCCTGCACAGATTGCTTCTCGTGCTCTCAAATGCTGGAACACAATTCTGTAATTTGTGCCTCAGTCAGGGAACTTCATTAACAAATCTAATCACGCATGCAAATTCCTCTATAAAGCTGCTGGGGTGCAAGTCCCTTCAAGAGAGAAATCTCATTTTGGTAAAGCCGAAGCCCACACTGACTCGGCAGCAGCTTTGCTGCATACAACTGTGTAAAGTTCATGGAAAACACCAGAAAACCTTTTGAACCCAGGCAATTTTGCAGTGCAATAAGAATGTTTTCCAACTGTTAAGTGAGGCAGCTCATTTAGTGAAAAAACTCCCAAGAAATTTCAAGTCCTTTTCACCGTAACCTGAAAAAACAAAACTGCATTTAAACCCTGCAAGCAACGTTTTTGTAAACGTCAACAGTCCTCTATTGAATTTTCATAAATAACTTTAAGTCCTTGGCTACAAGAGCATCATCTGCATAATTATGAAAATGGTACCATTTTCTCCTGGCAGAAGCCTTAATTTCTTTGCTGTGATATAAAACTTTGGGAAAACTCATCATGCCTAGAATGCAACAGCAATTGCTCATGGGAAGAAGAGGGGAAGAGCGGAAGAAACAAGCAGCAACCAGGATCAACGAAAGAAGGAAAGCTCAGAAAGCTGAAGAAATTTACTGCAGAAGCACGTCCTCTACAGCTTAAACAGAGCAGCCCCACAAGCACACCATATAATAATTCCAACACCTTAAAAGATCAAACTAGGATAAACAAAACAGAAAGTGAAAATGATTAATTTTGCAACAAAGTTCTTGCTAGTATTTCTTAACAAAACTTAAAAATTAACTATGGGAAACCAGGAATACATGCAGCAGCTTTCAAACAGCTTTTAAAGTCTTAATACTGCACACATTTTAAGTTCTGTCCACTAAAATATAAGGAAATAAACTTTACTGCCAAACAAAGCAGTCATGCCTATGAGTAGAATCATTAATAGAATTACTGGATTAGAAGCCATATTCTGCCACATTTAGCCTTACAATCTCATTGCAACTAGTGGGGGCAATTAAAAAACAATCACTGCTCATTGCATAAGGATGACATTGTTAATAGTGCAGCAAGAAAACAGGGAAATTTGACAAAAGAAAGCAAAATAAAGGGTTTGCCAAATTACAAATGGTCAAAGCATCTTGATATTGAAACTAGAGAGCACACTAATGGATGCATGATCTCAAATCATCAAATTTTAAGCAGTAATAATTTAATTTGCAGAATTATGTCTTGATGCATCTAAAAAAAACCAGCCAATGTGTATTCCTAGCAAAAGTGAAACATGGGTGATAGAAATATAGAAATACACACATTAAAATAAAACAGAAAAGCAACAACTCCCAAATTAGTACACACATCTATATATATATATATATATATGCACACTTTTTTTTAAATGAAACCCTGAGCATTTGTGCAACTACAATGGTAAATGAAGGGGAAGCAACAAGAAAATCTAAGTGATAGTCTCATAAAGCTTTAAATTCATATCTTAGCTGGGAAGCAACCACAAGAAGACAGAAAACCATTTACAAATATCTGAGAGATGTAAACTAAAAAGAAAGCAGGATTAAGGAATGAGAACAGAAACGAGATAAGGCATTAAGTCAAAGCAAAACTCTGTCAAGCATCTAATTATATATGAAGTACTTCCTGAAGATCTTATTGAAAATACCACCCGTTAAGGGCATGTAAAATTAAATTAAAAAGGGCTCTAAGAGAAATCTCACCTAAGCACCTGCAAAGACAGAGGTTACAAGATTATTTACTCAGTATTTCCAAGTTACTAGCTTCCTAGTATTCTAAACGCAGCCCATCCTATTTATACATGAAGCCCCCCAAGAAGAGTTCACAGAAGTGCACACATTGAAAAGGAATTGCCAAGATAAATTCTGGGTTTAACTATTTGGTTTGACTTTAGCAATATGGCCTCAGGACATTTTCTCCATTCATTTGCAAATGTTTCAGGTGATCCTGGATGAGACAGCTACAGTGATGCACCAGAACTAGAACGACTCAAATGTCTCTCAAATTCAATTTGGGACAACTTCCCATTAACTGTTTACACTCAGGATGTTAACAAATGAAGATGGCTTTTCAGAATACTGAACCCAACCTACTACAACCACGTTCTATGTACAGTCATATTTTTCCTACCTTCTTGTTAGAAATAACTTTATTAAAAGCATAAAACCAATTTATAACAATTCTGAACCAAAGAATTTCATATTCCACCCAAAACTACCTTTCCCTTTTGGATTCCCAACCACCAGCCTGGCAAAGGCATATAACAGAGATACCAGCTGTGTGCTAAGATGTGCAGAATCATCCCTGTCCTGGGGTTATGTTATGATGCTTGTATATCCCCATTCATCTGTTCTGTGCCTTTAAGACCGGCTCTGAAGAGTGGAAGTTTTGTTTGGGTTTCTCTTATCAGGGACACAGAGGAAAGCGGTACATAAGGCTGTTTTTTCACTTCCAGCTTCAGCTTGCTGCTTTTGCTTGCTCCCTTTTCTGCTCTCTGCCTCTGCTTATTAGCTACTCTAGCTAAACAGTCCACATTGCTTCCTGGACTGTTTCTCCTCTCCTGTTCCTGTGACCATCCCGAACCTGCTCCGGAGTGGGACCCGGGAACACCGAAGGTTCAGCTGCAGCGGCTGGCCCAGCGCCGGAGGGACTGAGAACAGAGCAACCACCCCCCCCGAAAGAGACTTTCTGATTTTGTCATCTTTCTCAAAGCAGTGTCATGGGGTATTGTTCATTTTGTGTGCTGGGGGGTGCTGGGCCAGTCAAATAAACAGGTTCTTTCCACCTTTCTCCAAGGAATTTTTCCCGAACTGGTTGGGGGGAGGGGCCGTGTGGGTTTTGCTTTCTGGAGGGGCCCTCCTTTGCAGATTCTTTAACAAATTTGCCCTAAACCAGGACAATACCTAAACCCAATATTCATTCTCCAGCACCACCTCTGTTGCGGTGTGTTGCAATGTCCTGTTTTAAACTTCCAGGTCCCTTCCCAGGTGTGCCTATACCCTTCTCCCTCCCCCCTCGCCCCTTGCTGAGTGTGCCCTGTCAATCAGGCTAACATACCAGCAAGGCGTCGTGTGGTTGGTCCCTCAGGCCTGGGGGACATTGGATAGGTGTCCCTAGTCCCTTGAGACCCTGCCCCTTTCACCTGGTTGGTAGCTCACCTGTCCCATCCCCTTCCCCTGTCCCGGAGCTTAAAAGGTTAATCAGACCATGCGGCCTGGATTCTGTTGGCAGCAGTTGCCCCGGTTCAGACCTCTGTAACCATGGAATAAACATCTGGCAACCCTCCAGCAGAATCCTCTCCTTTATCTCTTCACCATCACCAGAAGCTCTCTCTCCTGAGGTAAACTGAGTCCCTGACAAGCCTGGACTCGTTCAGTGCTCTGCTGCAATCTCCAGCAGCCAAGGTATCTCTGGGCTAAAGCACCACAGAAGCCACCTTTGGCTCAGCAGCAAGGGTCACACTGACCCAGGCACCATCTAACTGGTTATATTGGGATTCATATTCCAATACACCTGGTTGGAAAGGTTTCAAAGCTTGAAGCTCTAGCCAAGCGCCAGTTAGCATCTCTGAGCAGCTTGGACCTGGATGCCCTGGATCCAGTGCAGCACATCCCACAGGCAGCTCACCTCGACCTCTAGAGGAACTTCGACCTCGAGGAGCCCCCACCACCGTTCCTCCTCCGCGTCCCGTCAACCGCAGGACAGCAGCACTGTTTACAGACATCGAGAAATTTCTCTGCCAAAAAGAAAAGAGGCACTGTCAGAGTCGACTGGAAAAACCCTCACAAAGAAACCACAAATATACACAAATAAACAATAAAAACCAAACAAAACAAAAAGAAACAACAAGCATTTGCCATTATCTGAAATTAGGCTTTGTTTTTTTACAAATTCTCTACAATTAATACTAGAAAGGAAAAGGATTCCATGCCCACATGAGCAGCTGAAGCAGTCTATAAAAGGATCTTGGCCAATATTACCATTTCCAAGTTATTTAGCTGAGATTTCTATGCTCTGAAGTAAGCACATGAACAGCTACTCCTTTTTCATGTGATACCAGAGGCCATTAGAACATCAGCAGTGTTAAACACACATTCTGCTGCAAAAAGAGACTGGCATCTGCCTATACCTGACACCAATAATTAATACCAATTCTAAACTTAAGCAAAGCAGGAACATGTAAAGACCAAGAGAACCTGAGTAAAATTATATTTACCAATGTCCTTTGCAGAAATAAGCCTTTTTATTCTCTAAATATCACAAGAGTAACATACTTTAGGAAAAACTAAGTATACTTAGGGCTTCTGAAACTTAAGTGATACTCACTCATTTTCATAAGAAAATAAACACCAGTAAAAATCAACTTCAGCTTAATATAAAACAGCTGCTAGAAGAAAAAGCTATTTCAATAAAGAATGGATAAATATAACCAACTCTGACCCTATTCTCTGAGCACAAATACTTGGAAACCTGGGACAAAGAATTCAGAAGCATGTACAGAAACATTAACAAGTAAACCTGAACTGACACACACTTTCTGAATGCAAGTTTTGAATAATTAGAATGCAAAGGATTCCAAACAGTTGTTGTATCAGGCTTCTTGAAAGGAACTTAGAGTCTGCAAGGTGCTTACATCAACTCATCTGAATTACCATGACTTTGAAGGTCTTCAGAGAACAATGAGACAAGTGATTATATACTATTTAAAATCTAAATCACTAACATCAAAGCCAACAGGAGATTTAATACATTACAGAAACATTTCAAAAACTGCTTGATATGTGCTCCCTACAAAAGTGTATCTTCCTTCAAGAAAGAACTGGTAACTAATTAGACTTGAGGGGAAAGAAAAAATGCAGTCATGCATGGCAAAAAAGCAAGGTCAGCCTCCAGCAAATCTGTTTTCTGAGCTAGCTCTTAAAGTTTAAAGCAACCATTTCAACTGCAAGTGAAAAGGAACCACCTCCATCTGCCTCTGAGCAAACCACCACCTTTCTGGGTGCTCATACTTCTGCTTTTTTTGTGAAGCACTGAAACATTTCACTAAAAAAACATATTTCAGTTATCAGACTCATTGTCTTGCATAGATATTTCAGTTATCAGACTCATTGTCTTGCATAGATATTTCAGTTATCAGACTCATTGTCTTGCATAGGAGACTCCTTTTTTTTTTATGCCTTATTCTTCCTGTAAGAACAAAATAATGATCTCATTTTTAAACTGACTTGTCTGCCTGAACCCTGAGCAACTTCTCCCTCCCCTCTGAAGAGCCTTGCTGCAGTGAAGGCATAGTGGTAACAACCCACATGATAAGATCACAGTAAGAAGTAAAAAAGCAAAGTCAAAAAAGCAAAAACTGCCCTACTATTGATCAGGGTACTCCTTCAATGACCAATGCTGACAATGCAGACTGAAGAACAAAGCTGCCACAAAAGAGGTTTAGTAGCAAATGAAGATTTCTTAGGAAACAGATGTCAGGAAAATAACCAGGGAGGACACAAAAGGATCTCCATTATATTCAGCAAGAGTTTGAGCCTCCCTTAGTATGCAAGCAGGTAAGATTAAGACAAGCAAATTCTCCCCTAATGCAAATGGGAAAAACAGGAGCAGTGGGAAAGGCAAAGGAACATTTGCTGCACATTGCCAGTGCTCCTTGGTGGGAAGCTCTGTTAAAGCCATCTGCAGAAACCTCCCTTGCTTCAACAGACACTTCCTTGGAAACACATCTTACACAAATCTCTGATTGTAAATATATTGTATTTCATTACAGTAAGTGAATCAGTTGAACTCTAGGTTAGCTCAACGACTTTATCTTCAGAAAAGTAACATTTTACATAAAGAGAAACAGCAATTCCATCCAAAGCATGTCCATGTCCTATTACAGGGAACACTGTAGCCTTAAGTATCCAATTAAATACTACAAAACAAAACACATTTAAACTCAAATCAATATAGCTGACAGGATCTGTCACCATCCCGAGATAATACACCTGTAATTCAGTTTGAGACAAGTTCTTTCCATGGTACACATACAACTGCAGAGCCATCAGGTGCACAACACACCAGGAATTGTTCTGAATCTAAGGCCAAAGTAATCCTGACAGGCTCAGCTGCAACTGAACACTGCATCAAAGTACCAGTGCTCTGATCAGCCTCTCCTCTAAGGACTCCCAAAGCCCAGCCTCTCCAGCTCTGAGACAACAATTCTATCCTAAGTATTCCTAGAGGGAGTATAAAGGTCTTTTAAACTCCCTTCTGTCAATCTTAATTGAACTTTCCTGCATCACCACTAGCAGCAAATCCATTAATATTCACCTCAAAATCACTTCTGAAGATGATTCTTAATGATAAACAATGCTATGTCATGGGGAACAAACACCAGAAGTTCTAACTTAAAAAATGCCATTCCCTTGCTACCTCAAATCAATCATGAAGACAGGAAAAAAGGCATGAAAAACCAGACTGCTGACATCCTCTGGGTCCCCAGAAAGCATTAAAGCAAAAGCTTTCTTAAAAAGGGAATATGGACCTCTTCTTCTAGATGATGATTCCTGTGGAGATTTTAGAGAATTGTTACACTGCTTAAAGGCTCCTGTATGATCACAGGTGAAGAGGAGAAGAGAAAAGCAGTGACACAGGATACACCAACTCCTCAGTTTTCAAGACTGCTGAAACACTGGGCACTGCAGCAGAGGATCACATCTATCCCTGAAGCTCAGCAGCACTTCCCATCTCATCTGTACTCTGCACACTTTCCATCCCATAGCCTGTAACTCGTGTTATTCCTTGCAGAGAGCATCCTGACAAACACCAGCAGTCAGTACCCCCTTGTAAGAGGCCTGAAGGACTCCACCATGCATCAGCAAAAGAATAAACCCAAAGACATTTACACAAAGGTTCAACATTTAGGTGTGCTGCTGTGTGTCTGGCTGACCATTTCTGGGGCTTGCTCCTGAACCCCTTCTCTCCCTACTCAAGAACAGGAGCTAAGCTAAGCCTTCCCTCAAAAGCACAGTCTCAATCTCAGGTGCCTTTGAAGACTATGACATGAAGTGCTTACAGGGTATCCATGTGAACTCAAATCCAACTGCAGATTAAAACCTAAACCATCAGTATCTTGTGTGAAATGACAGCATCCCACAGACACACAAGAAATATGGACCAACCCTAAAGAGGAAGGAAGTCTGGAAGAGATGAAGTGGATATGCCAAAATACCCAGGCACAAAATGAAATGAAAAATTCAAGAACACAACAGCCTGGGGCAGGCAAAGGAAGAAGGATGCTCTGATATCTTAAGAAGCTAATAGTAACACTACCCACCCCTGCAAAAATCAAATCACTCAAGCCAGTAAAAATACTCAGCTTCCTATTACAAAAGAAACAAAAATCCAAGCCACAGTATTACGAAGTAAGAAAGGTGCTAAGAAATATGACAAATAAGAGAGAAACTGCAAAATCAAAAGTTCTGAGAGCCAGCAAGAGGAAACCAGTTCAAAGTCAAAAGTCAGAGGCACTTATCCAGAGAAAATGGGTGGTTTTCTCCATTAGGAATCAAATTCAAAGCAAGAGATTTCAAACTACCCAGATCAGTCATCCCTGAAATGGAATCCTTATGGACTTGTTCTCACTCTGATCCATCTCTATGTGGTTACATACCTATAGATACATCAAAGGAGGAGATGAAAAGAAACTGCTTATATACAGAGCAGTTAACAGTACTGCATCTTAATAAATGTTAACAGTCAGAAAACTTCAGCATTTCTCTAAAGAACACAAAACTGGGGCTACAGAACCTAGCCACTTTTGTGATTCTCTGGTTACCAAAGAGAAGGTGGTAAAAACTGTAGAAAATGTCACTGATCTGAAAATTATGCATACTTAAAAAATAGGTAACACTTCCCAGATGGTGATCCTGGATTTAACAACCTGTCTTCCTTCAACAGAACATTGGATAAAAACCATTTTTTCCAATTTAAGACAATAATTGAGCATGGACAGAATTTAAACTTTATGATGACACAGTATGCTTTCATAATATCTTTCTCTGTGTCCTAGGTTACAATGAAAAGGTGCAAACAAAGGTGTGGATTCTATTAGCATCTCCATAAGCTGTTGAAATAGGTGAGGCAGTGTTCAAAAACTCCTCTGTGACTCATCCCTGGTAACAATCTCCACTAAAGGGGCCAGCAAGGTCTCCCATAACCCCATCACTCACAGAATTCCATCACCCACTGTGAGATGCCCCACCCAGGGGAGGAACCAAACATTCCTACCTTTATATAATCTGAGGCTTGGAACACCAGGAGAGCACTACCACTGCATTCCCAGAGGACAAGAGCTCAATAACCACCACTGGACCTCCAGAGAAGGACCAGATCTTCCCACAGGATCACTGCTCTGCCAAAACCACATCCACCACTCCAACAGGACTGCAGCCACCATTTAATCAGGCTGCTACCACCACCCTGCCCAAAAGGGTGTCAGGTTGTATCCTGACTCTGTCACTTTAAGTCAGAGTTTCTGCACTATTACCTTTATTTTAATTTTCCTATTAAACTGTAGTTCTGACTTGGAATCTCCTGCTGGTTTGCTTTCAAACTAGCACACTGAGATGTCCTAATTTGAAATTTCATTGTTTTTCTTAATGGAAGCATACTCTTTATGATGCCTTTACACTAATAACAATCTTAAGATTTAAAAAAAAGTACACACCTGTTCTTCTTCTGTAAAAGGTACAAGTGCCAGTGGTGGCAGGGGCTCCTCTTGTAAAATAGGCAAAAATTCCTTATCCAGAAGGTCTGAAGGTATCTGTATAAAAGAAAAAGAGTGTTCCACTCCATGCAAGTATTTCCACTTCAGGGACGATGCCACACACACTGATTCAAAACTTTTATTCTTCCAACTCTGTCTCCATCTACTCAGTACTTCCAGTAACTCTTACTGGGGGTGGGTAACTCTGCTGCAAATTCACAACCCTCAGAAAAAAAGTTCTTACAAGCAAGGCATCCAAAGCATCACCCACCAACAAGGCCACAGACATCAGAACTCAAACTTACACACCACTGCAGCTGAAATCTGAAACAAGTGACATTTCATCTATTGCTTTTAACTTCAATACATTTTTATAGCCAGATTTTTAATTAACAAAACTGCCACCTACAGCACAGAGGTTGTATTTAATTTGAAATAAGCAACTCCAATTTATAACCAACCAGGAGAGTAAAAATATACCAAAAAAACCCAAACTCAAACCAACAAAAAAAAAAAAAAAAAACAAAAAACCCCAAGTACAATGAAACTATATGTATAAATTAACTACAAATTAACTATATGTATAAATAAATTAACATGTTAATATTAATTCTGAATCAGAACCTCCATCAATAGCTGCAACCTCGAGGATGTGGACAAGAATCACCAATTACATACAGCAAGTGAGTTCCAATGGACAACTGCCTCACAAATATTTAGTTCATAACACTAATGAGTTTTTTTTCTTTTAGATATATGCTAGCAGAAGTCTTCCTGTTTTCAGTCAGTCTCTCTTTTAATTAGAGATTCAACAGCTTAAAAACATTCCTGACATCCACCAGCTGACCTGAACCACTGTCAAGAATCCTTTCAGTCTTCACAACCAGCATCACTCAACACCCTGGAAACATGTGGATAGCAAAAGAAAGACATACTCTAATCATAATGCCCTTCTGGCAAACACATAGGAAGAAAATATTATTTTGGACCATTCATAACAATCAGAGAACTTCCTGTAACACAGGATATTTGAGGGTTGTTCTGAATCAGCCCCAAGAGCAGAGATCTCAGCATCATCTGACATTACAAACACAAACTGCAAAAAACAGCAACTTCTGACTGGCTGACCTATTCAAGCATAACATGAAGATCTAAATCACAGTTTCCTGAAGTAGAACAGGACAATTCTGCATGTTAAAGCATGGCTTTAAGCTATACCACATTTAACAGACTCAGAAAAATCTCTGACATTCGATGCCCTTAAATCCATGATTTAAGCAATGCAGGGCTCCCAGTATTGTACAAGAAAGTCAGCACAGGCAAGACAGGATAGGAACTCGAAGCTGTGTGTGCACATCTCCATTCCAAGCTCAAAGCATTATCCTGACTTCATTTCTTGCAGCCCCTCCCTCCCCCAAGGGTAAGCTCTCAGGGGAATTCAGACCTCCAAGTCTGCTACAACCATAAACCAACCACTGCCACCAGCTAAAGAAAAACCCAATGTTTACAACTGCAAAGTGTATTAATCCTTTGCCTGAAAGAGCTCTGAAATTTTGTATCATCTTCTACCTCACTGAGAACCCTTGTTCAAAGTGAAACCAGAAGGAAGTTCCTGATTTTCTATACTGCTCTTATGCATTACATGTCATTGTTTGTGTCCCCTGATTCCCAGAGAAGGGAGCTACCCGAGGACTGCTCTCATTGGGCCAGTCACCTGCTAAAGTGAACTGACTTAAGATGGGATAGAGACCTCTTGCTTTTTTCAGATGATCTGCTCATATCATTTATTGCCTGACTTTGCAGCTGAAACAAATAACTATCATGCACTACATTAAATAAAATCCTACTGAGGCAAGCAAATCTGCACAGCTGCAAGGCGACTTTAACCCTCAGTCATCTGTGGCAGTGAGACTGAATATGGCAATCAGGTCTTTTTGTTCTCTGGGGTACAGGAAGTTACCCCTAAAATGAAAGAAAAAACAAAAAAAACCCAAAAAAACCCACACACACACCAAAAAAATACAAACAAACAAAAACCCCAAATACATATTGATTCTGGTAAAAGTGCAATAAAACAAGTGCACACATGAAAATTCCCACAATTAGTCCTCTTCAGTCTGGGATTGCAAGGAATATGTGATTTCTTTGTCCATAATCATAAAATACAAACAACTATTCCTAATCACAAGACTGTCACTAGGAACACACACACAAGGGCACCTTCCTCTTCCTGCTCACCTTATTATCCTTTAGAAAAAGTGCCAACATTTCTTCTCTCCCATAGCGATAGTCTGCTAGTTTGTACTTGGGCAAGGCCGGAGACAGAGGAGGGGATGTCACGCTCCCGCCACTAGACAAAGCTCGCAGCCTGAAAGGAAGCACAAAAGCAATAAAAATGAATTGAGAATATCTAAACCTGTGCTACCATCCCTCTGCACATTTCCAGATTTGACACAAAATAAACACAATACTGAAAGTAAAGACATGAACAGTTTAACTTCAAAACTTTCAGTGCTTCAATAGGAAGAGTGGAAGAACCTCCCTTGTTTCACCCACAGCCAGGAGAGCAAGAAATAAAAGAATTGCCATGAACACATCAAGGAATTCAACTTGCCCCAGGAAAACTCTTGTGCTGACTATACAGCAAGCCAGCTATACCCCCCTAAAGCCTTGCCTAAGCTATTCACACAGGCTGCACACAAATCAGTGGGACACCTTAATGACAACAGCTTCCTTTGCCAAGAAAAATTCTTATCATGCTAAAGAGTGCAGCAAATATTAAGCTAAGGAAAGAGTTTATTCAGATGTTTCATCAAGTTTAACAGAACAGCACAGTAAATTTTATAATGAAGTTTCTTTTTGTGTTTCTGTAATCCTTCCTTATCACAAATCCCTTTTACACAAATTAAAATTAATGGCTTTTATTTTTTGAGAGTGCATGTGACACCTAACTTAGGGTTAAATCAACAAAAGAAAAAATAAAATTAAAAAAAAAGATATGTACAAAATACAGTGACACTACTTCAGAGACACTTGAAGCAGCAATCTAATAAATCTGATTTATGGTATCAGATAAATATGCTAATACATTTGTTCTCATCCCACACAGGAAAGTTACTTGACTTCTTGCAGGTAGCACCTTACTGCTGTACATTATGCCCATTCTGCAGGTGAATTCGTCTCATTCTACACAGGCACTTCCTCAGCTACCCAAATCCTTGGTATCTTTAAGTGTGAGGAATGTTTTACAAAAGGTTATGTGTGTAAAGAAAGAAAACCCTGCTGATTTTCTTACATTCTGTCTGATGAGCAACTTAGACAAGTAGAACAGAAAAAGCTCTTCTCAGCAATCAAAAAATCCTTGGCAGGGAAGTAGCTCTAAATGAAAACAGTGATTCAGAGACTACCTTTCACCTAATTATTGAAACATGCTTCGATTTGTTTTATTGTCCTTTAAACAGAAAAGAAAAAACCATTTGTAAGTCAAAAGCTGATTTTATTTCTTTAGTTTGGTGCCACCCCGTGGCAGTTTCTCTACATAACCACTTCCAAACCGTGCTTGCAGAAGAATTATTTAAAGGATTTGATGGCTCAGTGCAACGTTCAACACAATCAGATCAAACGTGACCCAGAGTCTCACTGTTAAGTGACACAGCAGCTTATGTGACAGTCATGACTATACCACAACCCAAAAGAAAATTTATAAATCTTCTGTTCCGTTATTCCTGTAAAAATACACTAAAATTCACTGAAGTATAATACATGTTTCCATATATTCCACATAATCTAATCTGGTTTTTAAACTAACTGGAGACTCACTATGACAGTCCCCTCACTGTGACACAGTTAATTAAGTTGCTGTTGAAATATTTGCTTTTTTTAGCATTGTCTTCCCCCTTCTTTTTTTAATATAACTTTGGCTTCCATCCATCAAGAATGTAATCATGTCTGTCTTACACTGAAGAGCACTCCAGCACAAGATTTCTGCCTGGTGGTATATTTATAGATATTGATAAATTCATTCTTTAACCTTCTTTCATTCTAACAAAATAGACTGAGCTCTCATTGTTTCACAGGCTGCAAATCATGTCTTGCTTCTTCACTGAATTCTCTCCAATTTCTGTATATTGTGTATAGAAATGTGTCAGCAAAAGTGAATGTATTCAGGAACAGTTCTATCACATGCTCTGCAGCAACTCTATTTCCTATAACCATCCTGCATTCCCATTCACACACTTGGACACCAAACACTGCAGAAACCACACCACCCACAATTCTTGTTTGTAACTGAACTCACCAATACTTTACCAAGAAACTGGAACAAATACTGAATTACCACACCTGTGCAATTGCTCTTGCACAAAAGCCAGGACAATGCAGGCCAGACAAGCTGTAAAACTAACAGCTGACAAAATTATGTGACAGCATGGATTCCCTTGAACACAACAGCTCTCTTTTCCTGACACTTCTCAATACAAGTGTGCAGGACACTGACACAAAACTCTCATTTTTTCCCATATTCCATACAGGGATTAGGTTCTTTAAAACTGGGAAAAGAGAAAGCTTGTTTAGCTATAGATTTAAGTCTAGTGAGGAGAGTTTAAGAACTTCCTTATTAACATTCATCACACAAAGACTGAACAAGCACATCTTCAATTATTCTGTGCATACCTCTGAGATCATAAACATTATTCCTCCTTCAAACGCTTGGCAGCAAGGTAAATATTATGCATTAACATAACAAAAAACCCAACTCAATTCCTACACAAAGCCAATTCACAAAATGAAGACTCCTTTTATAACATTGCTTTAGATCACAGGCCAGGGACTGAGGGGAAACAGGACAAAACAAAGATACTGTATCCCATTTAGCCCCATAATCAATTCTGCTCCAAAGGAAAAAAAGTCCTTTAAAACAAGTTCTGGAGTCTGACAAAATAGACAAAACTTACCATTCAGGCCCAAAGTTAAGTGTCTGAGTTTCTGCTGCCATTTTTTCCTGTTCTATTCCTCTTTTTTAAAAAGTGTGAACCTGAAAAATAAAAATATTTATTATGAAAACAGCTGGATTGATACAGTGCTTCACAGATTAATTTAAAATACAAAAGCACACCTGGTCATGCAAAGAAGTGAAAAAACTGACTACACTGATTTTTTTTTTTAAGGAATCCATTTCAGCTTTCCAACACAGATTGATTTAGTAATATAGGAGCAACTGCATCAAGATTTCTTCCCTAAATCCCTCTTTTAACAGCTCAAACAGGACACTGGATTAGGGTGTCTGAGGAAACAATTTGTACAAACACAGAGAACTTGATGCATAATCCTCTTCTCCAAGAACAGTAATGCTTAATTAACAGAATTGCTGCTTCCTGACAATTACAAGAGGATAAAAACCCCACTAGAATTACAGCAAGACAGATTTGCCAGCTGAGTGGCAGAGTATTCAAGAATTTTCCACTGCTCATTCTTGAAAAATAAGCCTTCTAAAGATTGGGTACATCCAATGCTACCAAATACTCCAAAATTCTGCAGGCAAATGACAGCATTTCTTTCATTCTTGGTTTTATTAAGCAGAAGAAATGCATAACTTCAGACTTCAGCTGATTTCATTGCTATTAGCCAAGGTAACCCCTGCAGACACCAGGAAGGCTCAAGTTCCTACATAGCCAGAGTGTATGGACAAGAGCAGATGAAGCCATACAGGAGGGAAAGAACAAGACTTCAATAGAAAAATAAAGGGAATATGGCCTTTTCAAATCCCTAAATTATTTCATTTTCAATGACATAATGAAAAAATACTTAGAATCTGGTAGGAAAAATACAGCAAGAAGAAAAAATACTAGTTACTGCTGACCAAAAGCCACTTTTACCTATGCCACTCCAGGACTCTCTAAAAGCCAACAGATTACAGCATGATGACAAGACCACCACATTCAAAAAGCTTTTCCCTAAGAGAACCAAGTCCAACCCAGGCAGTTCTGGAGAAATGCCCTTTCATGCCATAAATGAAGCTCCTCTTTCCTTCCAGCAGCTGCCAAATCCAAATCTTCAGAGCAAGATAGGTTGGTTTTTTAAAAACCAAACACACTGTAGGTAAAGTCCAAGAAAAAGAAGAATTTAAAGCATCATCTTCAGACACTGGTTGATCAGACTTCAAGAACCCACAATGTCAGGGAGGGAACTCTGCTGTATCAGAACCACACCCCTCAGCAGATCCAGGGACTAAATAAGGAACTTCATGAGTTTGTCTATACTTTGCATGAAAAGGTGATGAAAAAGAAAAACAAAATCCAGGGAGATAGAGGTGGAAAGGGCGTTACTGAAAAAAAGCAAGACAAAACTAAACAAAGGAAGCTTTTTTCCCCTTCTATTTATTCCACAGAAGTAATAATATTAAAGAAAATAAATCAAGATTCTCAAAGCAAGAAGATGACAAAATATGCTAAAATGAAATATGCTAAAATTGCTTGAGCAGATTTTACCCAAATACTCTGGGCATAAGATTACAAATGCTTATAAACTCCCTGCAGTCTAAACTCACCAACTAACATTTGGCTTGTGTATTTTAACAACATGCTGTATCTTCTTTATCCCATACACAAAGTAATTTATATACAAATCTTAATGGTTTTATTTTCACAATCATTCTAGATAATTAAATGGAATTTTCCCCACTAGCTGCACCAGAAGCTAATACAAAGATACCCAGATATTCTCCCAGGCCTAGTCTGAGATGATTTTGGTCTGATCTGAGTTGCCTTTTTGAAGCAGCTTACAGCTCCTGAGAACATTCAAGCCATATCCATTCACCATCCAGCATATCAAAATGTAAGGTGAGGTACCCAAAGCCAGCATGCAGCAGCCACAAGAGAAAATATTGTGGGGCAATTCAAGTAAACCATCATGCACACTGGGCAGAGAGAAGCCTCTAACACAATTCCTAGCACCCTTAATTGGATGGTTCCCCCCACCTCCTGCAATGCCTGTAATCCTGCTGGGGCTGGCGTGGGGTGGAGAGCTGTCATAACAATCCATGTGCATCACCAGGGAACCTGGATCTCTAACTCCAAACATCACAGCTAGTCCAGTATCAGTAACACCAAACAGGCTGCCACTCAGGGTTAAACAACAGCAGATACAAGGACAAAGCACTAAAACCCACTTGGGATCAAACTGTTCACTGGTTCTGGACCCACTTGGCCCCACTCTTCAGCCTCTGTGTTATCTTCCCAAAAAACTGAGGATGCTGTGTCATGTTTCTCTACTAGACTTCTAAGCAGTTTAGTACCTACAAGAACACTAGTCTCATCCTAGTGAGCTGCTGAATGGCTTCCCCTATCCTTCATTTTGGCCACCACACTTTGTTTGTGAACTCTTCCTCTTCTGTATGGCTTTCCCTATCCCTCATTTTGGCCACCACACTTTGTTTGTGAACTCTTCCTCTTGCACTCAGGTAAGTTATTCCACCCCTAAAAGTTCTGACTGCATGAATTTTGAACTGAAAACAAGACAACTGTAAGTGAATGAAATTGTACTGGATACATCCCCTCTGAAACAGAATAAAACAGACATGCATGTGATCTGAACAGATGTGACAGGTGAAATGAATAGTCAACATTACCCACCAAAAAAACACACATGAAAAAGAAATTACAGGCAAGTTTGGGAGAAAAATATTGGACAAGAGACAGCCTGAAAAATGGGCAATGATTTGGGAGGGGGAGGGCAAAGAACAGGGCAAAGGCTCAGGAAAGCTAAGACAGCAAGTGCACCACAGGAAAACACTGCAGCCACACGAGAGCAGATGAAACAAAGGGAGGGGAAAGCCTGTGCTGCTTCTGCTGCCTCTCCAAGTGGCAGCCAAAGGGCAGAGCACGGAGACCAAGCTGAGAGGAGCCGTGACAGTGACTGCAAACCACACCTGGCTCCTGTGCAGGAGAAGCTGCACGAACTGGAAAGGCAAGTTGGAGTGGACAAGGCAGCACTCGCATCACAGGAAGAGAAAGTCAGGGTGGAGCAAGAAAAAGGATGAGGAATTCAGAGACAGGAATGAAGGATCAGGTCACAAACTTCACACCTTTTGCATAGCCAAAATGGTAAACTTATCACATCTTTATTATCCAAATCATTTTTCTGGGTCTTAAAATTCAGTATTAATAACAGAAATGTTGATTTTGGTATTTATTAAAATGCTGCTTCCTTATTAATCAAGGATGGCAAATTACAAAAACAACATATACCTAATATTTCCTCCTTGATATAATTTGATGAGGGAAAAGCCCTTTTCTGAACAGCTAGTTTTGTGTGTTGAAGTTTTCTACAAATCAAAGGTTATTCATCCAGGAATAATCTCCACACTACAGATTTTGTATGGGGAGAGAGCACACAGCCAGCCCCAAGTTGAAGCAAGAAAGTGAGGCAATATTCTGATAGTGGCAAGTTAACAGCACTGCTTGGCCAAGGCAGCTACCTGGTGCTTCCCACCACCCCTCCAAACTGCAACGTTTTTCCAAAGTTTTCTTTAAATAAGGTCAATACTTGATCAGGGTGCCAGTGCAACCCTACAAACAGTTGGGGTTTTCCTGCATGTCTTTAGGGGAAAATGGAATTAGGACCCTATTTTCCAGAGGTGACAGCCACAACCAGCCACTGACCTGCCAGCAGCATGCAGGAGTGAAAAGAGAAGAAATCACATCAACCCCACCAACAACCTGCAGGCTGGCAAGGGGAAAAAACCCTATTTTTTAAGCTGTTTAGTACTTTAAAAATCAGAAGTCCACCCTGTGAACAGACACAAACTATAATCTAATAACATGAATACTTTAAGTGGCTTTCACTCCCAATTAACAGGTAATATTATACATGCAGAAGCTGCCATCAGCAACACTCATTTCACTGCTTACTTTAGGAACAATGGTTATTCTACCAAGCTTACAGTTTCTTAAATTATTTTTCAAGCTCACCATTTAGTACCTTACAAAAGTATTAAAGCTCTCAAGTACCTGCTACAGACACAGGCCAGAACTTGATTCTACTAGCTAGATTTATGTGTTAAAATGTGCAAGATGTTCCAGTTGAAGGCATACAATTACTGTGGCACATTTTGCCCACAAGCTCAGGTATCTTATTTAACACATACAGCTACCTAAATATATAAATATCTAGTCAAAAAGTTGTTTTTAAATATCTGAAATACCAAAACTACCCCATTTTCCAGACTTTGCTCAAGCTCACATAATAAAATTAAGGTTCATGTGTTACTGATGGGCACCTGCATAAAGACTTTCAGGCAATGCTGAATTCCTACATTTCCATCACAGAACTCCCTCAGCTAGTGGCACATGACTATCTGTCTCACCAAGATGTTCTGGGTAGAGACTACCAAGAGAGAGGTTCTTGGCATTCTAAGTTAAGCCCAGGCAATGGCTGCATTCAGGTCTGACCATCTCATCTTTTCTGCAGACAAAAAAAAAATTTAAAGATTTGGACTGTCATTGCAATTTATAGCTTTGGGGCCACTGCATGCTTAGGTTTTTAATTAACTTTGGAAACCTAAACCTTGAAAAATATATATACCACTGATCCTTTCTATACACAGCTATTTTATTTTTAAGTGGCCTACTCTTTAATCAGAGATGTTTAAGAAGAAAAGTATCCTTTCCTTTCAAGATAGTTCTGTTGCTACTGAAGGTCTGAAAGTGTCTTTTAAACCCAGAAACTGGATGAAAATGTGAGAACCAAAGACCACAACAGAAATCCAATATGAGCAGTCTTAAGTGCAAGGAAATGGGTTGTCCTTAAGTACATGTGGAGGAGGAATTTAACAGCAGTGTTCCACCATTCAACAGCAACATCACATCAAGATGAGAAAACTTCACCTTCCACAAGCAAGAAAACATTGCACAGGCAGCTACCAGAGCTGGCTAATGTCAGTGCCAGTAACTGGGTTTTTTAAAAAATTAACAGGTTCACTGAAAAATTAATGCTGATTTTCTCTAATTTTTGAAATATTAAGGATGATCCACAACTGCATGGAAGCCACCTTCGAAGTGCAATGGTAAACAGGATGACTCAGGTGGCCACACAACCTGTTTGATATTAATCACTGGCTAAAGCAGACAACACTGATTAAAGGACACTGACATAATTAAGGCCAGGCAACACAGATTTATGGAAGACATGCAATCAAAATATACTTTTGGAAGAACAGAAAAGTCATTGCTTGAGCAAGTAGATAAATTTTAACTTCTGCAGGACATTTCAATTCAGTAGAATGTTAAAAAGGACAAAATCATTTAGAACCACACAAAAAAAATCTCAAATCATCACAACCTAAGTTTTCTTCTCTTCTAAAGAATCTACAACAACACATCTCAGAACAAAATTCTAAAAACCAACTAAGAGGTAAGAAGCTATCTTCTATAGTATGTAACATTGGCCACAAAACTTCTAAAACCTAAGGATGACAAACATGGATATGGTAAATAATGGAAATGACACATCATCAATTGTACCACCATGAATTATTCAGTGACTCAGTCCAGTACAGCAGGTTGCACTGAATAAGGCAAAGTCAAGAGACTCACAAGCAGAAAACACAGGTGATATATGAGAAATATACAACTATTTTGGAAAAACACAGTCCTGAAAACATGCTGAGATGCATTACATTAATCAATTTTAAAGGAATATATGATACAAGATTGACTAGAAGAGCTAACAAAAACCACTTAACCCAGGAAAACAAAAATGCAGAGTAAAGATACACCAAATTTTACCACTGAAGTGATACTGTGTCCCTTCTGTTCTAAGAGGCAAAAGAGCTGTAAATCAGGTGTTCAAAAATTGATAGAATCTGACAGACATGCCTACAGTGAGAAGAAAAAATACCAACAGCACACTAAAGCTCTATTTATTAAGCTTTGAGAAAAAATTAAGTATCTTAGTCTGTAAATGATCACTCAGGTAAAAACATCAGAAGACCCAAATTTATTCAGTGAAGGGACTGAAGAAAGATATCTGGAAATAATCAACAAAGTTACCTGGTTTTAGATCAATGTGAAAATACTTTCTAATAAGTAAGTTCTAGTGTAAACAGAAAATTAATCAGAGAAAAAAAAACTATTAGTCACATTATACAAGATGCCAGCCAAGTCACAGGAGTCCCTTCTGGCTTACCAAACCTGATTCCTGATAAAGGCATGAATTTTCCAAGGCCTATCTACCCACATGCCAGAAAGTTCTTCCTAAGGGAGCAGTGTCCAAACCATCCACTTCTCCAGAAACTGTGCCTCTATTATTACACTTACATTTCTGGATCTCTTGAAGTCTTATAACCTCCCTGTCTCAAACCCTTGCCAAAGTATTTCAATCTCCTGGCAATTTCTGATCAGAAATTGTCCATGCCTACCTCAAACAGCACTTTCAAACTGGCACTGCCCTGCTCACTGCACAGGGGCACCTGAAGCTTCATGTTGCACCCCAGTCAAGCAGGACAAATACAAGCAGCCCTTCAAGCACAGAACTGACAAGAGACTAAGACCTACACTCCTCATAACCAAATCAAAAAACAATTGAGAACATGAAGTAACACAACTCAAGATGTTCTCCTCCTTTCCTACCTACTATTGTGAACTTGGTGGTTAGATGTAGGCTGGAGAGTTTCCACTTCTTGCCTCACCTGCACACAGCCAAAGGTGAACACTTTTCCCAGCTCCCCCACCAGAACACAGCGTGACCTCCACCTTTATTTTATTACCAGACACCAGTGATTAAACTCCAAGCAGAGCCAGGGAACCACACCCTTGGCCTTGCCACTGGCTGGAACACAAATGCTTCTCATTCCAAATCCTAACCCAAAATCCTGCCAGAGCTCACTTCCCAGCTTAAAAAAAAAAAAAAATAAAAATCACTTTGACATCTGCCTACCTTGTACATGGAAAACTTGCTGGTAGATAACTATTTCACCTGTGCCCTTCCACAAGGCATTACAGATCAAGATGCCAAGTGTATCCAGCTGCTCCCCAATCAGAAGCCAGACTGTGAATGCAACCAAAACCCCTCTCCCACTCACATTATACAGCCCATACATACTTTCAAAGTGGAAGAACACAGCTTCAGACAACATTCACTGACACCAACCACTGAATTAACAGACCCGGGCCGCTGACAGGTTCAGGGGTTCATTTTTAACATGTCATTTAAATAATCAGCTTCTTTGGGCTTTGGATATTCTCTCCCTCCCCTCCAACCCCGTTCCTTAAGGTTGCCTGCTCATGCATTTCTGAGACATCCTAAACTTCAGGAAACAAACATCCAATAGTGAGTGTTTAATAAAATATTCTAACAGAGAGAATCAGCATGTCTATCAGACTATATACTACATATGAACTGCAATACTTTTTAATAGCATATCCATTTTTGCAAAATTTGCCAAAAAATTCACTTATTTTGATCCAAGAATTATATCTTTATAAACTGACTTGTGATGTTAGCCTGATCCTGGCCTTAGGACTCTTAAAACTTAAGTGTTACAGAGAAAATCACATAGGCAGATGATTCAGCATTAACTAAGCCTACCATGAAAGCTTCCACTGCTTTTAATGGTGGTTGAATGGGGCATCTGATTTATTAAGTCAAGTTATGAAATGTTTTTACATAAAAACCTTGCCATATGCTATTCCATGATCAGCCTCACTCACTTTCTGTCACACTCAGTCTAACACTGACGTCAGTCCTGCTTTGTGCAGGAGGCTGGAGCTCACAACCACCAAAGGCTCTTCAACTAAATCATCCTCAGATTCTCACACACATGGCTCAAAAAAATCACTTTATAAATCCATGACTTGCCAGCCAAACCAACTCCTGCCACACGACATTCTGACTCTAAGGCTGAAGGCACATAAATTCAGCTATTCAGCTCTCTATCATCACAAACTTCACCCAAAGTCATCTCTGCAGGGTCCAGAGTGCATCTCCTCCTTGTTTCTTCCAGCCTGAACCACCACACATGGATCCCATCTGCTTTCAGCCAAACTGATCAACCATGGACATCCAGAGCCTCTGAGTGTCCCAGCCACACAAACCAGTATCTTTAACATAAAATACTCCTAACAGAACGCAATTTACATGTATTGTCAGGAAGAGAAGGAACATAAACTGTTTCATTGTAACCAGAACCTGAAACAGGAATTTCTCTACTGAATACAAAGGACAAAATTTCAAGTAACAAAACACAAACTGCAGTGCATCATGCTTACTTTCACTGGAATAGTAACTATTTAACAGTACAAAAATATCTTTCTAAACAGTTTTTAAACTGTATATGTAAGCTTGTTTATCTGTTTATAATGACAAACTACATATACAAGCAGACTTACTAAAGCCATCACGTTATTGCTCTTTATTTCCCTAAAATTTTTAAACATATGGCCAAAAAGAGAATTATGATAATGCACTGTTTTAATAACTGAGATGATCAAAAATTAGTGAACCAGAAAGCAGTCAATAACACAGTAATTTAAAACAATTCTCTAAATATCCATCAAAAACTTTCACTGACCTACACACTCTACAACCTCTACAAAGCTCATGGGATTCCTTCTGCTTTTCTCATAATCCTGAGGTCTACATATCCAGCTTCTATATATTACAAGCTTTAAGGATTACAGGAGAGGCTCACTCCTGGAAAAACACACTTTGATTTCATGCTTGGGAAAAAGCTCAGATGCATCAAAACAATTCTATGCATCCTTCCCATTTAAAAAAGAAGAGAGGCAAAGAATGATTTCAATGGCACCCTAGTTTCCCATGCAGGCATCAAGCCATCTCTACAGTGTCTAAATTGAAGGAATGCTTAATCACCTTTAGAGGAAATGGAATGAAAGCCCTCCCTCTGCAAAAAGAGAAGTGGACACGTTTTGTAACCAACACACAGAACAATCTCAGCTCCTAACAAAGCAATGCAAAGACCTCAGCCTGCTACAATCTCCAGCTGCCATCTGAGCTAAACATAAAAAAATAATGGCATTAAACATGCCCATGATGAACTGGTTATATATATCCACACACATATTGCCACCAACCACAAGAGGGCCAATGCATACAGACCTTGTCCTTTAAAGCACTTAATTCTTAGTTCCATCCATAACTTAGGCACACCTTGAGCAAACTTGCTACATTTTCTCACTTCTGGTGATTTTCAAGCCAGATCCTTTATGCAAACAAAAAAAAAACGTTCTGGAGTTGAGAGCAAGAGATACAAGGAGAGGCTAAGCTGGGCAGGAAACTGACTTTGTTGCCAAAAGAGCAAACCCCATCCCCCTGCAGCATTTCACACACCTTGCCTTTCAAATGTCACTCTATTAATTAAAATAAATTGATGAGAAAACCACACAAAGCAAGAGTCCCTTTCAAGGCAAATGCTTCCTCAGTAAACAAAGAAAAAGGTTTCTCCTCACCAAAGCATCCAATGGCTCTCTAGGAAGCTCTGTAGGGAGAAGGCTCCCTAGCTCTGCCCCATGGCTCTCTCTATAATCATGAATTATAAATAGTTTATCTCCACTAATCTTTGAGCAGCAGCACTGAAGGGGGAAAAACTAAGAAAAAAAGAAAAATTAAGAAAAAACTGCTGGGAAAATGGATTTTTTTTTCCTAAATCAGACTATGAGAGAATTTAATACCATACTTTGAAGAGTCCTAGGGAAGAATTTTAAAGACCTCAATGAAAGAATAAGAATCATATATATGACAGTTACCTGAACTTGCAAGACCAGACAAAAGTAGGCAAAATGAGATTGCACATTCTTAGTGATTAAAATAAATAAAGGGGAAAGCACAGATCATAGTGCCCAGCTCACCTTCATCAGTTACTCTGAACCATGTTTTCCCTTCCAGGTTAAATAGAAACCTTTCAGCACAGAGATGTACCAGCAAAGCCTTCAGCCACTCAGCTGTCCCAGCAATTTGTTCCATGGGACTCTGACATCTAGGGCTGGTTTTATTTTAATAAAGTATCTATAGATCTTAAAAAACTACTGATTTTTTCTTACATTCAGGTATGAGGAACTCCAGTGACAGAACTCCATCCAGACATGGGATACACAGAGGTGCTTAGTCACAATTCCTTAATAAAACCCAAAACCTACTTTGCACTCCCTTTTTAGGTTTTTTCCTCAACTGAGGAGTAAAACTTGAGGGCTTTGTAATTAATTTTTTCCTTCAACTGTCTATTTACAAGCATTTTTTTCACTTACATAATCACAGGGACTTTAGTTTTAGTTTACTATATGTTTTAGAAACACAAGCAAAAACGCAAACAGAAGCACCTGAGGATATTTTACAATCATCAAGGTCAACACCTGTAACAAAAGTAAGAGTCCAAGTTTTCACTGTGGTACCAATTTTTTTAAGCACCCTGTGAAACAAATCATTGCTGCTCCAAAACCACATTATATTTTAATTCTGTGCTCCTGCTTTGAAACACAGGCTCCAGAAAGCATTCAGAAAAAGGCCCAAAAGAAATACAGTGAGCAGGTGTCCCCAGGCACGTTCCTGTACCCAGGGGCTGGGAGAGCCTGAGAAGCTCCTAAAACCATTCAACCCAAGTATTTACACCCAGTATTGCCAGATACTGGAGCACTTTATCAAAATCTCAAAATAAGAGATGACATCCAACTTTCAGGGCTAAAATTCTGCCTTCTCTTTAATCCAGCAAACTATTAGACAGAAACTTTATTTTTTTTTAATCACACATTCATTCAGGAATTAACACCAGGCACACAAACACTAATATCAAATGACTGGTACAACTACATGGACCTGGGGAGCAAAGCAGGGGCAGATGGGGCCATGGACACTCCACGTTTCTGCTGGCACCCCCAGGATTAATTAGGTCACACATTTTTACACCGGCATCAGCTAACTGCTCAAAGGATACCTATTCAAATGCATGGCAAGAAAACCAACACCTCATAGCAATAATACTCTTATTATCCACTGCAGTCACCATCCAATAACAAAACTTAAAAATAGCAAAACAAAGCTTTTGTTGGTGACAACTGCAACCAATTTTGTTTACAAAGGTTTCCAATTATCACACTGTGCATCAACCAAATGCTCCATTCACAGAACAGCAAATTAATTTTTGTTTATTAAAGAGTTTCTTAAGAACAAAAGCAACCAGCAGAATCATAAGAAAAAAAATTCACACGTACTTTCCAGGAACTTGCCCAAGTCAGCTCCTGAAGCAAGAAAATAAAATGTGCAGCAAGAAGTTAGAGAAATATAATCAGAATTCAAAAGTCCTTTTCCCATCCACCCAAGCAAACAGATATTCAAGAATGACAGTAAAAGCAGCACACCACGAACGTTGAACTGAATGTTACTGGGGGAAACGTGGATTTTTATTCCAGGAGCACTACTTGGCAATACCTCCTTTTGGCCTACACCTTGTCCCAATTCAAAGCGCAATCAGAGAGAACTGAAAAAGCCGTAAGTACTCTGTTGACACTGAAACTACTTGTCTTGGATCAATAGCAAACGTACACAATTGTGATCGATGCTTTCTTCAGCCTGCCAAGGCTCCTCCAGTCAAACACTGCCGGTCACCGCTGCTCCCAGCACCCTGCTGCCTGCGCGGGGGAAGGCTCGGAGCTCCCTCCTTCCTCGGCCACAGTAACCCGACAGGGCCGGCCGTGCTCGAAGCGGGGCTCACCGCGGCGCTGCCGCTGGGCTGGGAGGGGACGAGCGAGTTCACAAGGGTCAGTGCGAGGGGAGACGGCCCCGGAGGGCGCTGAGGAGCGGCGGGCGCCCCGCCGCCGCCTGACAAGTACCAAGGACCCGCATGGAGAGCTCAAGGCCCGCTCGCCCCATCTCCAACGACCCCTGCAGAGGCCCATGGGGAGCGCAGGGGGGCCCTCCAGGCGCACCCCCCCACCCCCCTGGGCGGCCTCGCCTCCCGGTTAGGCCGCGGGGCGCCTCGCTGCTGCGGCAGCCGAGGCGGACGGGAGCCGCCGGCAGGGCCGGTAGTCGGGCGGGGCGCGCGGCGGCAGGGGCGTGGTAGGGACGGCCGGGACAGCGGCGGGGCCGGGCGGCGGCGGGACGGCGTTACCTGCGCTCCCGGGCGGAGAGTCCCTCACAGCCGCGGCGGCTCCTCAACCCAACAACACAAGATGGCGGGTGCGCCGCCACGCAGCGTCACGTGAGAGCGAAGCCCCACCCCCAGGCCCCGCCGCGAGACCCGGATGAAGCAGCGGCTCTTCCCGCCCACCCCTTCATGTGACGTCATCCTGGAGCGGGGCGGGCCTCCAGCGCCCCCTGCCGGACACGCGAGGACGCCGCAGCGCCACCCCCGCCCCTGCCCTCGCAGCCCTGAGGGGAGATGGGGAAGGAGGGACATGGCCGGGCTGGGGGGACCCGCTCCTCCCGCCCTGCCCGAACCCCCGGTAATCAAATCACTGCCTCAGTTGACTTTGCACTCCACACCTTGAGTCCTGTGTCCAGTTTTGGGCCTCTCAATGCGAGAAGGATGTTAAGCGGCTGGAGCATGTCCAGAGAAGGGAACGGAGCTGGGAAGAAGGGAACCAGTCTGACGAGGAGCAGCTGAAGGAGCTGGGGAGGGGCTCAGCCTGAGGCTCAGGGGGCCCTTCCTGCTCTCCACAACTCCCTGTGACAGGAGGGTGCAGCCGGGGGATGGCCTCTGCTCCCAGCGAACAGGAGACAGGACAGGAAAACATGGCCTTTAGCTGCAGCCAGGTGAGTTTAGGTTGGACACTAGGTAGAAATTCTTCACAGGAGGGGTGATTAGGCATTGGAAGGGGGTGTCAAGGGAGGTTGTGGAGTCACTGTTTCAGGAGGTGTTCAAGGAGTACCTGGATGTGGCACTCGGTGCCCTGGTCTGGTTGACAAGTGGGTATCAGTCACAGGCTGGACTCGATGATCTCAGAGGTCTTTTCCAACCAGAATGATTCCGTGATTCTGTCACCCTCCTGCCACTATCTCACACACACACACACACACAGAGTAGCGCACTGTGGCTCCCAGCCTTATCTGTTTCTTCTGTGAGGTTCCATGAGGCAATTCAGCTTTATCAGTGGCCATGAGAATCTCTGTGAGGAGCCACCGTGTGTGAGCACTCTCAGTGCCCAGGCACTGGACCCGCTCTCGCCCGGGCACTGGAGGAGCCCTGCGGCCGCTTTGCCGTGGGAGTCACCCTGGGAGGCAGCGGCAGCTGCTGTTGCTGCTGACAGAAAAAGGGCATTAGATGATACATATTTTGACTCTTCTGATGGAAAAATCAGGAGCTCAAGGCAAACTTTCTTCAGCTAAAAATACCAGTTTATTTTTAGTCCCCAAACCCATATTAGTACATGAGGCAGAATAGCCCCATGTGGTTCCTTCAGCGTAAAAAACTATTCTTGGCTGTTACGCATTGCTGAAGGTATAACCGTTTTCAGCTGAAACAGTTTCACTCTAATCATGGTGTCAGCCACAACCCATGTAGCTTTCTACATCCTCTTCTAGGTGAATAAATACTTGTCATTGTGTACTGAATGACAGCCAAAAATGATGCAACAGTGAATACTAGTGATTCTTGTGAGCTAATGGGTTGAAAGCCTGTAATTCTTGGGGCTTATTTTTAGCTGAGAGCAACATAGGACTACCTCACCCAAAAAACCTAGAATGGAATTTCTCCATTAGGAGGCTGGTATGGAAAAGCAAAGCTCCCTAGAAAAGGGCTGGCCTCTGATAAGCTGCATTCAATCCCCCTGGTTGTTGTCACACAGCTTGAGCCAATACTAATAATGATAAAGAGAGGGAGGGAGGGAGACCGTGCTGCATTTCAAGCTTTCAGTGAGAACTTCCAATTTAATTGCAGAAGCAGCTGTGCCTTGTTATTCTACTTATCAAATGTGAGTTTGAGCACTCAAAAATATTTTCACATGCTCTAAGACAACCTTTATCTGAGATGGAAGATGTTTAGCACTTGTGGAAATTTTTTTTATCCCAGTTAGCACAAACATTATATTACTGAGACCAAAAAAAAAGAAAACCTAATTTCAAATTCAATAAGCATCTGAAACATTCCTCATCTGCAGAACTTGGCATTTCTGTAAAATACCTCAAGGAAACTCAGATGACAATCTTTTGGTAATAGCAGATGCATCTTAAATCTTCCACAATTCATTCAAGCAGAACAGAGAGAATCTCATGAAAATTCAAGACTGTACCCGTGCGGTAAAATTCCTGCATGGCTCAATGACAGAATGTCAGCTGATATTGTGTAGGTGTGAAATCACCCCAGCAGCCAGTCTGGGTACCAAGGGCATGATGTACTTCAGAGCCCTGGATTACTGTGCCAATTCATTCACACTATTAAAAACCCAAGTGCAGGGAAGCAGCATTCCCAACATACTATAAACTTTCCTTACTAACCCCTTGTTTTCAGCCATTCTGGCTTGGAGGCAGGAGCCCGCCTCCCTCAGTACACCAGCCGGGCTATGAACACAGAGCACAGCTTTGAAATGAGAAATAATGATCACAAAGCAGCCCAGAAGGATGTGCCACAGTCATGTTTCCCCTTGCCACTCCTGCATTTTGTTACTTGAAAAAGTGGTTCCCCTGTTTGTTGAAATAACCAGGGATTTTGTCTGGGAAGAATCAATATGTTCTCAGCAGCCTGTTTTCCATGCCCTCATTTGTCACATCCCTAAAAATAATGAAAACAGCAACAAAGCAGGCAAACATCCAACTGCAGTTTTTAAAGTCAGTCACTTCAATGCATCTGTCACCTCAGGTGGCTTGTGCTGAAAGACACAATACCACAAACAAGCTGCTACTTCTGCAACACTCAATTACTTTTAGATGTCTTGGATTTATTTGGACACTCCCATAAGGTTAAAATGTTATTTTGTCTCCTTAATCCTCACAGATAAACCCCGAACCTTGAGCCAGGAAGAGCTTGATCACACCGTTTCTCTTTCTCTCTGCTGTGACCACTCTGAGCTCTTTAGGTGAGACTTCCTGCTGCCACAGGCTGTCCCCTGCAGCCAACAGCAATGACTGTGACAGGAGCATCCTTGAGAAATCCACTGCAATCTGAGCATTCAGACAGGCTGAACCCACTCTTGGGGGTGGCTGAAGTGCTAGTGCCTCCTCTATTGTACTTTGCCTACTCTGGGGAAATGTAACGTTTTTGTTAAACAAAATCCCTTCAGGGATCAAGGACTACCTGAAGTTTCCATTCTAGATGAATGAAACACATTAAATACTTGAGGCAAGCGATTGTCCCTTCTGAGAAAGACCACTAAGCACAACAGGTTTTTCATTGAGCTCCTCTACTTGCCATCACCGATTTAAGAGTCACTTGTGGCATGTCAGAAATACCAGAGAGACATTAATGTACCAGCAAGCACCACTAAAGAGAGTTGGGATTGCCAGGACATTTGAGAGCCACCTGAGGTGACATCAGGCATAGAAGGACAGAGCATCAAGGATTGTAATAGATAAATTACAAGTAAATATAACTAAGTGTTTTCACATGGTTTTAGGTGGGAGATACAGTTAGACAACTTCTCTTTAGTACTTCTGCATAACTTAATGACAGTTATCTAATCCAATAATTGCCAGTAAAACAGAACAAATTAGAAAGCAATTAATTTCCCACTGTCTATTTTTGCAAAGCTAATTTCAAAACACACATTGCTGCAACTTCTGAATAAATGCACATCCAAAAGCACTTACTGTTCACTGCACTGAATGCAGGTCCCAGCTAACAGCACCCATTTGAATTGAGCAAAACCATAGACAATGCTCATTTCCTTACTGAAACTTGTCAGCTGGAGTTGACTCAATTCTATTAAAATAAAACCACTGGAAAGCCTTTTTCCACCATCTTCTCCTGCAGCCCTGGGCTCCTTACCCAGCTGCATGTGCAAAGCAGCAGAACTCAGCAGTGCTTGCTGTGCTGTAAAAAAAAAAAAAACAACACCACAAACCACCAACAAACAAATAAAAAATCAAGAGCTGCAGTGTCACAATTTTCCTGGGGAAATGGAGAGTAAGGAACCTTCACCCTGATTTTACCTGGCCTCTGAGACCTGAGGACTCAGAGACACAGTCAATGTATTGGCTCAGAGCAGAGCTGCAAGGAATAAAATATTTATGGTTTCTATTTCATCACTGGACCTGAAACAAGGCATGGTTAAACCTCTTCCTGAACCCCCTCCTCAGTGTGCCCTGCAGCAAAGCTTAGCAGATCAGCAATAGTAGAAACAAAATTCTTGGAGACATATTTTCACATAGCCATGTATTTGTCTTTTTTCTCCCTTAATAAAGGCAGAAGCAGGAAATGCAAAAGGAATTCCAGCTGAAGCAACCTGCCCAGCTCCCAGCTGGGGCACTATGGGGGCTGAGACTGAGGCTATTTTAAGATAAGGAAAGGCTGACAACCTTCAGATGTCAACATTTAGCAGCAGGCAGTATTTCAAGTATTTACACAGCCATGTCCCTTTCTGAGGGAATGCAAACATTAGGGCTTTTTACACCAGAACTGCTGTGCAGAACAGGAAGTGTTCTCAAGAAGGGGTTGAACACTTCCCCCACTCACCAAAGTCAGGATGCTGAGCTTTGGGGATTACTACTATAATTTATGAAAAATGCTATATGCAAAGACCTGAAATAAACCACAGACAAGACTGGAGATAACAATGCTTTATTTTTACATTTCAGCAACAGGAGAAATAATTGAAGATGAAATTATCTGCTTTGTTGTAAAGTATAAAAACATTTAATTATAAATATTTAGCTACAAAAGCGTGATTTATAAAATATAATCTGTGAAGATATATACACAGTTTAATCATTTAGCAATTCTTTCACCTGACATTAAAGAGTAGAGGTTTTCCTATTTATTATTCCATGCTCACAGTTTAGTGCTCACAGTTTAAGAAGCAAAATAGACAAGTGAAAAGATGACTGGTGAGTTTTGTTCTGGGAAAAAAAAAATAACATTTTGCCATGAATTTGGGCAAGATCAGAGGCAGAATTTCAGCAAATCCATGTCTTGGAAGAGGTCTCTGAGGGAAGTTCCCCTGCCATGACCAACAGTGTTTATATCCAGACAAGCAATGGGCATCTCAACATTTGTGGGCAAATTCCCCATGTTTCCAAGAAGAAATGGCCAATAGTATAATGCAAGCCCTCAAATTCAGTTCAGCTAAGTGTGCTCACCTCCCTGCTCTCTGAGCAGGGGGTGCTCAGTATGCTGTGCTGGTGTCCTCTCTTGTGCCTCTAATAACATCAAACAATGTCACCTTCATGATTCAGGCTATGAGCAAATTCCAAAATAGAAAAGCCCAGTGTGCCATCCAATTGCACTGTCCAGCTGACAATACCCCGTAAGAACAGATACAGCTGCCTAAGCCTGGAAAGTAACAGTGAAGCTGTACAGTACACTAAATGTGATGGAATGTGAAAGAAGATAAATGGTCAGGCAACTCAGTTTTCTATTCCTCGTTTAAGAGAGCCAGCTTCTTCCCTTTGAAGTCTTGGGGAATCTCACCTCTGATTGAAGGGTTTGTTACTATGGCACTTCAGAGAAGAGAAACTGGAAGACTCTTCAACATGCTGGGTGGCAGAAAATGCTACAGGAAATGATAATGAATTTGATCCATGTCCCTAGTAATTATCTTTCTCTCTTCACAGTGTTTTCATGGTGCCTGTGGCACGGGGCTTTGAGGAATAAGAAAAGGGTGACAACACCCAACAGCAGTACAAACATACAGAAGTCAAACTGTACTTTGTACACCCTGATTTACACAAGACCTCACTACTTGCCTGTAAGCAAGGAATGAATTAATACAGGATTAAGAGAAAAAGGATCTATAGGAAAGAATGAAGTAGGCAAACATGACGCTTGTCAGTGCTCACCCAGGATTTGCTACCTGCTGTTTCTGCTTTAGGGTCACGTGCTCCTAACAGTTCAGAGCAAACAGCCCAGACACAGCCCCCACTATTCACATCAGTATAAATGCATAGTAACTGCGAGAGTTGTGCCCTTAGGAGCTCAGGAGGATCTTCCAGAAAGGAAGGCTAGCAAAGCTGTGATGAGTTTTAGGCAGGATCCAAGCAGTTCTGTCCAGGCAGAGCCCTGATCTGGGAAACGTACCAAGTGGTGTGCAATTTCAGAGTGCATATTGGCTGGTTGGTTACTGGGTGAATGCAGACTTTAACTCCCTGAAAGCTGCTCGGCGGTGCTTCCTTTCCTCCTCTTCCCGCTTTCGCTCATCCTGCTCAGCTTTTATCTCTGCTTCAAACTTACTGGCTGAAGAGAGGGCTTGAGCCTTCATGAGACAGAGAGAAAATAAACAAGTGTCAAGCCTTGCATCAGAGGGAGAGCCAAAGCCTGAGCTACTCCCAGATGAGTAACACAGAACTGCCTGCTGCACCTCCCAGTGCTTGCTGGGATCCTCTTCCAGGACAGCTCAAGTATTAATTACACTGCAATGCTTGGGTATTTACACACCTTACCTGTTACTTTCCTTTACTTTAACATCAACAAAAGAAAGGCCACTTACTAATAAGTCACTAACAAGTGACCGAAACAAGGCCATCAGTACTAGGTCACATACATTATTTCTATTACCAGGCAGGAGGGCATAGATTGTGAGTATGCAGTGGGAGAAACTACTGCAGAAAACACTCTGAATCACAGCCAAATCTGAGAACATCATACTACACCATGGATAATCTGCAGATCAAAGAGACATTGTTTACTTGCTGGCTATTTTTCCAGCTTTCATCTCAGTACATCTGCTGTGCAATAGCTGTGTTAGGCTCTTGGGAAAAAAACTTCTTATATAAACAAGCAGGATTATTTTCTCTCCAAGAGAGCTTTCAGAAAGGGTGCTTTGTCAGCTTCGGATGGTGTACAGCTCTTTCTGCCAACCCCAGGACCCTGCAGAATTATTTTGATTCCAAAGGTTACAGAGAAAGAGATATCTGAAATCCTACACTCCAAAACACTCCGTTCACTACTGAACTCAGAGTGTTCTGGTTGAGGGAGGTTTTGCAAAATGGGAAAACTCTGTCCCTATTGCATTAGTTTTTCAGGATGCTTTTGTCTTTATAAGAGGTCAGCCACCTAGTTCCAGCCATAGGGACACAGGTCAGCCAGTCATTGCTGGTGGGGTGCAGCCAGACATTGCTCTGGTGTGTTGCCTGAGCCACAGAAAGACCCTAGCTAGAGTCCAACAAAATTTGAAAGGAAACTCAGCTACAGCTGAGTAGCTGAGCTTCAGGTACAGCTGAGTTTTTTCATATGCCTCTGTGCCACATCATACCTTAGCTTCAAAGAAGTTCTTGGCTCCTTTGACTCCCTCAATGGACACATCTATCTCCGAGAGCTTCGCCAGAGTCAACAGGCCGCTGTCCTCCTCGAGTTCCCCAGCTGCAGCTTTATGGAAAATAAGCAGGAACTAGCAAGACAGAGAGGAAACATTCAGGTTTTTCACTGAGGCTCAAACAACTTAAAATACAAACAGCACAATCACCTGGAGGGGGATGGAATTCACATTTCAGAGCAAAGGAAACCAGGTCTATATAAACCAAGTGGCAGCAAGGAGCTTGTGCTCCAGTACACAGTTCTGTTACAGACTAAAAGCAGTAGGAATCTCAGAGGAAAAGAAGGTTTCCCAGGAATCAGAGCCCTGGTAATGGCCAGAGGAAGGAGACCACCTCTGCACCTGCCCACTACAACCACTGGGCACATTCAGATATAGCTCTTGATGCTCCCATAAGCCCTCACAAGCCCTCCACCAGATTCCCCAGTGTTCTAGGGACTCAGGTCACATCCCATGACACTGAAAGCAGGGCAAACACAGCTCTGGTTCACCTCAAGCTGAATGCCTCTCTGAACCAAGGCATTAGTGCAGTCCTTTTAGACAGAACTGCAGCCAAGGTGTATGCCCTTGTGACAGAGCGGCTTGAACAAGTGTCCACAGAGCAAGGTGGTGAGAAACTTCTGTCCTGCACTGGACCATGTCCATTTAACAAATCCAGAGTCACTACAACAGAGTGTGTATTAGGAAGTGAATTGCAAAGGGAAATGAAAACAAGAGTTAAATCTCATTCCACAAAAACATACCTTTTCTTTTTGTTTTAACAGAAGGAACAAAATCTGCCTGCTTAAAAATAAAGACCTCTGCACCACCATTGACCTGCCAACCAAACTCCAGGTTAAGATGTGGAAGCTCTAGGTGTACTTGCAGAGGTCCTGTAAGTACCTGCTATTCTTGGCGACCCCAGGAGGTGTCTCAGTGCTTGGAACAGTGCAGAGAGAACAGACACAAGGACAAGCCACTCAGGTACAAAAGGAGCACAAAGCAACAAAGCTGTACCAATGCAGCACTTCAGGCCAGGCCAGAGGACTGCAGACACCAGGTAGGCTTGTCCCAAAATCACTTTGCACAGGAACATCAAATATCTCTAATGCTGTGCTCCTCAGACTGCCAGGCTGGGGAGTCTGACGTTTTCTATTGAGAGCCCGAGCTGTCCCAGAGGAGGGCAGCAGAGTCCCAGCATTCACACTGACACAGCCCTGCTTCAAGCTGCTCGCAGAAGCTGGTGGGAATGCAAGAGTTTGGGTAGGCCTCCCATGAGGAAGGGTGTGGGGATGACAGCAGCGCTGGCCGCCCTCTCGCACAGGCAGCTCACCCAGCACAGCTCCATGCAACAGCCCCTTAACCTGTGAGCACTCAGCACAGGGCAAGCACAAAGCAGGCTGGCCTTGGCAAGGGAATTTTCCTTCTCCAAACACTTTGTAGTTGGTTGACCCTGGCTGGATGCCAGGCTACCAAAGCCACTTTATCACTCCCCTTCTCATCTGGATAGGGGAGAGAAAATGTAACAAAAGTTCATGAGTTCTAAGGCCCTGGAGAGATTATTCACCAAAATAGTGTCATAGGCAAAAAAGGCTCAATTTAGGGATATTAATTGAATTTATTACTACCAAAATTGGACCAGGATGATGAGAAGAAAAATAAATCTTAAAGACACCTTCCCCTCACCCCTCCCTCCTTGCCAGCTCTACCTCCTGCCTCCAGCAGCACAGGGAGATAGGGAATGGGGATTATGGTCAGTTCTTCACAGGTTGTTCCTGCCACTGTGCAGGGAGAAGAGTCCTTCCCCTGCTCCAGCATGGGCTTCCCATGGGTTCACATTTTCCTTTCAGGCAACCACCTGCTCTGGTCCATGGGTATCCTCCACGGGCTGCAGGTGGATTTCTGCATCCCCATGGACCTCCACAGGCTGCAGCCTGTTTCACCATGCTCTGCACCGCAGGCTGCAAGGGAACCTCAGCTCCAGCACCTGGATCACCTCCTGTCCCTCCCTCTCCACTGACCCAGGTGTCTGCAAAGCTGTTCCTCTCACATATTCTCATTTCTCTCTTCTCTGGCCATAATTACCTCTGCACAAGAACTTTTTAATCTTCTTATATATGTTATCACAGAAGCATTACTATCATTCCTGATTGGCTCACCTCAGTCAGTGGCAGGTCTGTCCTGGAGCCACCTGGCTTTGGCTTACCAGACACAGGGGAAGATTCTAACAGCTTCTCACAGAAGCTACTCTTGTGGACCCCACTATGAAAACCTGGCCATGCAAACTCAATACACACACGTAAGAAACAAACTAAATATGTGGTTCACTGGTTTTCATGTAAAAAATAAATGGTTTCTTTAGGAAAGAAACCAAATTCTCCCCAAGATGTCCTCTCCCTCTGCTCAGATCCACTGGGCTTGGGCTAGTTCCCCTTTGCCACCACCAGGCACTGTGACACAGAGGGCTGGCAGCTAGGCTGGAATTAGTCATGCTTCCTCCTGCTCCACCCTGAAAGTCCCACTTCCTGGCATTGGAAAAGAGCAGTGAAGACAGCACAATCCTGAGGTCTGATACAGCTGTCACCTGGGGAGGGACTGGGTCATGAGTACAAGTAAGCATGAATCATCCTGAAACTTAGGGATGGCGCAGCAGTCTCTAGAATATAGGCTGCTGTGGCCACAAAGGGCAGGCTGAGTTAAAGGAAACTTGGGACTAAAACACTGCTTAGGGTGGACAGAGCACAATGTCAGTCCCAAGGATCCAGCAAGGTGCACTATGGGACATCATGCTGGTTTTCCACAGGAGCTCAGCAGCAATCGCTCCAGCACACAGCCTGCAGCCCACCTTGCCATCTTACCTTGAGGTATTGGTTCTTAGTAACTAGAGAACTCCAGCAGTCTGCATTCAGCTCCCCCTGCCAGCCTGTGTAACACCCTTGCTGGGCCCAGGACACACCATGTGCAGCTAAGTCTCAAGGAAATGTCAACAGAGAAGCAAAAGTGAATAATGCAGGTAGGTACCTTTCAAAGCTCCGCTCTCAAAGAGGACAACACAACACACACTTTCCAACCCACTAACCTGGTAAATTGTATCTGCTGTCACATCCTTCATGACCCAAGACCTATGCCAAGAGCCAGGCTGGGCATCATGCAAGGAAAGGAGTGGGACTGACAGGCAACAGCAGTAGCCTTGCAACAACAGCTTGCCAGAAAAGCAGCACTATGTAAGGATGTGGTTTGCACCAACCCTGGTAGCAAACACATCATGTGAATCAACATTTCAGCTGGTGAGGGTGTAGAGGACAGTGGGTGGATTTCTGTGTGTTCTAAGTAGCAGTTCCAATTACACATTACTATCACAGCAATTAACTCCAGTTTCCTGTGGTAATGATGGAACTACACAGTCAGAGGCGTGGGGATTTTTTCCCTCCACTATACCTTATCATTTTAAGCCTAAATTTCATTATTTGAGTCATGGCAGGAGCCCTGTACAGTTAATTGTTAATGTATTGGTGGACGTTCAAAGGTCAATGGTACAAGGCAGCTTTCCTAACAGGGCCTGTGGTTCATCAGCAGCCTGTTTGCCAGGGAACAGCTTATCTGGGATGGGAGGACACTGCTCAAAGCAGTAGAAAAAGGTGATCTATTGCAAGTGAAAGAGGTCCCTACCAATTCTGTGGCCAGGCCACAAGAAGATTATGTTCATATAGGTATGCCAGGACTTGGTATTCTCTGGATAGGCAGACAGGAGCTCTCCAGTGCTATAGATGCATCCTACTGAGTTCAGATACTCATTTAAACCTGGTTTCTTCTGGGATAAGCTGAATAACCTGAGTCAGCTTAGTCACCCTCCACATGCTTGCTTGCCACCAATGAGAGGCAGAATGGGACAGGCCTATGGTTGAGGTCTCCTGACCCACCAGGAAACCTGCTTCCCTGTCAGCCCTCTGCCTGAACACAGCAGCTGAACAGGGCACATCTGCAGCAAGGCAAGAAGCATCCTGCTCCTCTCTACCACAGGAAGCTTTGTGTGTCTGCCAAAGCTGCTGTGTAATTTGTCCCCAGAGCTCTGCCAGTGATGCTCCCTCATTCCAACCCATGGGCCTCTCAAGCTTGTTGCATGACCATTGTTTTCCCTTCTGGCAAGACACTTGAACAGCACCAGCTGCCTGTGCCACATGCCAGGGGCTGGCAGCACAGGCACCCCTGCAGGAGGCTGTGCTCCAAACAGGTGGCAGCAGAAGAGCTGCTCTGCTACTCATGCCATGTTACTGATGCTGGGACATCATTTCAGGGCCTTGAGGATAAAGGCATTTCTCTTCCATGGGAGAGAGCCCCTGCAGCAAGCCCAGAGGCTGCCCCCAGCTCTTCACCTGCAATGAAGGGAGGCCCAGAATGCACACGGAGGGCTCCTGAGCCTACACAGGGATTTGGCAATCAGACACCTGGGGCCATGGGCATGGTGCTCTTCCTGCTCCACTAGATTCTTTGCTACTCCCAGTTCACCTCTGACCGGGCAGCAGGGAACTCAGGGACAGGCTCTCAGTTCCCAGATTTGCATATCCTTTCTCCTCTCTGGTAACCCAAGTCTTTGGCCTCTGTCTTTTTGTGCTGCCCTCTCGCAGTGAAATAAACCCAACAAAGCCTTTTGGGCACAAAAGCAGAGGAACATGGTGTGATGTGCCCAGTGCAGAGACGGTGCAGCAGCTCTATGAGTGACAGTCACCCCTCATACCCCAACCAGCCCAGCCAGTCACAGGCCTTGGCTGCTCATCCTCCCTCCCAGCACTGACAAAGCTCTCAAACTTCCACAATGGAGAGCCTGACATTCTGAGCTCTACCCTGGAAGAGGCATGGTGAGAGCATCATGCCTGCAGAAACTAGGGAGCCCAGCTGCTGGGGCCCACTGCAGGCGTCCCACAGGACAGAAGGAAGCAGCACAGCCCTCAAAACTGCTGCAGGACACACAGTGCTGCCCCTCCTCTTGCTACCTAAGAGGCTGTGGGTTAATTCAGAAAGCCACAGTGTGACATTTGCTTGTGACTGAGCCAGCTACCAAAGTCTGAGAGGAGGAGTTGATGCAACAGGAGCTTTTTGTACCTGGGTTCCTTACTGCTGCTGAGATGATTTGGGTACCCCTGAGTACATGCAGGTCACTGCTCAAATTTCCTCTCTTGCTCTGCCTGGCAGAGGATCCTGGCCTGTCCTCCCAGCTGTCACAATAGAGTGGTAACAGACAGACCTGTTTGAGCTGTGTCCCTGCTGAGCCAGCATGCAGTGCCAAACTGCTGCATCCACACATTTATTCCTTGCTGCAGGGAGGTGACCACCCCTCATAAAGCTTGCCATGGCTGATCTCTGCATGATGCAGAGAGGGTCCCAATACCCTCTGGGAGAGAGGGCCTTTTGTGCCCCATGATCTGAGCTGCTCCAAGCAGAGCTCCTGCACTGCACCTGAAATGAGGCCTCAGCTGCAGCACCACAGGAGCCGAGCAATGAGACCTGGAAACTCAAGGGACATTACTCCCTCCAGCTATAACAGGGAGCTCAGTGAGCACTCCCAGCAGCTGCAACAAGGCTCAAATGTGCTTCCAAAGCAAGCAGGGAGGTTGGAGAGCTTTGGCATCAGGTACCATGACTGCCACATGGAGATGGAGGTTAGCAGTGCTCCACACCCTTGACATGGGGAAGCTCACTGCCTTCTCCACTGCATCCCAGCACTGGAAAAACACAGAGGGGAGAGCGCTACCTGCAGCCCACAGATATGGGGCCCAGCTGCCTCTTCCTTCAACCCCACAGCCACATCCCTGTCTGTTACTGCAGCCACCCTCACCTCACGGAAGCTGAGCTTCCCATCAAAGTCTTCATCCACCTCCTTGATCATGTTCTTCAGCCCCAGGTGGGTCTGAGGGGCTCCCAGCTTTTCCATCATGAGCTTCAGCTCCATCAGGTCGATATAACCATCCCGTCCTGAGTCATACCTGCAGGGTGCAAAGGGGAAAGGGTTAACCATCATCATTCTCATGCTCATCCACCCAGAAGAGGAACCATGCACATGGATAAAGTCACTGTGAGATTCAAAGCTTAGGGGAGAGCGGAAGCTGCATGACATGGCCAGTGCTGAGATATATTAAGCACAGAGAAGTAGCTGTCAGCTTTCAGAGCTGTCTCACCAAAGAGAGAAGTGCTCAGGGGAGCTCAGACCAAACAACCCACACAGAAGGAGCACAGAGGAACTCAGCTTATCTCAGTGGGATTTCCATTTCACCCACTTGTCTGTCCAGCACAAAGGCAACTTGCACGCAGCTTACACCATGCACCAATGCGGTGAGGCAAAGGCATGCAGAGTCAGCTGCTGCCAGGTTTCCTGCTAGTTTCAAGGAGGAACAGACCCAGCAGAACCTCTTGGCAGAAAGCAATCTTTCTCTGTAAGCAAAACTCTCCCCCTCTAGCTGTTAAGATCTTTTCTCTCCAAAATGCTTTTGTACTACAACAAGCACCACTACAACAGCTGCACTTCAGGGCAGCTGTTTATTCTGTGAGCCCGGGCAGAGCAGAAAGACGGTTCCAGGGGAGCACAGCAATCCCAGCCAGGGCTGTGGCACCAGGGCTGCACCACAGGGTCAGGCTGGCAGAGGAAACCAGTGCCCACCTCCAGGAGCAAGACTAGAGTGGGACCATGCTCCCTATGGAGCACAAAGAACTGCAAGAACTCTTCAGAGCAAAGCACCCGTGCAAGGGGAGGAGTTCTTTAGGGATGGGGAGGCAGCGAGTGATCTGCTGTGCACAGCCTGGGACTGTGCACCAACTCCTCCCAACATCTGCTGTGGGTGTGGGTAAAGAAAGCATCCGGCCCATCCAGCAACCAGCGCTTCACACCCACCAGGGCTATCACCGGCTCTCAAAGTCCAAAAGCTGCAGGGATGGGTGCTCTGTTATCAGCCACTCAACAGCCCTCTTTCATCCTGGTCTTGCCATCAAGGTTCAGCACAGAGCTAGGGCTTCACAGGAGAGGACAGGGCAGAGTCTCCCAAGCTGGGCTCAGCCTTGGCATACAGCCTGCCATTGCCCCCCTGCCACCATCTCAACCCTGACAGAGTTAAATCCTTTCAGCCATTTAGCAGGAAATCCTAGGCACAGTGCTGAAGCTTTTCAGTGGGCAGGAGCCAGCCAAACCCCCCACCCATCATCTTTTCACTGTTCCCACCCATCATCTTTTCACTGTTAGCGCTCTTCCAAAGAAATGAGGGCTGTAGCTATCCCAGACAAAGATCTGCACAGTTGTGGTTACCCTGGAAGAAAGCCCTTTCCAGCTGAAAAACCTCACAGCCACAGAGGAAGCTGTGGCAAAGGAAGGCACGAACAAAGCCACCAGCCCCAAACTGCGTACAGGCGAGAGCAGCACAAGGCAGAGCTGCTGCCAAGATCTCTGCCCCTGCTTTCATGAGCACAGGCAGGCACAGCATGGTTTTTTCCCCAAACTAGGGTGGCCTCCATGACTTTCCAGAGTCCCACCACCCACACAAATACTTCTGATACTCCTTGTGGCTCTTCGTTTCCAAGGGCCCCAGGACTAAGGGACTCCCAATCACAGGGACATAACTGCCAGACTAGGCTGGCACAGAGCCCCTGCTACCAATCTGCCTGCACTCTCTATACTCAGCGAACCCATGAGCCCTCCAGGCTGGACCACCTTCTGAAAAACTAGGAAAGAAACTTCCATCAGAGCAGAAACCAGGTCACAGACCTGGGATGTCACAGGGAAGAAGTACAGCAGGTTCTTCACAGCAAGGAAGGTGTCAGTTAATTAAAGCACATTCACAGCATTACCCAATCCAACACTGAGATGCACTTCTAAGACATCACAGAAGCATAGCAAGTGCAATATTTAATTGTCAATTTGCTTTTCTTTCAAGTTTGGGAGAAAGGGTGCAGAGCTGTCACTGTTGGAGATGCAGTGCTTTGATTAGACACTGCAGCAAAATGTACAATGGCAGAGAGGCACCTGGGGGGATTGCAGGTTTTTTGGGGGGCCTAGCAGGCTCATGCTGCCCTTTGGCTGGGTGCAGAAATAAAGTAATACCAAGGTCCCCTCCAAGGGCTGTTCACCTGGGGTTGGGACACTGCCCAGCCCCACAGAGAAGCTCTGTGTAACAGAGATGAAGGCAGAAGTAGGGCACAAGCCCAGCCTGTGCCTGCTGTGGTCATCTCACCCTCCTGTTATGGACACTACCTGTAGGTAAACGCTGGCCCAGGGGCCAGCACGCTGCCTTGAAAGGGTTAAGCATGGGGCACAGCTTCAGGGCTCATCCCTGCAGAGAGGCAGGACAAAGCCAGGATTGTGAGAAATGGGGTCTTGCCAAGAGCGGGCCTGGCTGAGCAGCACTCTGTACCAGCCACACAATGGGTGTTGAGCATGAGTACAGCTGGTGCTGAGAGGCACCCAGAAATCAGGTTACCAGTCCCCTGCACTCAGGGACAGCCAGACTGAGGGGCACTGAAACACAATGGCAGCACCCTGCAAACTGCTACATTCCTTCCCTGCCCCCTCGCCTCCTAAAACAGCCAAACTATTTTAGGACCTGGGTACAGCCACCCAGCTGCTGCACAGGAAGACTATTTAGGGAGAGGCATATTTACACGGCACGAGAATCAGCACTATTCATTCCCCACCGCCCACCCCCAACAGACCACAGGCATTCAACACTGTGGGACACAATGCAGCCTGCACCTTGCTGGCCAGTTGATGCTCCCAGCACACCTCAGTCCTACCAAAGACCCCACAGTCTGCCTTTTCAGAGATCAAAAAACTCCCCTGTCTGCCTTTTGGGAGCCCCCTGTCAGGGCCCTGAGCTCAGACAGCCCCGGGCACCTCTCACACACAGCTCTGGCATCCTGGTGATGGACAGCCATTACCTTCACAGGCAGAGCTGGAAGAGGGCACCAGGGCAAGTTAAACACAGCCCAGCATCCAGAGAGCCATCCCAACCTGAACTCCAGGAGTGGCACGGCAAGAGCACGCAGCACTCAGGGGAGCCCTGCCATCACTCACTGTCCTGCTGTTACACCAGAGCTTTGCTTCCTTCACACTCAAAGCTCCACGGGGCATGAGCCAAGCCTCACCCGAGTGATGCACAGGCATTACAGACAGAGGGGAATTGTGTCACAGGCACAGACACCTTATGTCACAGGAAGGCCACTCCAGCAGCAGGTCAGTGCCGTGGTCACAGCAGATCCCACCTGTAACAGCTGGGATGCCGCAGGCAGGTACGGGCACCGTGGCTGCTGCGATGAAACTTTGCCACGCTGCTGCCACAGGAGTGTTCCTGGCAGCAATGAGACACAGCAGTGGCTGCCAAAATCTGCTGCAACAAGGATGCACCCAGATTCTCATGCTGGCTCGCTTCCACCCGGACTGCAGAGCGTGCCTGGCTGCTGAAACACTGGGAGAGGAAAGCAGGAGACAGAAGCAGAGGAAGGGGGGAATACTTGCTGAACAGACTTGCTTAAGAGCACAAAGTCTGTTAGGCACAATTACTGCCCAAGTAAAAATATTGCACTGGTGTTACTCAGTTGCTGGGGGTTCTCATCACAGAAGAAAGAGGGATCAGGAAGGGAGAAAAAAGGAAATGTCAAGGACTGCATCACTTGTAGTGACTCTGTAGTCACCTTCCAGCTGCCTCTAAAAGCCCACTTAACAAAAAAGGACAACTGAATGAGAAATTACAGATGCTGAAGGATCAAAGAGCAGTTTCTAAACATTCACATGTCTTGAGAAAAGCTGGAATGAGAACCTGCCCTCCCTGTACATGCTTGCTGCACCTTACCTTGCTTCACAATACTATGGGCACCTGTACTTTGATCTGCAGTTCCTGTATGCTGCAATGGCCTAATTGAGGCTTTGAAGTAAAGCAGTTGGAATAATGGTGCTAAAGTAATAATCTCCTCTTAAATATTTCAAATCCTAAGTAGCACTTTATTCCCTCTGAGCATTGTGTTTCACCTTACATGGAGAAGGGGGTGCTAATCTCTGCTCCCCGATATCCAGTGATAGAATAAATTCAAATGGTTCAAAACTGCCTCAGAGGAGATGAGACTGGACCTGAGGAAGCCTTTCTTTCAGCCTGAGATGTTTGTCACACCGTGGAACAACTTCCTAGAAAGGTGGTCAGTGCCCCAAGTCTGTCAGTGTTTAAGAGACATTGAGACAATGCCCTTAATAACAGGGCTTAACTTCTGATCAGCCCAGAAGCAATCAGGCAGTCAAACTAGATGTGGTCATTGATGCTCCATTCCAAATGGAATAGTCTATTCTATTGCCAAGAACTTTGGAAACAAGTCCTCCATGCCAGGGTGGGGACAGGAGCAGGCTCCTCGGCCACATGCAGCTTCATCCTCCCAGCCCAGGCAGAAGGAGATCTCCAGGTTTTGGAGGGACATGAGGGCAAAATGAGACTCTCCCCCACTAAGATCTTGTCCAAGACATTGGGCAAGACCTGCAGGCCCAGGCTGAGTGCCCATGGGAATAACCTCCCTGCCCACTGGAAGTCCACAGACAGCCGGTCACATACAGCCCACAGCAGCTCTGGAGAGAGCAGCTCTGCTGCAGCATGACAGACAAGGCTGGGGCACCTGGCAAAGTGGCTCCAGGAGGGCAAGGGGACATCACTGCCTCTCCTACCAGCCAGATGCAAGGCACTTATGCAATGTGTGGGCAACACATGAAATTCCCTAGATATGAAAAGCAATAGCAAGACTGGAATTTCTCCACTCCCTCGCGCCCCACAGATGAAGCTGCTCTCTGTTTTCCTCCCCCCTACATTTCTCATAAAGGTCATTCCTGCCAGGCAGAGCCTCCCTGCCTGGCTTTCACACTCCCCTCTGCCATTTTCCTGGACAAAGATGGCACCAAGGGGAGCTTTGAGACTCCAGAGGCCCTGAGAGTTCACTTAGACAACTCAGGAAAGAGAGGTTATCATGGTCCTCACATATTGTCAGAATAGGCAGCTAATTAGGTCACATTATAATTAGCCTGAGCTGCAGACTTCCTGGTTTCTGCCAAAAAAATACCCATCCTGAGAGCTGCCTGCACCCAGCACTCCAGCAGATACCTGCACCCCATCTCCAGTGGAATGGGGCCAAAAAGAAGAGATGCTGACAAGAGGAGGCTTGGACAAGAGAAGGGGGAAAAGTGAGCCCAACTGTGGCAGCCAGAGCAAAGAGCATTACTTCTGCTCTGGAAGGATGCTCCTGGTGTAGCCAGCAGCACACAGCACTGGATGGAGCATTATATTTTGAGAAGTCTCACTTTCAGATGAGTTCTTTGCTTCCACCCTGGCAGTCACAGCCACCATCCATACCATGGGATGCCCTGACAGGCACTCGGGGCCACTGCTATGACCAGGACATCTTTTTAGCTGGAGCACCATGACCCAGCCCACATCATGCACAGGACTACAGGTTCAAATTTAGTCTGAACTAGAGATTTAAAAGTCCCACTAAACTGATAAGAAACATTTTTTTTGGATGGGAAGTTTCATAGTGGAAACCTGGCATCCTGTGGCAATGAGAAGATACTAAAGGAAAAAAATAAGCCTTTGAGAGGGGGATGTAAGAAAGACCCCGAGTTGTGGTGGCCAGGGCCAACAAGCCATACAGAGAATTAAAGCCTTAATCACATTAACTCAAGCTCTGACTGACAGGAATTAAGGGGACCATTTCCTCTCCTCATGGAGCACGTGATGTCAGCCAGTAGTTGAGACAGGTCACTAGCAGCAGATGGACCAAAGACGAGATCCTCTGCTACTGCAAACCTCAGGTGCCTGTAACAGTGAATACCAGGATACAGTTTCCTGGCTGCCTGTCCAGGAAACACAGAGGGGAGCATGCAGCCCACCTTCTCCCCCTTTGGCATCAGCAGTTCTCACAGGGTATGCAATGCTTTCCAGCTACATTGACCAGCTGATTAGCATTCAACTGCAAAGCCAAGCTTTTCCTGCTTACAAGGCTAGTGTTTAATGAGCTCATTGTTGAAAAATTAGGCTGCAATTCAGCTCTTCCACTTTTAATTTCCCAAAACCACCACCATTTCTTTCCTTTTCCCTCTTGAGGCAGTGCCGCTGCTCAGTCCAGGCTCTCACGCACAGCTTTCAGGCCTTGCCTGCATTGTTTGTCCTCCAGCCCTCACAGCACCATGTCTCAGCGTTCCATAGAGTGAATCCCCTTTAAGCACAGTGAAAAGGGACACAGCAGAGAGTGGAGCAGCAGTCCTGCCTGGACCACCTCGCTTCCTGCACCAGCTGCCAACACAACACTGCCTATGCAACAAAGAACTCCAAACTCCAGTAAGCTCACAAAAGCCCATTGCCTGGTCTCCTGTGGCAACAGCCTGGCTGGGACAGGCAACACCCCGCAGTGCTGGGAGCTGACAGCATTCAACCAGCTCTTGATAGTCTCACAACAATCCAAGGTGCCCAAGGCAACTTTCAGCTAGGAGAACAATGATTTAACAAGGTACAAATCTCACTTCAGTCATCTCCATAAGGTGAAATACATCTTCACGCCTTGCTCTTTTGTCCTCCCATCTCCTGCCAGGCAGCAGCTCCCCCCCAGTCTGGCAGCGCGTTGTGGGGCTGGGAGGACACTGGTCCCCAGGAGCCCACGGGTCTGTGGTGCTGGAGAGAAAACTGAGTGCAGACAAAGGTACCCAGACACAGCCTAATAGCAGGAGCAGGACAGAGTCTGGAGGAGAGAAAAAGGCAGGATCATGATCCCGGGGAGGGCCAAGCCTTTCTGCTTACAGAAGCAGCTCTCCCTGTGGCTACAGCAGCTTGACTTTAACACAAACCTTCTGCTAGGAGGGGAATCCCATCCCAGCCCCCAGGAAAGGAGTAGCAAGAGGAAGCTGTGCTCAGCCTTTGCTTGGGTGCACGGGAGGGAGCACCAAGCCCGGCAGACAGGACTCTGCGTGGAGCTCGGACGCTGCCAGGCAGAGCCAGCAGGACTGCTTAGGGGTGCTCAGGGTCGCAGCTCTTTCGGGCACATGTCCAGCGCCTCTGCCGGGTCCCGGCACACAGACCCAGCTGGTACCCAGGGTGTGGGGCAGAAGACTGCCTGCGCTTTCCCCCCGTCCTACCCAGAGCGTCCCGCAAAGCCATCGCTCCTGGGTGTTCACCAGAAACAGCCACCGACCCAATACCAAGCAGAACAGAGGCCGCAAATTAAACGCAGGGCTGAGCCCCAGACAAACTCTACGAGCCCCCCCGGCAAAGCACAGGGACAATCTGGGGATCAGATGGCGCTGCGAGCGCGCCGCGGCTTCCTCCAGCCCGACCGCAAAACCGCGGAGAAATGCGAGCGTGCCGCTGAGAGCGGGCAGCCCCTCTCCAGATATGCCCCCGGGGGCCGGCGCCGGGAGGGGCTGCGGGGAAAGGCAGAGCCCCAGCCCCGGAGCCCACGGGCCGGGCAGCGAGCCCCCCGCCCCGCTCCCGCCCCACTCACAGGCGGAACATGCGCTCCATGTCCTTGATCTGCCGGCGACTGAACTCCTTGAACTCGGTGTAGGGGTTGAAGACGGCGGCCCGCCGGGGCTGCGCCGCGCCCTCGTTTATGTCCTGCCGCCGGCACAGCTTAGCGCTCAGCTCTGCGCCCGCACTGGCCGTCAAGCAGCTCCGATCTTCCACCTCCTCGGCCGCCGCCGCGTCCTTGACCGCCTCTATCTCGCCCTCCACCGCTGCCCCACTCTCCTCCAGCTGCAGCCGCCGCTGCAGCTTCTGCGCCAGCTCCTGCGAGGCCATGGCCCGGCGCTCCCGCCGGCGAGCCGCACTGCTGCCCGCCTGAGCCCCGCTCCGCTCCAGCCAGGACCGCCCGCCCCGGTGCGCAACTTTATTCCCTCGCTTGGAGGGAGCGGGGCGGAGGGAGGCTGGGACGGGGCGGGCACTTAAGGAGGAGCGAGCGGCGAGACGGGGGGAAAGAGGGGGAGGAAGGAGGGCCGTGGGGATTGTTGCCGCTGAACGCGGAGGTACCCCGCGCATGTGATGTGCCAGTATCCCCCAGGCTGACCTCTGACGTGGGTGCTCTCCCATACAGTAGCCATGTAGCCATCCCCATATAGATGCTCTCCCATACAGTAGCCATCCCCATACAAATGACCCACACAGGCTGTCTCCCCACATTCTCATGCAGGGAACTCCCCACTCCATGGTCACTCTCCGACGCATCCCTCGTCCTGGGGAGGACCCTATCACAACCGATAGGGTCCTTCCCAGGTCTCCCCTTCTCCCCACAGCCGGACGCTGCACTGGCGCTGGGATGCACAGACCGCGTACACCCCACAGCGCTGCCTGCTCCGCTCCTTCCGTGGGGCGAAACGTGCCCCGAACCCGACCGGGAGGCCCCCGCGCTGAGGGAGAGCAGCGGGACCCCGCCGGCTCACCAGGCGCTGCAGGGACGACGGAGATCAGGCTTGCCCCGCACCAGGGCAGAGGGACCCCTTAAGTAAGCCCTTCTATGCGCCTCCCCTCTCTTACCTCCTTGGTCTAAAATTAGCCCAGGACAAAGCTCGGCTCAGGCCTGGATTCCCTCTCCTCCCCAGAGAACATGGGCAGCAGGCGGCCTCTTCCCGCCACCCAGTCCCCCTTCCCAGGACAGTGCCCAAAGCCACCTCTGCTGTCCCCCGGCCCTTGCAGAGCTGTCCCTCCCAGGACTGTCAGTCTCTCGCCTGGCGATGTGAGCCTGATGGCGTACCCGAGATGGTATTAGGGCTGGCGTGGGGCGGTTTAGGGTGGCGGCTGATGGGATTTACCCACCGGGGAGGAGGGGGAGAGAAAAGAACCGGCTCGGACACGCCGCCTGCTTATGGCTCCCGCGTGCCCGAGCCTGTGCGTCACGGGAAACCGGTCCCAGCCTCTGTTATGTGGCTGTTTGACACCTCCGGACAGGTAGGAAGCAGTTCTCTGATGTGGTGACCTGCAGTTGACCCTCTTGGATAAGCTCATTCCCACCAAACCTACTCAGAAAATGACTGATTAAGCCGTTTGCAGCCACCCTGCCCCTACATATTGCCTGGACAGATCTAGGCTGTCCCAGCGAGGGTCGGGAGGCTCAGGACGGCTGCAGGTTCACCACAGTATGTGACACAGGAAGGCCACTGCAGGTATATTACCTGGATATATATTATTATATATCCAGGACTGCCTGAAAGTAGGCTGCTGTGTGGAAGGGGTGGCATGTGCTATGCCCACACCGCATTGCCCTCACGTCTGTGATGGAGAGACGTGGCACCTTCCACCCAGAGAGAATGGGAAGGAGAGCGGGGAGCTCTGCCTGGGTCACTGGCCACCCTGAAGAACAACGAGCCCAACAACACAAGGCGCTTCTGTGCCTGCAGGGTGTCCAGGGAAAAGAGTAACTGAGGGTGAAATGAGCAACTGCAAAGCCAGGCTGCCATCTGGTGGAAGTAGAGCTCAAGGCTACGGCTACGGGTGGGAGAAGGTCGCGAGGGAGGGGCAGGAGAGGCAAGGAAAGGGGAAAAGGGGCAAGGGAGGGGGAAAAGTAAGCAAGGTAAAGCAGGGATTTGCATGGCCTTCCCTTCCCATATTCCAGCTCCACCCCTACAGTTGTTATCCTGGCCCCATAATTCCTATCACAGACACACAGTCCTGTCTCAGCCCTACAATGATTCCAGTTCCATCCCCACAAGCTCCATCAGCTCTGATGTTTCTGCTTCAGCTTTACAACCTCCTGATGCTGCCATGTGAAGCTGCTCCTGGGTCAAGGCAGGATCTTCATTTCAGCTTCAGCTCTAGAACCCATATTCCAGCTCCAGCCCTACAGTGCCTATCCTGGCCCCACAGCCCCTATCTAGCCCCACAGTGGTTCCACCCTAAGCCCTACATTCTCTGTGTAACCACCAGCTCTACTGCCTCAGTTCCAGCTCCTCAGCTTTCCACTGCCTCTGGCTAAAAGCTGCTCCTAGCTATCACTTTGCTCCTGTGCTGTTGACAAGGTGATGAATCAGTAACTGTCATCACTTAAATATCTCTAGGAGCTGCCAGACTCATCCCAATGGGGCCCCAACTGTGGGGGCAAAAGAGCCTTAGCCTGCAACACACACCTTGCCCTGCATCCACTGCCCACAGGACCCTCAGCCAGCATTAGGTGCTGGAAACAGTGGTTTGGTCCCTTGTTCTGCACCCCAAAAGGTGCCCCTGGGCTGTCTCTAAGCCCCAGGAGCAGCCCTGAGACCTCCACTCCCAGCTTGTGTGGGTGCCATTGCTGGGAGGGCTGGAACTCCCCTGACAGCTCCTGCAGACCCCAAGCTCCAGCTCCATCCCCTTCCCCATGGGATTTATCCACCTCCAGCCTCACCATTTCCATTGCTCCACATCAGTTTGGGTCTAGATCCAGGTTCATTTTCTACTGATTCTATTTATTATTTATTCTCTTAGTTTTACATTATCCTAGTTGTATTAAGATTTATTTATTCTGTTGCATTGTCATATTTTTATTTTATTGTATTTTTAAAAATTCTATTACTAGATAAATGATGTTTTTAAAGTAAAAATTATAGAGTTGTGGCTAAGGCCAGAGGATATATTGAAGCCCCTGGGGCTGAATCCAGACCTATACTGATGTGGAGCAATGAAGACTCTGGGGCTGGATAAATCCCATGCATCTAGGGGTAGAATCACTGTGGGGCTGGGATAGGGACTGTGGGGCTGTGTAACAGGATGTTCAGCCCTGAAATGTGGTCAAACAACTCAAACAATGCCCTGTTCTGCAAGCTACCAATGATGGGCTGAGAAAGGCATCATGTGCTGGTATTTGGTGTTGAATCATGCTAAAAATCTGGCACAATGTCTCAGTCTTGCAGACCAGCCTCAAATCAACCTGCTCATAACAAGACAAAAATTTGGCAGATAAACTGCTAAACTGACCTGTAGGCATATCACTGGTGGTCACCTCCTCCACACTATAAAAGTTCAGTCCAGTTTCCATATAGGACGTTCTTCTAATATATTCCTCTTGGAGTATGTGCAAATTCTTGCACTGGGTTTTAGAGATGCTCACCAAGGATGATCCTAAAGTTTAGAAGAAAGAGATTTGTCCACAGTCATTGGTATGGGTGAGTTACATCAGTCTCTAGTAATGGTATCTTTTTGCTAGATTTAATATAATTGCTTTAATACTGCTTTGATATAATGCACAATCCTCTCTTGTTATATAATAGCTTCAGCTTTTATAAATAATTCTTATTGAGTTATTTTTGTGTAATCATTTATCATAAGAAATAATTCATTCTTATAAAAATATATCTAATTTGCTGTCATTAAAACCTGTGGGATGAAGCTGTAAAACTTAAATTGTTGGCAAAGTCTGGAGCTGGGACTGAATCCAGCTGCCTCAGGCACCTCTCTCTGAGAAGGAGTTTAAAAAGCAAGGGAATCCTTTTCTGCACCTTGTGGCACAATGGGAGGGTTTCTTAAATTAACTTTGTCTGAAGTTACCACTCCCACCCATGAGAGGCTGGAGCTGGAATGTGAATTCTAGAGCTGGAGCTGAAGCACGAGAGACCTGGATGTGAAAAGAAGATCCAGGCCTGACCCAGGAGCAGCTTCACCTGGAAGAGGTGAAAAGATGCAAAACTGAAGCAGAACTGAAGAAACAAAGAGAAAATGGCTGCAGGGTGGTATAAGGACTGTAGGGCTGGTACAAGGATTGTTGGGCTAGAATGCAACTTCAGGGATGGATCTGAAATCACTATAGGACTGGGATAGCAACTCTGGGGATAGAAATGGAAAAAAGGTTTTTCAGGCTGGGTTTTGAATATGGATTCTAAAATCGAAGTTGAAACCTCACAGTTCTGGAGTGAAACTAAAGATCCTTCCACAACAAGAAGCTTCACCTGGGAGCAGTGGGAACATGCAAAGATGGAGCTGGTAAAATAAACCCTGTGGAACTGGAGCCGAAATCACTGTGACGTTGGCATGGTGGCTACGGGACTGCTGCTGAAAGCACTGTAGGGTTGGGAGAGTAACTGTAGGGCTGGGTTAGTGAATGTAGGGTAGGAATTGGGACTGCGGGGCCAGAATATGGCTGTGGACCAGGGTACGGTCTGTGGGCTGGGGGAGGAATTGCAGCCCAGAATACGGACTGCTAGCCAAGGTAGGGACAGTGGGCCGGGGAAAGTCTTCTTGGTAGAGTAGGTACTTTGAGCCGGGGTAGGGTCTGTACGGCGGGCATAGGGGCTGTGGGGGCGGGATAGGGCTTGTACGTACGGGGTATTCTGTAGTGCTGGGGTAGGAACTCTGGGACAGGGGAGGGAGATTTCAGCCGAGGACTTCAAGTGCCACCAATCGCAACACGAGGAGGGCAACGGGTCTGCAAATCGGAAATCGCAGACACAGCATTGTCCAATAACAATCGCCTTTTACACACGGCCTCGTTCCCGCCAAACCCAGACCGGCCATGACCGCTCGCGCCTCAGACCGCCCCTGACCACGCTGCGCTCAGCCGCCTCATCGGCACATAGTTTCCGGAAAGAAAAACCGGGACGAGGACGCGCAGGACCTTCGGAAGCGGATTGGAAGCAGACGTAAACTGGTGTGCCATGTATGACTTTTGTACGTCGTGTGCCTTTGGTACCCCGGGCGGCGTGTGCAGGGTCCGGCGTGGGCCTGTGTGGCGGAGAGGTGGCGGTGGTGCCCGGTGCGGCGTCGGCGTGTGCCGGGAGGCCGGTGCCGGGTGCTCGAGAGCGCTGCGGAGGGGCCGGTGGGTGCCTACGGCCATACCACCCTGAGAACGCCCGATCTCGTCTGATCTCGGAAGCTAAGCAGGGTCGGGCCCGGTTAGTACTTGGATGGGAGACCGCCTGGGAATACCGGGTGCTGTAGGCATCTCTTTTGGAGCCTTTGGTGCCCGGGCGGTCTCTCGTTTTGCCTGGGCAGCCGAGGCCAGGGCCTGCAGGGAGGGGGCAGGTGTGCTTTTGGGGTGCGGATTGTGGCCTTAAGGGGCGCGGGGTGGCCCGGGCGGCGTGTGCAGGGTCCGGCGTGGGCCTGTGTGGCGGAGAGGTGGCGGTGGTGCCCGGTGCGGCGTCGGCGTGTGGCGGGAGGCCGGTGCCGGGTGCTCGAGAGCGCTGCGGAGGGGCCGGTGGGTGCCTACGGCCATACCACCCTGAGAACGCCCGATCTCGTCTGATCTCGGAAGCTAAGCAGGGTCGGGCCCGGTTAGTACTTGGATGGGAGACCGCCTGGGAATACCGGGTGCTGTAGGCATCTCTTTTGGCGCCTTTGGTGCCCGGGCGGTCTCTCGTTTTGCCTGGGCATCCGAGGCCAGGGCCTGCAGGGAGGGGGCAGGTGTGCTTTTGGGGTGCGGCTTGTGGCCTTGGGGGGCGCGGGGTGGCCCGGGCGGCGTGTGCAGGGTCCGGCGGGGGCCTGTGTGGCGGAGAGGTGGCGGTGGTGCCCGGTGCGGCGTCGGCGTGTGCCGGGAGGCCGGTGCCGGGTGCTCGAGAGCGCTGCGGAGGGGGCGGTGGGTGCCTACGGCCATACCACCCTGAGAACGCCCGATCTCGTCTGATCTCGGAAGCTAAGCAGGGTCGGGCCCGGTTAGTACTTGGATGGGAGACCGCCTGGGAATACCGGGTGCTGTAGGCATCTCTTTTGGAGCCTTTGGTGCCCGGGCGGTCTCTCGTTTTGCCTGGGCATCCGAGGCCAGGGCCTGCAGGGAGGGGGCAGGTGTGCTTTTGGGGTGCGGCTTGTGGCCTTGGGGGGCGCGGGGTGGCCCGGGCGGCGTGTGCAGGGTCCGGCGGGGGCCTGTGTGGCGGAGAGGTGGCGGTGGTGCCCGGTGCGGCGTCGGCGTGTGCCGGGAGGCCGGTGCCGGGTGCTCGAGAGCGCTGCGGAGGGGGCGGTGGGTGCCTACGGCCATACCACCCTGAGAACGCCCGATCTCGTCTGATCTCGGAAGCTAAGCAGGGTCGGGCCCGGTTAGTACTTGGATGGGAGACCGCCTGGGAATACCGGGTGCTGTAGGCATCTCTTTTGGCGCCTTTGGTGCCCGGGCGGTCTCTCGTTTTGCCTGGGCAGCCGAGGCCAGGGCCTGCAGGGAGGGGGCAGGTGTGCTTTTGGGGTGCGGCTTGTGGCCTTGGGGGGCGCGGGGTGGCCCGGGCGGCGTGTGCAGGGTCCGGCGGGGGCCTGTGTGGCGGAGAGGTGGCGGTGGTGCCCGGTGCGGCGTCGGCGTGTGCCGGGAGGCCGGTGCCGGGTGCTCGAGAGTGCTGCGGAGGGGGCGGTGGGTGCCTACGGCCATACCACCCTGAGAACGCCCGATCTCGTCTGATCTCGGAAGCTAAGCAGGGTCGGGCCCGGTTAGTACTTGGATGGGAGACCGCCTGGGAATACCGGGTGCTGTAGGCATCTCTTTTGGCGCCTTTGGTGCCCGGGCGGTCTCTCGTTTTGCCTGGGCAGCCGAGGCCAGGGCCTGCAGGGAGGGGGCAGGTGTGCTTTTGGGGTGCGGCTTGTGGCCTTGGGGGGCGCGGGGTGGCCCGGGCGGCGTGTGCAGGGTCCGGCGGGGGCCTGTGTGGCGGAGAGGTGGCGGTGGTGCCCGGTGCGGCGTCGGCGTGTGCCGGGAGGCCGGTGCCGGGTGCTCGAGAGCGCTGCGGAGGGGGCGGTGGGTGCCTACGGCCATACCACCCTGAGAACGCCCGATCTCGTCTGATCTCGGAAGCTAAGCAGGGTCGGGCCCGGTTAGTACTTGGATGGGAGACCGCCTGGGAATACCGGGTGCTGTAGGCATCTCTTTTGGCGCCTTTGGTGCCCGGGCGGTCTCTCGTTTTGCCTGGGCAGCCGAGGCCAGGGCCTGCAGGGAGGGGGCAGGTGTGCTTTTGGGGTGCGGCTTGTGGCCTTGGGGGGCGCGGGGTGGCCCGGGCGGCGTGTGCAGGGTCCGGCGGGGGCCTATGTGGCGGAGAGGTGGCGGTGGTGCCCGGTGCGGCGTCGGCGTGTGCCGGGAGGCCGGTGCCGGGTGCTCGAGAGCGCTGCGGAGGGGGCGGTGGGTGCCTACGGCCATACCACCCTGAGAACGCCCGATCTCGTCTGATCTCGGAAGCTAAGCAGGGTCGGGCCCGGTTAGTACTTGGATGGGAGACCGCCTGGGAATACCGGGTGCTGTAGGCATCTCTTTTGGCGCCTTTGGTGCCCGGGCGGTCTCTCGTTTTGCCTGGGCAGCCGAGGCCAGGGCCTGCAGGGAGGGGGCAGGTGTGCTTTTGGGGTGCGGCTTGTGGCCTTGGGGGGCGCGGGGTGGCCCGGGCGGCGTGTGCAGGGTCCGGCGTGGGCCTGTGTGGCGGAGAGGTGGCGGTGGTGCCCGGTGCGGCGTCGGCGTGTGCCGGGAGGCCGGTGCCGGGTGCTCGAGAGCGCTGCGGAGGGGCCGGTGGGTGCCTACGGCCATACCACCCTGAGAACGCCCGATCTCGTCTGATCTCGGAAGCTAAGCAGGGTCGGGCCCGGTTAGTACTTGGATGGGAGACCGCCTGGGAATACCGGGTGCTGTAGGCATCTCTTTTGGCGCCTTTGGTGCCCGGGCGGTCTCTCGTTTTGCCTGGGCAGCCGAGGCCAGGGCCTGCAGGGAGGGGGCAGGTGTGCTTTTGGGGTGCGGCTTGTGGCCTTGGGGGGCGCGGGGTGGCCCGGGCGGCGTGTGCAGGGTCCGGCGTGGGCCTGTGTGGCGGAGAGGTGGCGGTGGTGCCCGGTGCGGCGTCGGCGTGTGCCGGGAGGCCGGTGCCGGGTGCTCGAGGGCGCTGCGGAGGGGCCGGTGGGTGCCTACGGCCATACCACCCTGAGAACGCCCGATCTCGTCTGATCTCGGAAGCTAAGCAGGGTCGGGCCCGGTTAGTACTTGGATGGGAGACCGCCTGGGAATACCGGGTGCTGTAGGCATCTCTTTTGGCGCCTTTGGTGCCCGGGCGGTCTCTCGTTTTGCCTGGGCAGCCGAGGCCAGGGCCTGCAGGGAGGGGGCAGGTGTGCTTTTGGGGTGCGGCTTGTGGCCTTGGGGGGCGCGGGGTGGCCCGGGCGGCGTGTGCAGGGTCCGGCGGGGGCCTGTGTGGCGGAGAGGTGGCGGTGGTGCCCGGTGCGGCGTCGGCGTGTGGCGGGAGGCCGGTGCCGGGTGCTCGAGAGCGCTGCGGAGGGGCCGGTGGGTGCCTACGGCCATACCACCCTGAGAACGCCTGATCTCGTCTGATCTCGGAAGCTAAGCAGGGTCGGGCCCGGTTAGTACTTGGATGGGAGACCGCCTGGGAATACCGGGTGCTGTAGGCATCTCTTTTGGCGCCTTTGGTGCCAGGGCGGTCTCTCGTTTTGCCTGGGCAGCCGAGGCCAGGGCCTGCAGGGAGGGGGCAGGTGTGCTTTTGGGGTGCGGCTTGTGGCCTTGGGGGGCGCGGGGTGGCCCGGGCGGCGTGTGCAGGGTCCGGCGTGGGCCTGTGTGGCGGAGAGGTGGCGGTGGTGCCCGGTGCGGCGTCGGCGTGTGCCGGGAGGCCGGTGCCGGGTGCTCGAGGGCGCTGCGGAGGGGCCGGTGGGTGCCTACGGCCATACCACCCTGAGAACGCCCGATCTCGTCTGATCTCGGAAGCTAAGCAGGGTCGGGCCCGGTTAGTACTTGGATGGGAGACCGCCTGGGAATACCGGGTGCTGTAGGCATCTCTTTTGGCGCCTTTGGTGCCCGGGCGGTCTCTCGTTTTGCCTGGGCAGCCGAGGCCAGGGCCTGCAGGGAGGGGGCAGGTGTGCTTTTGGGGTGCGGCTTGTGGCCTTGGGGGGCGCGGGGTGGCCCGGGCGGCGTGTGCAGGGTCCGGCGGGGGCCTGTGTGGCGGAGAGGTGGCGGTGGTGCCCGGTGCGGCGTCGGCGTGTGGCGGGAGGCCGGTGCCGGGTGCTCGAGAGCGCTGCGGAGGGGCCGGTGGGTGCCTACGGCCATACCACCCTGAGAACGCCTGATCTCGTCTGATCTCGGAAGCTAAGCAGGGTCGGGCCCGGTTAGTACTTGGATGGGAGACCGCCTGGGAATACCGGGTGCTGTAGGCATCTCTTTTGGCGCCTTTGGTGCCAGGGCGGTCTCTCGTTTTGCCTGGGCAGCCGAGGCCAGGGCCTGCAGGGAGGGGGCAGGTGTGCTTTTGGGGTGCGGCTTGTGGCCTTGGGGGGCGCGGGGTGGCCCGGGCGGCGTGTGCAGGGTCCGGCGTGGGCCTGTGTGGCGGAGAGGTGGCGGTGGTGCCCGGTGCGGCGTCGGCGTGTGCCGGGAGGCCGGTGCCGGGTGCTCGAGAGCGCTGCGGAGGGGCCGGTGGGTGCCTACGGCCATACCACCCTGAGAACGCCCGATCTCGTCTGATCTCGGAAGCTAAGCAGGGTCGGGCCCGGTTAGTACTTGGATGGGAGACCGCCTGGGAATACCGGGTGCTGTAGGCATCTCTTTTGGCGCCTTTGGTGCCCGGGCGGTCTCTCGTTTTGCCTGGGCAGCCGAGGCCAGGGCCTGCAGGGAGGGGGCAGGTGTGCTTTTGGGGAGCGGCTTGTGGCCTTGGGGGGCGCGGGGTGGCCCGGGCGGCGTGTGCAGGGTCCGGCGGGGGCCTGTGTGGTGGAGAGGTGGCGGTGGTGCCCGGTGCGGCGTCGGCGTGTGCCGGGAGGCCGGTGCCGGGTGCTCGAGAGCGCTGCGGAGGGGCCGGTGGGTGCCTACGGCCATACCACCCTGAGAACGCCCGATCTCGTCTGATCTCGGAAGCTAAGCAGGGTCGGGCCCGGTTAGTACTTGGATGGGAGACCGCCTGGGAATACCGGGTGCTGTAGGCATCTCTTTTGGCGCCTTTGGTGCCCGGGCGGTCTCTCGTTTTGCCTGGGCAGCCGAGGCCAGGGCCTGCAGGGAGGGGGCAGGTGTGCTTTTGGGGTGCGGCTTGTGGCCTTGGGGGGCGCGGGGTGGCCCGGGCGGCGTGTGCAGGGTCCGGCGTGGGCCTGTGTGGCGGAGAGGTGGCGGTGGTGCCCGGTGCGGCGTCGGCGTGTGCCGGGAGGCCGGTGCCGGGTGCTCGAGAGCGCTGCGGAGGGGCCGGTGGGTGCCTACGGCCATACCACCCTGAGAACGCCCGATCTCGTCTGATCTCGGAAGCTAAGCAGGGTCGGGCCCGGTTAGTACTTGGATGGGAGACCGCCTGGGAATACCGGGTGCTGTAGGCATCTCTTTTGGCGCCTTTGGTGCCCGGGCGGTCTCTCGTTTTGCCTGGGCAGCCGAGGCCAGGGCCTGCAGGGAGGGGGCAGGTGTGCTTTTGGGGTGCGGCTTGTGGCCTTGGGGGGCGCGGGGTGGCCCGGGCGGCGTGTGCAGGGTCCGGCGTGGGCCTGTGTGGCGGAGAGGTGGCGGTGGTGCCCGGTGCGGCGTCGGCGTGTGCCGGGAGGCCGGTGCCGGGTGCTCGAGGGCGCTGCGGAGGGGCCGGTGGGTGCCTACGGCCATACCACCCTGAGAACGCCCGATCTCGTCTGATCTCGGAAGCTAAGCAGGGTCGGGCCCGGTTAGTACTTGGATGGGAGACCGCCTGGGAATACCGGGTGCTGTAGGCATCTCTTTTGGCGCCTTTGGTGCCCGGGCGGTCTCTCGTTTTGCCTGGGCAGCCGAGGCCAGGGCCTGCAGGGAGGGGGCAGGTGTGCTTTTGGGGTGCGGCTTGTGGCCTTGGGGGGCGCGGGGTGGCCCGGGCGGCGTGTGCAGGGTCCGGCGGGGGCCTGTGTGGCGGAGAGGTGGCGGTGGTGCCCGGTGCGGCGTCGGCGTGTGGCGGGAGGCCGGTGCCGGGTGCTCGAGAGCGCTGCGGAGGGGCCGGTGGGTGCCTACGGCCATACCACCCTGAGAACGCCTGATCTCGTCTGATCTCGGAAGCTAAGCAGGGTCGGGCCCGGTTAGTACTTGGATGGGAGACCGCCTGGGAATACCGGGTGCTGTAGGCATCTCTTTTGGCGCCTTTGGTGCCAGGGCGGTCTCTCGTTTTGCCTGGGCAGCCGAGGCCAGGGCCTGCAGGGAGGGGGCAGGTGTGCTTTTGGGGTGCGGCTTGTGGCCTTGGGGGGCGCGGGGTGGCCCGGGCGGCGTGTGCAGGGTCCGGCGTGGGCCTGTGTGGCGGAGAGGTGGCGGTGGTGCCCGGTGCGGCGTCGGCGTGTGCCGGGAGGCCGGTGCCGGGTGCTCGAGAGCGCTGCGGAGGGGCCGGTGGGTGCCTACGGCCATACCACCCTGAGAACGCCCGATCTCGTCTGATCTCGGAAGCTAAGCAGGGTCGGGCCCGGTTAGTACTTGGATGGGAGACCGCCTGGGAATACCGGGTGCTGTAGGCATCTCTTTTGGCGCCTTTGGTGCCCGGGCGGTCTCTCGTTTTGCCTGGGCAGCCGAGGCCAGGGCCTGCAGGGAGGGGGCAGGTGTGCTTTTGGGGAGCGGCTTGTGGCCTTGGGGGGCGCGGGGTGGCCCGGGCGGCGTGTGCAGGGTCCGGCGGGGGCCTGTGTGGTGGAGAGGTGGCGGTGGTGCCCGGTGCGGCGTCGGCGTGTGCCGGGAGGCCGGTGCCGGGTGCTCGAGAGCGCTGCGGAGGGGCCGGTGGGTGCCTACGGCCATACCACCCTGAGAACGCCCGATCTCGTCTGATCTCGGAAGCTAAGCAGGGTCGGGCCCGGTTAGTACTTGGATGGGAGACCGCCTGGGAATACCGGGTGCTGTAGGCATCTCTTTTGGCGCCTTTGGTGCCCGGGCGGTCTCTCGTTTTGCCTGGGCAGCCGAGGCCAGGGCCTGCAGGGAGGGGGCAGGTGTGCTTTTGGGGTGCGGCTTGTGGCCTTGGGGGGCGCGGGGTGGCCCGGGCGGCGTGTGCAGGGTCCGGCGTGGGCCTGTGTGGCGGAGAGGTGGCGGTGGTGCCCGGTGCGGCGTCGGCGTGTGCCGGGAGGCCGGTGCCGGGTGCTCGAGAGCGCTGCGGAGGGGCCGGTGGGTGCCTACGGCCATACCACCCTGAGAACGCCCGATCTCGTCTGATCTCGGAAGCTAAGCAGGGTCGGGCCCGGTTAGTACTTGGATACTTGGATGGGAGACCGCCTGGGAATACCGGGTGCTGTAGGCATCTCTTTTGGCGCCTTTGGTGCCCGGGCGGTCTCTCGTTTTGCCTGGGCAGCGGAGGCCAGGGCCTGCAGGGAGGGGGCAGGTGTGCTTTTGGGGTGCGGCTTGTGGCCTTGGGGGGCGCGGGGTGGCCCGGGCGGCGTGTGCAGGGTCCGGCGTGGGCCTGTGTGGCGGAGAGGTGGCGGTGGTGCCCGGTGCGGCGTCGGCGTGTGCCGGGAGGCCGGTGCCGGGTGCTCGAGAGCGCTGCGGAGGGGCCGGTGGGTGCCTACGGCCATACCACCCTGAGAACGCCCGATCTCGTCTGATCTCGGAAGCTAAGCAGGGTCGGGCCCGGTTAGTACTTGGATGGGAGACCGCCTGGGAATACCGGGTGCTGTAGGCATCTCTTTTGGCGCCTTTGGTGCCCGGGCGGTCTCTCGTTTTGCCTGGGCAGCCGAGGCCAGGGCCTGCAGGGAGGGGGCAGGTGTGCTTTTGGGGTGCGGCTTGTGGCCTTGGGGGGCGCGGGGTGGGCCTGTGTGGCGGAGAGGTGGCGGTGGTGCCCGGTGCGTTGTCGGCGTGTGCCGGGAGGCCGGTGCCGGGTGCTCGAGAGCGCTGCGGAGGGGCCAGTGGGTGCCTACGGCCATACCACCCTGAGAACGCCCGATCTCGTCTGATCTCGGAAGCTAAGCAGGGTCGGGCCCGGTTAGTACTTGGATGGGAGACCGCCTGGGAATACCGGGTGCTGTAGGCATCTCTTTTGGCGCCTTTGGTGCCCGGGCGGTCTCTCGTTTTGCCTGGGCAGCCGAGGCCAGGGCCTGCAGGGAGGGGGCAGGTGTGCTTTTGGGGTGCGGCTTGTGGCCTTGGGGGGCGCGGGGTGGCCCGGGCGGCGTGTGCAGGGTCCGGCGTGGGCCTGTGTGGCGGAGAGGTGGCGGTGGTGCCCGGTGCGGCGTCGGCGTGTGCCGGGAGGCCGGTGCCGGGTGCTCGAGAGCGCTGCGGAGGGGCCGGTGGGTGCCTACGGCCATACCACCCTGAGAACGCCCGATCTCGTCTGATCTCGGAAGCTAAGCAGGGTCGGGCCCGGTTAGTACTTGGATGGGAGACCGCCTGGGAATACCGGGTGCTGTAGGCATCTCTTTTGGCGCCTTTGGTGCCCGGGCGGTCTCTCGTTTTGCCTGGGCAGCCGAGGCCAGGGCCTGCAGGGAGGGGGCAGGTGTGCTTTTGGGGAGCGGCTTGTGGCCTTGGGGGGCGCGGGGTGGCCCGGGCGGCGTGTGCAGGGTCCGGCGGGGGCCTGTGTGGCGGAGAGGTGGCGGTGGTGCCCGGTGCGGCGTCGGCGTGTGCCGGGAGGCCGGTGCCGGGTGCTCGAGAGCGCTGCGGAGGGGCCGGTGGGTGCCTACGGCCATACCACCCTGAGAACGCCCGATCTCGTCTGATCTCGGAAGCTAAGCAGGGTCGGGCCCGGTTAGTACTTGGATGGGAGACCGCCTGGGAATACCGGGTGCTGTAGGCATCTCTTTTGGCGCCTTTGGTGCCCGGGCGGTCTCTCGTTTTGCCTGGGCAGCCGAGGCCAGGGCCTGCAGGGAGGGGGCAGGTGTGCTTTTGGGGTGCGGCTTGTGGCCTTGGGGGGCGCGGGGTGGCCCGGGCGGCGTGTGCAGGGTCCGGCGTGGGCCTGTGTGGCGGAGAGGTGGCGGTGGTGCCCGGTGCGGCGTCGGCGTGTGCCGGGAGGCCGGTGCCGGGTGCTCGAGAGCGCTGCGGAGGGGCCGGTGGGTGCCTACGGCCATACCACCCTGAGAACGCCCGATCTCGTCTGATCTCGGAAGCTAAGCAGGGTCGGGCCCGGTTAGTACTTGGATGGGAGACCGCCTGGGAATACCGGGTGCTGTAGGCATCTCTTTTGGCGCCTTTGGTGCCCGGGCGGTCTCTCGTTTTGCCTGGGCAGCCGAGGCCAGGGCCTGCAGGGAGGGGGCAGGTGTGCTTTTGGGGAGCGGCTTGTGGCCTTGGGGGGCGCGGGGTGGCCCGGGCGGCGTGTGCAGGGTCCGGCGGGGGCCTGTGTGGCGGAGAGGTGGCGGTGGTGCCCGGTGCGGCGTCGGCGTGTGCCGGGAGGCCGGTGCCGGGTGCTCGAGAGCGCTGCGGAGGGGCCGGTGGGTGCCTACGGCCATACCACCCTGAGAACGCCCGATCTCGTCTGATCTCGGAAGCTAAGCAGGGTCGGGCCCGGTTAGTACTTGGATGGGAGACCGCCTGGGAATACCGGGTGCTGTAGGCATCTCTTTTGGCGCCTTTGGTGCCCGGGCGGTCTCTCGTTTTGCCTGGGCAGCCGAGGCCAGGGCCTGCAGGGAGGGGGCAGGTGTGCTTTTGGGGTGCGGCTTGTGGCCTTGGGGGGCGCGGGGTGGGCCTGTGTGGCGGAGAGGTGGCGGTGGTGCCCGGTGCGGCGTCGGCGTGTGCCGGGAGGCCGGTGCCGGGTGCTCGAGAGCGCTGCGGAGGGGCCGGTGGGTGCCTACGGCCATACCACCCTGAGAACGCCCGATCTCGTCTGATCTCGGAAGCTAAGCAGGGTCGGGCCCGGTTAGTACTTGGATGGGAGACCGCCTGGGAATACCGGGTGCTGTAGGCATCTCTTTTGGCGCCTTTGGTGCCCGGGCGGTCTCTCGTTTTGCCTGGGCAGCCGAGGCCAGGGCCTGCAGGGAGGGGGCAGGTGTGCTTTTGGGGTGCGGCTTGTGGCCTTGGGGGGCGCCGGGTGGCCCGGGCGGCGTGTGCAGGGTCCAGCGTGGGCCTGTGTGGCGGAGAGGTGGCGGTGGTGCCCGGTGCGGCGTCGGCGTGTGCCGGGAGGCCGGTGCCGGGTGCTCGAGAGCGCTGCGGAGGGGCCGGTGGGTGCCTACGGCCATACCACCCTGAGAACGCCCGATCTCGTCTGATCTCGGAAGCTAAGCAGGGTCGGGCCCGGTTAGTACTTGGATGGGAGACCGCCTGGGAATACCGGGTGCTGTAGGCATCTCTTTTGGCGCCTTTGGTGCCCGGGCGGTCTCTCGTTTTGCCTGGGCAGCCGAGGCCAGGGCCTGCAGGGAGGGGGCAGGTGTGCTTTTGGGGTGCGGCTTGTGGCCTTGGGGGGCGCGGGGTGGCCCGGGCGGCGTGTGCAGGGTCCGGCGTGGGCCTGTGTGGCGGAGAGGTGGCGGTGGTGCCCGGTGCGGCGTCGGCGTGTGCCGGGAGGCCGGTGCCGGGTGCTCGAGAGCGCTGCGGAGGGGCCGGTGGGTGCCTACGGCCATACCACCCTGAGAACGCCCGATCTCGTCTGATCTCGGAAGCTAAGCAGGGTCGGGCCCGGTTAGTACTTGGATACTTGGATGGGAGACCGCCTGGGAATACCGGGTGCTGTAGGCATCTCTTTTGGCGCCTTTGGTGCCCGGGCGGTCTCTCGTTTTGCCTGGGCAGCCGAGGCCAGGGCCTGCAGGGAGGGGGCAGGTGTGCTTTTGGGGTGCGGCTTGTGGCCTTGGGGGGCGCGGGGTGGCCCGGGCGGCGTGTGCAGGGTCCGGCGTGGGCCTGTGTGGCGGAGAGGTGGCGGTGGTGCCCGGTGCGGCGTCGGCGTGTGCCGGGAGGCCGGTGCCGGGTGCTCGAGAGCGCTGCGGAGGGGCCGGTGGGTGCCTACGGCCATACCACCCTGAGAACGCCCGATCTCGTCTGATCTCGGAAGCTAAGCAGGGTCGGGCCCGGTTAGTACTTGGATGGGAGACCGCCTGGGAATACCGGGTGCTGTAGGCATCTCTTTTGGCGCCTTTGGTGCCCGGGCGGTCTCTCGTTTTGCCTGGGCAGCCGAGGCCAGGGCCTGCAGGGAGGGGGCAGGTGTGCTTTTGGGGTGCGGCTTGTGGCCTTGGGGGGCGCGGGGTGGCCCGGGCGGCGTGTGCAGAGTCCGGCGGGGGCCTGTGTGGCGGAGAGGTGGCGGTGGTGCCCGGTGCGGCGTCGGCGTGTGCCGGGAGGCCGGTGCCGGGTGCTCGAGAGCGCTGCGGAGGGGCCGGTGGGTGCTTACGGCCATACCACCCTGAGAACGCCCGATCTCGTCTGATCTCGGAAGCTAAGCAGGGTCGGGCCCGGTTAGTACTTGGATGGGAGACCGCCTGGGAATACCGGGTGCTGTAGGCATCTCTTTTGGCGCCTTTGGTGCCCGGGCGGTCTCTCGTTTTGCCTGGGCAGCCGAGGCCAGGGCCTGCAGGGAGGGGGCAGGTGTGCTTTTGGGGTGCGGCTTGTGGCCTTGGGGGGCGCGGGGTGGCCCGGGCGGCGTGTTCAGGGTCCGGCGGGGGCCTGTGTGGCGGAGAGGTGGCGGTGGTGCCCGGTGCGGCGTCGGCGTGTGCCGGGAGGCCGGTGCCGGGTGCTCGAGAGCGCTGCGGAGGGGGCGGTGGGTGCCTACGGCCATACCACCCTGAGAACGCCCGATCTCGTCTGATCTCGGAAGCTAAGCAGGGTCGGGCCCGGTTAGTACTTGGATGGGAGACCGCCTGGGAATACCGGGTGCTGTAGGCATCTCTTTTGGCGCCTTTGGTGCCCGGGCGGTCTCTCGTTTTGCCTGGGCAGCCGAGGCCAGGGCCTGCAGGGAGGGGGCAGGTGTGCTTTTGGGGTGCGGCTTGTGGCCTTGGGGGGCGCGGGGTGGCCCGGGCGGCGTGTGCAGGGTCCGGCGGGGGCCTGTGTGGCGGAGAGGTGGCGGTGGTGCCCGGTGCGGCGTCGGCGTGTGCCGGGAGGCCGGTGCCGGGTGCTCGAGAGCGCTGCGGAGGGGGCGGTGGGTGCCTACGGCCATACCACCCTGAGAACGCCCGATCTCGTCTGATCTCGGAAGCTAAGCAGGGTCGGGCCCGGTTAGTACTTGGATGGGAGACCGCCTGGGAATACCGGGTGCTGTAGGCATCTCTTTTGGCGCCTTTGGTGCCCGGGCGGTCTCTCGTTTTGCCTGGGCAGCCGAGGCCAGGGCCTGCAGGGAGGGGGCAGGTGTGCTTTTGGGGTGCGGCTTGTGGCCTTGGGGGGCGCGGGGTGGCCCGGGCGGCGTGTGCAGGGTCCGGCGGGGGCCTATGTGGCGGAGAGGTGGCGGTGGTGCCCGGTGCGGCGTCGGCGTGTGCCGGGAGGCCGGTGCCGGGTGCTCGAGAGCGCTGCGGAGGGGCCGGTGGGTGCCTACGGCCATACCACCCTGAGAACGCCCGATCTCGTCTGATCTCGGAAGCTAAGCAGGGTCGGGCCCGGTTAGTACTTGGATGGGAGACCGCCTGGGAATACCGGGTGCTGTAGGCATCTCTTTTGGCGCCTTTGGTGCCCGGGCGGTCTCTCGTTTTGCCTGGGCAGCCGAGGCCAGGGCCTGCAGGGAGGGGGCAGGTGTGCTTTTGGGGTGCGGCTTGTGGCCTTGGGGGGCGCAGGGTGGCCCGGGCGGCGTGTTCAGGGTCCGGCGGGGGCCTGTGTGGCGGAGAGGTGGCGGTGGTGCCCGGTGCGGCGTCGGCGTGTGCCGGGAGGCCGGTGCCGGGTGCTCGAGAGCGCTGCGGAGGGGCCGGTGGGTGCCTACGGCCATACCACCCTGAGAACGCCCGATCTCGTCTGATCTCGGAAGCTAAGCAGGGTCGGGCCCGGTTAGTACTTGGATGGGAGACCGCCTGGGAATACCGGGTGCTGTAGGCATCTCTTTTGGCGCCTTTGGTGCCAGGGCGGTCTCTCGTTTTGCCTGGGCAGCCGAGGCCAGGGCCTGCAGGGAGGGGGCAGGTGTGCTTTTGGGGTGCGGCTTGTGGCCTTGGGGGGCGCGGGGTGGCCCGGGCGGCGTGTGCAGGGTCCGGCGGGGGCCTGTGTGGCGGAGAGGTGGCGGTGGTGCCCGGTGCGGCGTCGGCGTGTGCCGGGAGGCCGGTGCCGGGTGCTCGAGAGCGCTGCGGAGGGGGCGGTGGGTGCCTACGGCCATACCACCCTGAGAACGCCCGATCTCGTCTGATCTCGGAAGCTAAGCAGGGTCGGGCCCGGTTAGTACTTGGATGGGAGACCGCCTGGGAATACCGGGTGCTGTAGGCATCTCTTTTGGCGCCTTTGGTGCCCGGGCGGTCTCTCGTTTTGCCTGGGCAGCCGAGGCCAGGGCCTGCAGGGAGGGGGCAGGTGTGCTTTTGGGGTGCGGCTTGTGGCCTTGGGGGGCGCGGGGTGGCCCGGGCGGCGTGTGCAGGGTCCGGCGTGGGCCTGTGTGGCGGAGAGGTGGCGGTGGTGCCCGGTGCGGCGTCGGCGTGTGCCGGGAGGCCGGTGCCGGGTGCTCGAGAGCGCTGCGGAGGGGGCGGTGGGTGCCTACGGCCATACCACCCTGAGAACGCCCGATCTCGTCTGATCTCGGAAGCTAAGCAGGGTCGGGCCCGGTTAGTACTTGGATGGGAGACCGCCTGGGAATACCGGGTGCTGTAGGCATCTCTTTTGGCGCCTTTGGTGCCCGGGCGGTCTCTCGTTTTGCCTGGGCAGCCGAGGCCAGGGCCTGCAGGGAGGGGGCAGGTGTGCTTTTGGGGTGCGGCTTGTGGCCTTGGGGGGCGCGGGGTGGCCCGGGCGGCGTGTGCAGGGTCCGGCGGGGGCCTATGTGGCGGAGAGGTGGCGGTGGTGCCCGGTGCGGCGTCGGCGTGTGCCGGGAGGCCGGTGCCGGGTGCTCGAGAGCGCTGCGGAGGGGGCGGTGGGTGCCTACGGCCATACCACCCTGAGAACGCCCGATCTCGTCTGATCTCGGAAGCTAAGCAGGGTCGGGCCCGGTTAGTACTTGGATGGGAGACCGCCTGGGAATACCGGGTGCTGTAGGCATCTCTTTTGGCGCCTTTGGTGCCCGGGCGGTCTCTCGTTTTGCCTGGGCAGCCGAGGCCAGGGCCTGCAGGGAGGGGGCAGGTGTGCTTTTGGGGTGCGGCTTGTGGCCTTGGGGGGCGCAGGGTGGCCCGGGCGGCGTGTTCAGGGTCCGGCGGGGGCCTGTGTGGCGGAGAGGTGGCGGTGGTGCCCGGTGCGGCGTCGGCGTGTGCCGGGAGGCCGGTGCCGGGTGCTCGAGAGCGCTGCGGAGGGGCCGGTGGGTGCCTACGGCCATACCACCCTGAGAACGCCCGATCTCGTCTGATCTCGGAAGCTAAGCAGGGTCGGGCCCGGTTAGTACTTGGATGGGAGACCGCCTGGGAATACCGGGTGCTGTAGGCATCTCTTTTGGCGCCTTTGGTGCCAGGGCGGTCTCTCGTTTTGCCTGGGCAGCCGAGGCCAGGGCCTGCAGGGAGGGGGCAGGTGTGCTTTTGGGGTGCGGCTTGTGGCCTTGGGGGGCGCGGGGTGGCCTGGGCGGCGTGTGCAGGGTCCGGCGTGGGCCTGTGTGGCGGAGAGGTGGCGGTGGTGCCCGGTGCGGCGTCGGCGTGTGCCGGGAGGCCGGTGCCGGGTGCTCGAGAGCGCTGCGGAGGGGCCGGTGGGTGCCTACGGCCATACCACCCTGAGAACGCCCGATCTCGTCTGATCTCGGAAGCTAAGCAGGGTCGGGCCCGGTTAGTACTTGGATGGGAGACCGCCTGGGAATACCGGGTGCTGTAGGCATCTCTTTTGGCGCCTTTGGTGCCCGGGCGGTCTCTCGTTTTGCCTGGGCAGCCGAGGCCAGGGCCTGCAGGGAGGGGGCAGGTGTGCTTTTGGGGTGCGGCTTGTGGCCTTGGGGGGCGCGGGGTGGGCCTGTGTGGCGGAGAGGTGGCGGTGGTGCCCGGTGCGGCGTCGGCGTGTGCCGGGAGGCCGGTGCCGGGTGCTCGAGAGCGCTGCGGAGGGGCCGGTGGGTGCCTACGGCCATACCACCCTGAGAACGCCCGATCTCGTCTGATCTCGGAAGCTAAGCAGGGTCGGGCCCGGTTAGTACTTGGATGGGAGACCGCCTGGGAATACCGGGTGCTGTAGGCATCTCTTTTGGCGCCTTTGGTGCCCGGGCGGTCTCTCGTTTTGCCTGGGCATCCGAGGCCAGGGCCTGCAGGGAGGGGGCAGGTGTGCTTTTGGGGTGCGGCTTGTGGCCTTGGGGGGCGCGGGGTGGGCCTGTGTGGCGGAGAGGTGGCGGTGGTGCCCGGTGCGTTGTCGGCGTGTGCCGGGAGGCCGGTGCCGGGTGCTCGAGAGCGCTGCGGAGGGGCCAGTGGGTGCCTACGGCCATACCACCCTGAGAACGCCCGATCTCGTCTGATCTCGGAAGCTAAGCAGGGTCGGGCCCGGTTAGTACTTGGATGGGAGACCGCCTGGGAATACCGGGTGCTGTAGGCATCTCTTTTGGCGCCTTTGGTGCCCGGGCGGTCTCTCGTTTTGCCTGGGCAGCCGAGGCCAGGGCCTGCAGGGAGGGGGCAGGTGTGCTTTTGGGGTGCGGCTTGTGGCCTTGGGGGGCGCGGGGTGGCCCGGGCGGCGTGTGCAGGGTCCGGCGTGGGCCTGTGTGGCGGAGAGGTGGCGGTGGTGCCCGGTGCGGCGTCGGCGTGTGCCGGGAGGCCGGTGCCGGGTGCTCGAGAGCGCTGCGGAGGGGCCGGTGGGTGCCTACGGCCATACCACCCTGAGAACGCCCGATCTCGTCTGATCTCGGAAGCTAAGCAGGGTCGGGCCCAGTTAGTACTTGGATGGGAGACCGCCTGGGAATACCGGGTGCTGTAGGCATCTCTTTTGGCGCCTTTGGTGCCCGGGCGGTCTCTCGTTTTGCCTGGGCAGCCGAGGCCAGGGCCTGCAGGGAGGGGGCAGGTGTGCTTTTGGGGAGCGGCTTGTGGCCTTGGGGGGCGCGGGGTGGCCCGGGCGGCGTGTGCAGGGTCCGGCGGGGGCCTGTGTGGCGGAGAGGTGGCGGTGGTGCCCGGTGCGGCGTCGGCGTGTGCCGGGAGGCCGGTGCCGGGTGCTCGACAGCGCTGCGGAGGGGCCGGTGGGTGCCTACGGCCATACCACCCTGAGAACGCCCGATCTCGTCTGATCTCGGAAGCTAAGCAGGGTCGGGCCCGGTTAGTACTTGGATGGGAGACCGCCTGGGAATACCGGGTGCTGTAGGCATCTCTTTTGGCGCCTTTGGTGCCCGGGCGGTCTCTCGTTTTGCCTGGGCAGCCGAGGCCAGGGCCTGCAGGGAGGGGGCAGGTGTGCTTTTGGGGTGCGGCTTGTGGCCTTGGGGGGCGCGGGGTGGCCCGGGCGGCGTGTGCAGGGTCCGGCGTGGGCCTGTGTGGCGGAGAGGTGGCGGTGGTGCCCGGTGCGGCGTCGGCGTGTGCCGGGAGGCCGGTGCCGGGTGCTCGAGAGCGCTGCGGAGGGGCCGGTGGGTGCCTACGGCCATACCACCCTGAGAACGCCCGATCTCGTCTGATCTCGGAAGCTAAGCAGGGTCGGGCCCGGTTAGTACTTGGATGGGAGACCGCCTGGGAATACCGGGTGCTGTAGGCATCTCTTTTGGCGCCTTTGGTGCCCGGGCGGTCTCTCGTTTTGCCTGGGCAGCCGAGGCCAGGGCCTGCAGGGAGGGGGCAGGTGTGCTTTTGGGGAGCGGCTTGTGGCCTTGGGGGGCGCGGGGTGGCCCGGGCGGCGTGTGCAGGGTCCGGCGGGGGCCTGTGTGGCGGAGAGGTGGCGGTGGTGCCCGGTGCGGCGTCGGCGTGTGCCGGGAGGCCGGTGCCGGGTGCTCGAGAGCGCTGCGGAGGGGCCGGTGGGTGCCTACGGCCATACCACCCTGAGAACGCCCGATCTCGTCTGATCTCGGAAGCTAAGCAGGGTCGGGCCCGGTTAGTACTTGGATGGGAGACCGCCTGGGAATACCGGGTGCTGTAGGCATCTCTTTTGGCGCCTTTGGTGCCCGGGCGGTCTCTCGTTTTGCCTGGGCAGCCGAGGCCAGGGCCTGCAGGGAGGGGGCAGGTGTGCTTTTGGGGTGCGGCTTGTGGCCTTGGGGGGCGCGGGGTGGCCCGGGCGGCGTGTGCAGGGTCCGGCGTGGGCCTGTGTGGCGGAGAGGTGGCGGTGGTGCCCGGTGCGGCGTCGGCGTGTGCCGGGAGGCCGGTGCCGGGTGCTCGAGGGCGCTGCGGAGGGGCCGGTGGGTGCCTACGGCCATACCACCCTGAGAACGCCCGATCTCGTCTGATCTCGGAAGCTAAGCAGGGTCGGGCCCGGTTAGTACTTGGATGGGAGACCGCCTGGGAATACCGGGTGCTGTAGGCATCTCTTTTGGCGCCTTTGGTGCCCGGGCGGTCTCTCGTTTTGCCTGGGCAGCCGAGGCCAGGGCCTGCAGGGAGGGGGCAGGTGTGCTTTTGGGGTGCGGCTTGTGGCCTTGGGGGGCGCGGGGTGGCCCGGGCGGCGTGTGCAGGGTCCGGCGGGGGCCTGTGTGGCGGAGAGGTGGCGGTGGTGCCCGGTGCGGCGTCGGCGTGTGCCGGGAGGCCGGTGCCGGGTGCTCGAGGGCGCTGCGGAGGGGCCGGTGGGTGCCTACGGCCATACCACCCTGAGAACGCCCGATCTCGTCTGATCTCGGAAGCTAAGCAGGGTCGGGCCCGGTTAGTACTTGGATGGGAGACCGCCTGGGAATACCGGGTGCTGTAGGCATCTCTTTTGGCGCCTTTGGTGCCCGGGCGGTCTCTCGTTTTGCCTGGGCAGCCGAGGCCAGGGCCTGCAGGGAGGGGGCAGGTGTGCTTTTGGGGTGCGGCTTGTGGCCTTGGGGGGCGCGGGGTGGGCCTGTGTGGCGGAGAGGTGGCGGTGGTGCCCGGTGCGGCGTCGGCGTGTGCCGGGAGGCCGGTGCCGGGTGCTCGAGAGCGCTGCGGAGGGGCCGGTGGGTGCCTACGGCCATACCACCCTGAGAACGCCCGATCTCGTCTGATCTCGGAAGCTAAGCAGGGTCGGGCCCGGTTAGTACTTGGATGGGAGACCGCCTGGGAATACCGGGTGCTGTAGGCATCTCTTTTGGCGCCTTTGGTGCCCGGGTGGTCTCTCGTTTTGCCTGGGCAGCCGAGGCCAGGGCCTGCAGGGAGGGGGCAGGTGTGCTTTTGGGGTGCGGCTTGTGGCCTTGGGGGGCGCGGGGTGGCCCGGGCGGCGTGTGCAGGGTCCGGCGTGGGCCTGTGTGGCGGAGAGGTGGCGGTGGTGCCCGGTGCGGCGTCGGCGTGTGCCGGGAGGCCGGTGCCGGGTGCTCGAGAGCGCTGCGGAGGGGCCGGTGGGTGCCTACGGCCATACCACCCTGAGAACGCCCGATCTCGTCAGATCTCGGAAGCTAAGCAGGGTCGGGCCCGGTTAGTACTTGGATGGGAGACCGCCTGGGAATACCGGGTGCTGTAGGCATCTCTTTTGGCGCCTTTGGTGCCCGGGCGGTCTCTCGTTTTGCCTGGGCAGCCGAGGCCAGGGCCTGCAGGGAGGGGGCAGGTGTGCTTTTGGGGTGCGGCTTGTGGCCTTGGGGGGCGCGGGGTGGCCCGGGCGGCGTGTGCAGGGTCCGGCGGGGGCCTGTGTGGCGGAGAGGTGGCGGTGGTGCCCGGTGCGGCGTCGGCGTGTGCCGGGAGGCCGGTGCCGGGTGCTCGAGAGCGCTGCGGAGGGGCCGGTGGGTGCCTACGGCCATACCACCCTGAGAACGCCCGATCTCGTCTGATCTCGGAAGCTAAGCAGGGTCGGGCCCGGTTAGTACTTGGATGGGAGACCGCCTGGGAATACCGGGTGCTGTAGGCATCTCTTTTGGCGCCTTTGGTGCCCGGGCGGTCTCTCGTTTTGCCTGGGCATCCGAGGCCAGGGCCTGCAGGGAGGGGGCAGGTGTGCTTTTGGGGTGCGGCTTGTGGCCTTGGGGGGCGCGGGGTGGCCCGGGCGGCGTGTGCAGGGTCCGGCGGGGGCCTGTGTGGCGGAGAGGTGGCGGTGGTGCCCGGTGCGGCGTCGGCGTGTGGCGGGAGGCCGGTGCCGGGTGCTCGAGAGCGCTGCGGAGGGGCCGGTGGGTGCCTACGGCCATACCACCCTGAGAACGCCCGATCTCGTCTGATCTCGGAAGCTAAGCAGGGTCGGGCCCGGTTAGTACTTGGATGGGAGACCGCCTGGGAATACCGGGTGCTGTAGGCATCTCTTTTGGCGCCTTTGGTGCCCGGGCGGTCTCTCGTTTTGCCTGGGCAGCCGAGGCCAGGGCCTGCAGGGAGGGGGCAGGTGTGCTTTTGGGGTGCGGCTTGTGGCCTTGGGGGGCGCGGGGTGGCCCGGGCGGCGTGTGCAGGGTCCGGCGGGGGCCTGTGTGGCGGAGAGGTGGCGGTGGTGCCCGGTGCGGCGTCGGCGTGTGCCGGGAGGCCGGTGCCGGGTGCTCGAGAGTGCTGCGGAGGGGGCGGTGGGTGCCTACGGCCATACCACCCTGAGAACGCCCGATCTCGTCTGATCTCGGAAGCTAAGCAGGGTCGGGCCCGGTTAGTACTTGGATGGGAGACCGCCTGGGAATACCGGGTGCTGTAGGCATCTCTTTTGGCGCCTTTGGTGCCCGGGCGGTCTCTCGTTTTGCCTGGGCAGCCGAGGCCAGGGCCTGCAGGGAGGGGGCAGGTGTGCTTTTGGGGTGCGGCTTGTGGCCTTGGGGGGCGCGGGGTGGCCCGGGCGGCGTGTGCAGGGTCCGGCGGGGGCCTATGTGGCGGAGAGGTGGCGGTGGTGCCCGGTGCGGCGTCGGCGTGTGCCGGGAGGCCGGTGCCGGGTGCTCGACAGCGCTGCGGAGGGGCCGGTGGGTGCCTACGGCCATACCACCCTGAGAACGCCCGATCTCGTCTGATCTCGGAAGCTAAGCAGGGTCGGGCCCGGTTAGTACTTGGATGGGAGACCGCCTGGGAATACCGGGTGCTGTAGGCATCTCTTTTGGCGCCTTTGGTGCCCGGGCGGTCTCTCGTTTTGCCTGGGCAGCCGAGGCCAGGGCCTGCAGGGAGGGGGCAGGTGTGCTTTTGGGGTGCGGCTTGTGGCCTTGGGGGGCGCGGGGTGGCCCGGGCGGCGTGTGCAGGGTCCGGCGTGGGCCTGTGTGGCGGAGAGGTGGCGGTGGTGCCCGGTGCGGCGTCGGCGTGTGCCGGGAGGCCGGTGCCGGGTGCTCGAGGGCGCTGCGGAGGGGCCGGTGGGTGCCTACGGCCATACCACCCTGAGAACGCCCGATCTCGTCTGATCTCGGAAGCTAAGCAGGGTCGGGCCCGGTTAGTACTTGGATGGGAGACCGCCTGGGAATACCGGGTGCTGTAGGCATCTCTTTTGGCGCCTTTGGTGCCCGGGCGGTCTCTCGTTTTGCCTGGGCATCCGAGGCCAGGGCCTGCAGGGAGGGGGCAGGTGTGCTTTTGGGGTGCGGCTTGTGGCCTTGGGGGGCGCGGGGTGGCCCGGGCGGCGTGTGCAGGGTCCGGCGGGGGCCTGTGTGGCGGAGAGGTGGCGGTGGTGCCCGGTGCGGCGTCGGCGTGTGGCGGGAGGCCGGTGCCGGGTGCTCGAGAGCGCTGCGGAGGGGCCGGTGGGTGCCTACGGCCATACCACCCTGAGAACGCCCGATCTCGTCTGATCTCGGAAGCTAAGCAGGGTCGGGCCCGGTTAGTACTTGGATGGGAGACCGCCTGGGAATACCGGGTGCTGTAGGCATCTCTTTTGGCGCCTTTGGTGCCCGGGCGGTCTCTCGTTTTGCCTGGGCAGCCGAGGCCAGGGCCTGCAGGGAGGGGGCAGGTGTGCTTTTGGGGTGCGGCTTGTGGCCTTGGGGGGCGCGGGGTGGCCCGGGCGGCGTGTGCAGGGTCCGGCGTGGGCCTGTGTGGCGGAGAGGTGGCGGTGGTGCCCGGTGCGGCGTCGGCGTGTGCCGGGAGGCCGGTGCCGGGTGCTCGAGAGCGCTGCGGAGGGGCCGGTGGGTGCCTACGGCCATACCACCCTGAGAACGCCCGATCTCGTCTGATCTCGGAAGCTAAGCAGGGTCGGGCCCGGTTAGTACTTGGATGGGAGACCGCCTGGGAATACCGGGTGCTGTAGGCATCTCTTTTGGCGCCTTTGGTGCCCGGGCGGTCTCTCGTTTTGCCTGGGCAGCCGAGGCCAGGGCCTGCAGGGAGGGGGCAGGTGTGCTTTTGGGGTGCGGCTTGTGGCCTTGGGGGGCGCGGGGTGGCCCGGGCGGCGTGTGCAGGGTCCGGCGGGGGCCTATGTGGCGGAGAGGTGGCGGTGGTGCCCGGTGCGGCGTCGGCGTGTGGCGGGAGGCCGGTGCCGGGTGCTCGAGAGCGCTGCGGAGGGGGCGGTGGGTGCCTACGGCCATACCACCCTGAGAACGCCCGATCTCGTCTGATCTCGGAAGCTAAGCAGGGTCGGGCCCGGTTAGTACTTGGATGGGAGACCGCCTGGGAATACCGGGTGCTGTAGGCATCTCTTTTGGCGCCTTTGGTGCCCGGGCGGTCTCTCGTTTTGCCTGGGCAGCCGAGGCCAGGGCCTGCAGGGAGGGGGCAGGTGTGCTTTTGGGGTGCGGCTTGTGGCCTTGGGGGGCGCGGGGTGGCCCGGGCGGCGTGTGCAGGGTCCGGCGTGGGCCTGTGTGGCGGAGAGGTGGCGGTGGTGCCCGGTGCGGCGTCGGCGTGTGCCGGGAGGCCGGTGCCGGGTGCTCGAGGGCGCTGCGGAGGGGCCGGTGGGTGCCTACGGCCATACCACCCTGAGAACGCCCGATCTCGTCTGATCTCGGAAGCTAAGCAGGGTCGGGCCCGGTTAGTACTTGGATGGGAGACCGCCTGGGAATACCGGGTGCTGTAGGCATCTCTTTTGGCGTCTTTGGTGCCCGGGCGGTCTCTCGTTTTGCCTGGGCAGCCGAGGCCAGGGCCTGCAGGGAGGGGGCAGGTGTGCTTTTGGGGTGCGGCTTGTGGCCTTGGGGGGCGCGGGGTGGCCCGGGCGGCGTGTGCAGGGTCCGGCGGGGGCCTGTGTGGCGGAGAGGTGGCGGTGGTGCCCGGTGCGGCGTCGGCGTGTGCCGGGAGGCCGGTGCCGGGTGCTCGAGAGCGCTGCGGAGGGGGCGGTGGGTGCCTACGGCCATACCACCCTGAGAACGCCCGATCTCGTCTGATCTCGGAAGCTAAGCAGGGTCGGGCCCGGTTAGTACTTGGATGGGAGACCGCCTGGGAATACCGGGTGCTGTAGGCATCTCTTTTGGCGCCTTTGGTGCCCGGGCGGTCTCTCGTTTTGCCTGGGCAGCCGAGGCCAGGGCCTGCAGGGAGGGGGCAGGTGTGCTTTTGGGGTGCGGCTTGTGGCCTTGGGGGGCGCGGGGTGGCCCGGGCGGCGTGTGCAGGGTCCGGCGGGGGCCTATGTGGCGGAGAGGTGGCGGTGGTGCCCGGTGCGGCGTCGGCGTGTGCCGGGAGGCCGGTGCCGGGTGCTCGAGAGCGCTGCGGAGGGGGCGGTGGGTGCCTACGGCCATACCACCCTGAGAACGCCCGATCTCGTTTGATCTCGGAAGCTAAGCAGGGTCGGGCCCGGTTAGTACTTGGATGGGAGACCGCCTGGGAATACCGGGTGCTGTAGGCATCTCTTTTGGCGCCTTTGGTGCCCGGGCGGTCTCTCGTTTTGCCTGGGCAGCCGAGGCCAGGGCCTGCAGGGAGGGGGCAGGTGTGCTTTTGGGGTGCGGCTTGTGGCCTTGGGGGGCGCGGGGTGGCCCGGGCGGCGTGTGCAGGGTCCGGCGTGGGCCTGTGTGGCGGAGAGGTGGCGGTGGTGCCCGGTGCGGCGTCGGCGTGTGCCGGGAGGCCGGTGCCGGGTGCTCGAGGGCGCTGCGGAGGGGCCGGTGGGTGCCTACGGCCATACCACCCTGAGAACGCCCGATCTCGTCTGATCTCGGAAGCTAAGCAGGGTCGGGCCCGGTTAGTACTTGGATGGGAGACCGCCTGGGAATACCGGGTGCTGTAGGCATCTCTTTTGGCGTCTTTGGTGCCCGGGCGGTCTCTCGTTTTGCCTGGGCAGCCGAGGCCAGGGCCTGCAGGGAGGGGGCAGGTGTGCTTTTGGGGTGCGGCTTGTGGCCTTGGGGGGCGCGGGGTGGCCCGGGCGGCGTGTGCAGGGTCCGGCGGGGGCCTGTGTGGCGGAGAGGTGGCGGTGGTGCCCGGTGCGGCGTCGGCGTGTGCCGGGAGGCCGGTGCCGGGTGCTCGAGAGCGCTGCGGAGGGGGCGGTGGGTGCCTACGGCCATACCACCCTGAGAACGCCCGATCTCGTCTGATCTCGGAAGCTAAGCAGGGTCGGGCCCGGTTAGTACTTGGATGGGAGACCGCCTGGGAATACCGGGTGCTGTAGGCATCTCTTTTGGCGCCTTTGGTGCCCGGGCGGTCTCTCGTTTTGCCTGGGCAGCCGAGGCCAGGGCCTGCAGGGAGGGGGCAGGTGTGCTTTTGGGGTGCGGCTTGTGGCCTTGGGGGGCGCGGGGTGGCCCGGGCGGCGTGTGCAGGGTCCGGCGGGGGCCTATGTGGCGGAGAGGTGGCGGTGGTGCCCGGTGCGGCGTCGGCGTGTGCCGGGAGGCCGGTGCCGGGTGCTCGAGAGCGCTGCGGAGGGGGCGGTGGGTGCCTACGGCCATACCACCCTGAGAACGCCCGATCTCGTTTGATCTCGGAAGCTAAGCAGGGTCGGGCCCGGTTAGTACTTGGATGGGAGACCGCCTGGGAATACCGGGTGCTGTAGGCATCTCTTTTGGCGCCTTTGGTGCCCGGGCGGTCTCTCGTTTTGCCTGGGCAGCCGAGGCCAGGGCCTGCAGGGAGGGGGCAGGTGTGCTTTTGGGGTGCGGCTTGTGGCCTTGGGGGGCGCGGGGTGGCCCGGGCGGCGTGTGCAGGGTCCGGCGTGGGCCTGTGTGGCGGAGAGGTGGCGGTGGTGCCCGGTGCGGCGTCGGCGTGTGCCGGGAGGCCGGTGCCGGGTGCTCGAGGGCGCTGCGGAGGGGCCGGTGGGTGCCTACGGCCATACCACCCTGAGAACGCCCGATCTCGTCTGATCTCGGAAGCTAAGCAGGGTCGGGCCCGGTTAGTACTTGGATGGGAGACCGCCTGGGAATACCGGGTGCTGTAGGCATCTCTTTTGGCGTCTTTGGTGCCCGGGCGGTCTCTCGTTTTGCCTGGGCAGCCGAGGCCAGGGCCTGCAGGGAGGGGGCAGGTGTGCTTTTGGGGTGCGGCTTGTGGCCTTGGGGGGCGCGGGGTGGCCCGGGCGGCGTGTGCAGGGTCCGGCGTGGGCCTGTGTGGCGGAGAGGTGGCGGTGGTGCCCGGTGCGGCGTCGGCGTGTGCCGGGAGGCCGGTGCCGGGTGCTCGAGAGCGCTGCAAAGGGGCCGGTGGGTGCCTACGGCCATACCACCCTGAGAACGCCCGATCTCGTCTGATCTCGGAAGCTAAGCAGGGTCGGGCCCGGTTAGTACTTGGATGGGAGACCGCCTGGGAATACCGGGTGCTGTAGGCATCTCTTTTGGCGCCTTTGGTGCCCGGGCGGTCTCTCGTTTTGCCTGGGCAGCCGAGGCCAGGGCCTGCAGGGAGGGGGCAGGTGTGCTTTTGGGGTGCGGCTTGTGGCCTTGGGGGGCGCGGGGTGGCCCGGGCGGCGTGTGCAGGGTCCGGCGGGGGCCTGTGTGGCGGAGAGGTGGCGGTGGTGCCCGGTGCGGCGTCGGCGTGTGCCGGGAGGCCGGTGCCGGGTGCTCGAGAGCGCTGCGGAGGGGCCGGTGGGTGCTTACGGCCATACCACCCTGAGAACGCCCGATCTCGTCTGATCTCGGAAGCTAAGCAGGGTCGGGCCCGGTTAGTACTTGGATGGGAGACCGCCTGGGAATACCGGGTGCTGTAGGCATCTCTTTTGGCGCCTTTGGTGCCCGGGCGGTCTCTCGTTTTGCCTGGGCAGCCGAGGCCAGGGCCTGCAGGGAGGGGGCAGGTGTGCTTTTGGGGTGCGGCTTGTGGCCTTGGGGGGCGCGGGGTGGCCCGGGCGGCGTGTTCAGGGTCCGGCGGGGGCCTGTGTGGCGGAGAGGTGGCGGTGGTGCCCGGTGCGGCGTCGGCGTGTGCCGGGAGGCCGGTGCCGGGTGCTCGAGAGCGCTGCGGAGGGGGCGGTGGGTGCCTACGGCCATACCACCCTGAGAACGCCCGATCTCGTCTGATCTCGGAAGCTAAGCAGGGTCGGGCCCGGTTAGTACTTGGATGGGAGACCGCCTGGGAATACCGGGTGCTGTAGGCATCTCTTTTGGCGCCTTTGGTGCCCGGGCGGTCTCTCGTTTTGCCTGGGCAGCCGAGGCCAGGGCCTGCAGGGAGGGGGCAGGTGTGCTTTTGGGGTGCGGCTTGTGGCCTTGGGGGGCGCGGGGTGGCCCGGGCGGCGTGTGCAGGGTCCGGCGGGGGCCTGTGTGGCGGAGAGGTGGCGGTGGTGCCCGGTGCGGCGTCGGCGTGTGGCGGGAGGCCGGTGCCGGGTGCTCGAGAGCGCTGCGGAGGGGGCGGTGGGTGCCTACGGCCATACCACCCTGAGAACGCCCGATCTCGTCTGATCTCGGAAGCTAAGCAGGGTCGGGCCCGGTTAGTACTTGGATGGGAGACCGCCTGGGAATACCGGGTGCTGTAGGCATCTCTTTTGGCGCCTTTGGTGCCCGGGCGGTCTCTCGTTTTGCCTGGGCAGCCGAGGCCAGGGCCTGCAGGGAGGGGGCAGGTGTGCTTTTGGGGTGCGGCTTGTGGCCTTGGGGGGCGCGGGGTGGCCCGGGCGGCGTGTGCAGGGTCCGGCGGGGGCCTATGTGGCGGAGAGGTGGCGGTGGTGCCCGGTGCGGCGTCGGCGTGTGCCGGGAGGCCGGTGCCGGGTGCTCGAGAGCGCTGCGGAGGGGGCGGTGGGTGCCTACGGCCATACCACCCTGAGAACGCCCGATCTCGTCTGATCTCGGAAGCTAAGCAAGGGTCGGGCCCGGTTAGTACTTGGATGGGAGACCGCCTGGGAATACCAGGTGCTGTAGGCATCTCTTTTGGCGCCTTTGGTGCCCGGGCGGTCTCTCGTTTTGCCTGGGCAGCCGAGGCCAGGGCCTGCAGGGAGGGGGCAGGTGTGCTTTTGGGGTGCGGCTTGTGGCCTTGGGGGGCGCAGGGTGGCCCGGGCGGCGTGTTCAGGGTCCGGCGGGGGCCTGTGTGGCGGAGAGGTGGCGGTGGTGCCCGGTGCGGCGTCGGCGTGTGCCGGGAGGCCGGTGCCGGGTGCTCGAGAGCGCTGCGGAGGGGCCGGTGGGTGCCTACGGCCATACCACCCTGAGAACGCCCGATCTCGTCTGATCTCGGAAGCTAAGCAGGGTCGGGCCCGGTTAGTACTTGGATGGGAGACCGCCTGGGAATACCGGGTGCTGTAGGCATCTCTTTTGGCGCCTTTGGTGCCAGGGCGGTCTCTCGTTTTGCCTGGGCAGCCGAGGCCAGGGCCTGCAGGGAGGGGGCAGGTGTGCTTTTGGGGTGCGGCTTGTGGCCTTGGGGGGCGCGGGGTGGCCCGGGCGGCGTGTGCAGGGTCCGGCGGGGGCCTGTGTGGCGGAGAGGTGGCGGTGGTGCCCGGTGCGGCGTCGGCGTGTGCCGGGAGGCCGGTGCCGGGTGCTCGAGAGCGCTGCGGAGGGGCCGGTGGGTGCCTACGGCCATACCACCCTGAGAACGCCCGATCTCGTCTGATCTCGGAAGCTAAGCAGGGTCGGGCCCGGTTAGTACTTGGATGGGAGACCGCCTGGGAATACCGGGTGCTGTAGGCATCTCTTTTGGCGCCTTTGGTGCCCGGGCGGTCTCTCGTTTTGCCTGGGCAGCCGAGGCCAGGGCCTGCAGGGAGGGGGCAGGTGTGCTTTTGGGGTGCGGCTTGTGGCCTTGGGGGGCGCGGGGTGGGCCTGTGTGGCGGAGAGGTGGCGGTGGTGCCCGGTGCGGCGTCGGCGTGTGCCGGGAGGCCGGTGCCGGGTGCTCGAGAGCGCTGCGGAGGGGGCGGTGGGTGCCTACGGCCATACCACCCTGAGAACGCCCGATCTCGTCTGATCTCGGAAGCTAAGCAGGGTCGGGCCCGGTTAGTACTTGGATGGGAGACCGCCTGGGAATACCGGGTGCTGTAGGCATCTCTTTTGGCGCCTTTGGTGCCCGGGCGGTCTCTCGTTTTGCCTGGGCAGCCGAGGCCAGGGCCTGCAGGGAGGGGGCAGGTGTGCTTTTGGGGTGCGGCTTGTGGCCTTGGGGGGCGCGGGGTGGCCCGGGCGGCGTGTGCAGGGTCCGGCGTGGGCCTGTGTGGTGGAGAGGTGGCGGTGGTGCCCGGTGCGGCGTCGGCGTGTGCCGGGAGGCCGGTGCCGGGTGCTCGAGAGCGCTGCAAAGGGGCCGGTGGGTGCCTACGGCCATACCACCCTGAGAACGCCCGATCTCGTCTGATCTCGGAAGCTAAGCAGGGTCGGGCCCGGTTAGTACTTGGATGGGAGACCGCCTGGGAATACCGGGTGCTGTAGGCATCTCTTTTGGCGCCTTTGGTGCCCGGGCGGTCTCTCGTTTTGCCTGGGCAGCCGAGGCCAGGGCCTGCAGGGAGGGGGCAGGTGTGCTTTTGGGGTGCGGCTTGTGGCCTTGGGGGGCGCGGGGTGGCCCGGGCGGCGTGTGCAGGGTCGGCGGGGGCCTGTGTGGCGGAGAGGTGGCGGTGGTGCCCGGTGCGGCGTTGGCGTGTGCCGGGAGGCCGGTGCCGGGTGCTCGAGAGCGCTGCGGAGGGGCCGGTGGGTGCTTACGGCCATACCACCCTGAGAACGCCCGATCTCGTCTGATCTCGGAAGCTAAGCAGGGTCGGGCCCGGTTAGTACTTGGATGGGAGACCGCCTGGGAATACCGGGTGCTGTAGGCATCTCTTTTGGCGCCTTTGGTGCCCGGGCGGTCTCTCGTTTTGCCTGGGCAGCCGAGGCCAGGGCCTGCAGGGAGGGGGCAGGTGTGCTTTTGGGGTGCGGCTTGTGGCCTTGGGGGGCGCGGGGTGGCCCGGGCGGCGTGTTCAGGGTCCGGCGGGGGCCTGTGTGGCGGAGAGGTGGCGGTGGTGCCCGGTGCGGCGTCGGCGTGTGCCGGGAGGCCGGTGCCGGGTGCTCGAGAGCGCTGCGGAGGGGGCGGTGGGTGCCTACGGCCATACCACCCTGAGAACGCCCGATCTCGTCTGATCTCGGAAGCTAAGCAGGGTCGGGCCCGGTTAGTACTTGGATGGGAGACCGCCTGGGAATACCGGGTGCTGTAGGCATCTCTTTTGGCGCCTTTGGTGCCCGGGCGGTCTCTCGTTTTGCCTGGGCAGCCGAGGCCAGGGCCTGCAGGGAGGGGGCAGGTGTGCTTTTGGGGTGCGGCTTGTGGCCTTGGGGGGCGCGGGGTGGCCCGGGCGGCGTGTGCAGGGTCCGGCGGGGGCCTGTGTGGCGGAGAGGTGGCGGTGGTGCCCGGTGCGGCGTCGGCGTGTGCCGGGAGGCCGGTGCCGGGTGCTCGAGAGCGCTGCGGAGGGGGCGGTGGGTGCCTACGGCCATACCACCCTGAGAACGCCCGATCTCGTCTGATCTCGGAAGCTAAGCAGGGTCGGGCCCGGTTAGTACTTGGATGGGAGACCGCCTGGGAATACCGGGTGCTGTAGGCATCTCTTTTGGCGCCTTTGGTGCCCGGGCGGTCTCTCGTTTTGCCTGGGCAGCCGAGGCCAGGGCCTGCAGGGAGGGGGCAGGTGTGCTTTTGGGGTGCGGCTTGTGGCCTTGGGGGGCGCGGGGTGGCCCGGGCGGCGTGTGCAGGGTCCGGCGGGGGCCTATGTGGCGGAGAGGTGGCGGTGGTGCCCGGTGCGGCGTCGGCGTGTGCCGGGAGGCCGGTGCCGGGTGCTCGAGAGCGCTGCGGAGGGGGCGGTGGGTGCCTACGGCCATACCACCCTGAGAACGCCCGATCTCGTCTGATCTCGGAAGCTAAGCAGGGTCGGGCCCGGTTAGTACTTGGATGGGAGACCGCCTGGGAATACCGGGTGCTGTAGGCATCTCTTTTGGCGCCTTTGGTGCCCGGGCGGTCTCTCGTTTTGCCTGGGCAGCCGAGGCCAGGGCCTGCAGGGAGGGGGCAGGTGTGCTTTTGGGGTGCGGCTTGTGGCCTTGGGGGGCGCAGGGTGGCCCGGGCGGCGTGTTCAGGGTCCGGCGGGGGCCTGTGTGGCGGAGAGGTGGCGGTGGTGCCCGGTGCGGCGTCGGCGTGTGCCGGGAGGCCGGTGCCGGGTGCTCGAGAGCGCTGCGGAGGGGCCGGTGGGTGCCTACGGCCATACCACCCTGAGAACGCCCGATCTCGTCTGATCTCGGAAGCTAAGCAGGGTCGGGCCCGGTTAGTACTTGGATGGGAGACCGCCTGGGAATACCGGGTGCTGTAGGCATCTCTTTTGGCGCCTTTGGTGCCAGGGCGGTCTCTCGTTTTGCCTGGGCAGCCGAGGCCAGGGCCTGCAGGGAGGGGGCAGGTGTGCTTTTGGGGTGCGGCTTGTGGCCTTGGGGGGCGCGGGGTGGCCCGGGCGGCGTGTGCAGGGTCCGGCGGGGGCCTGTGTGGCGGAGAGGTGGCGGTGGTGCCCGGTGCGGCGTCGGCGTGTGCCGGGAGGCCGGTGCCGGGTGCTCGAGAGCGCTGCGGAGGGGGCGGTGGGTGCCTACGGCCATACCA